>NC_057776.1:3770598-4370598 GCF_014825855.1 Bombus pyrosoma
AACGAGGATATACGGAAGGACCTGGGAATACCAACGGTCAAGGAGGAGATCACCAGATACGCGGAAAGGTACAGAGAAAGAATAACAACACACCCAAACAGGCTGGCTACGGAAACGATCAACGCAAGAATAGAAAGAAGACTAAAAAGGAAACACCCAGCTGATCTCATAAAGGATATAAACTAAAAAACGCGAAGATAGCACCCCGCTGGGGGTAACCATCCACATGCTATTCAATCATATGTTATAACATTTTACCTAATGTCCCACTGGACAAATTGTAAAATTAAAAATAAACAATATAATAAAAAAAAAAAATCTATTGTATGATTCCGACGAGGTAAATTTCATGGTTCTGATCCGAGATAAAAGAACACGGAGAAAGGGACGGATCACTGATTAATAAAACAATGTTGCAACAACCATGTTGATGCAACATCGTATGCGAAAATCTGATGTCAATGAGAGCGTATCTTATACATTAATGCAACTTTATATCTATACATACACACTATATATACATTATACACTCAATATAAATACATTTCGAACGTAGGTAACAAGGAATTTAGATACATTTGGTGACCTTGTACGCAAACAGTGTAAAAGACTAAAATCGACGAATAAATGACAAATAAATAATTGCAGATTCATGAAGTCTGAACAAATTGCCTCCCTTATCCAATTCTTCTCTTTTTGCTTTGCCATCTTTCTTCACACAAATATTTTTACACCTTTTGCTCACTAACCGGTAAGCGAAAGACAAAAAATATAGATGTTCACGCATGCTCCGTGAGATTGCATAAATTCGATGCTAAAAAATATACACATGACAAAAAATATAAGAATTATCATTAACTTTGTTGACCAAGATGCTTGGTCGAATAATTTCGCAAGTCAGCGCCTCTGTCGGTCAGAAGGATAATAACACGGGTGTTTAACGGTCACTTTAGCGGGTCGCGTGCGAATTAAAATTGGTGCTATTCGCCAACTATTAGCGAAGATGAATGACGCGATTGCCGATGGACCACGAGATACTGCATCGTCATCGTGTGTCATCATATGTCACAACAACGAGTTGCCAGTGAATAAACTGGCTCGCTCGCAAATTGCAATATTATCTCTCTACCAAATGATGTGGCTCGAGAATAAGAAATGTCAGTGTTACATATTGTTGCACATTGTTCAGGGGGGTTCCTATTCTGGTAGCAATTACCAGAGTACATGTTTAAATAATTCCCGGAATTATTTCAACGATAGTAGCGCGAACGATTTAAATTCCTAGTTAATTTACCGTAATACTGATTGCCTTTGGTATAACATATTAGCAACCACGAGTGGAAACTAACTCACGCAAGACTGACGTTGATTATTATTGAAAGCGTTAATGCCAAAACTGATACCGGCATGATGGAATGCGTTGGGTGCAAAACCACACCTAAGTAGCGTTCGATAGGTAATAGGAGCGGGCAAGCTATTTTGTGTATCCTGCCGTGCCCTGTCCGGTCGATATGATTCAATCATCAATCAGATAGCATTATGCTCGCGTCTTAATGAGCGGTTAGAGGCCCGCTTCTCGAATCTCACTTTCATCGACGCAACACTTGCGTAATTCTATTTACTCTAGATTATCTACCACGCGTAACAATCTACGATCAACTGTTTAACATACACGTACAAGAAAAAAAGGAAAAGAAAATAGGTCTCTTTACTTTGCTACATTTTCAAACTGGACTCGAAAACCTCGAACCAGAAATGCATTAATCTCGTTGGCAATGCATTCCTTTTCAATCCATTAATCTTAATTTTTAACTTGCAGCGTTTACTACTCCTATAGACGTGGAGTAATTCGTTCAATAAAAAAATTATCGACTAGGCATCGAAAATTGTTGGTTCTTTTTTTACCGACTTATTTCCAATGTGAACTTCTTGTGAGATCGTCGGTAAACTGAAGGAGAGAGGAAGGAGGAATGAAGGGGAAGAACGAAACACGCGAGGGATTCGTCGCAGCGCGATTTGACGCGGTACGGCTCGTTGAACGCGATTGCCGAAGCGGTGGGAAATAAAACGCGGAAAAAACGCGAACAACTTGCACGCGCGACGAAGACTGCTCGCAAAAGCAAGCGGTTGAACGGAGAAATCACTCGCGGAGGTGGTGGTAAGTCGTTTTGTGTCTGCAGCCCGTCTAAATATACACGGTCCTCTCCTCGGCAATGCAGCCTTTCTTGCGCGAGAGAGAAAAAGAGAGAGGAAGAGAGTCAGTAACGACTGACTATCTTAGCTCTTAGAGAAATCGGTTCTGTGAGGATGAAAAAGCGAAAATTACTGACTGCAACGCGCAACCGAGAGATCTACATGCGAATCTAGCTAAAGCTTCGATATTACCAGCTGATTCGGGGTGCAACGAGCGTTCGATCGCCGCGTGAGAAATCCATCCAGTTTTCAAGCTTAGGAGACGCGTGCACGGATCGCGGAGACGGATTTCTTAAAATAAACAAGCGCGAGATATCGTGTTTCCGAAGTATTCGGGCAAGTCAAAACATCGCGCGACACTTGTATTTATCATATCGCCGCTCTCTTGCAAACAACCTCACTTTCTATAGCAAACAATTCGCTTGGCGATTCGTGCGTTGCAATGACAACTCAATGAATCGGTATAGTTACGCTATACCAGTTTCTCTTTTTTTTCTTAATTAGATAACCTATATAAGCAGAATCATTGAAATCATATCAACTATTTTTTTTTTTTTTAAATTCTACATGATATGTAATTCATATAATCTTTATTGTATTCAGACGAAAAAAAAATGATGAACATTCTTCAAACATTAGCAAATACATGTGCAAAAGTTGATAGCAAAAAATTTCAGAGTCTGTTTGGAAAAGATCCTCCAAAATACCTAACTCATATTATCTCCAACTTAAATAAATAATATGTTTATCACAGAACGTCAAACAATCACATCCCACTTAGTCGAGATTTTACTGCCAAATTTATTAGCAACGTTACAATTCGTAAGTGTGCAAATTCGGTTCCGCTATTCTGATTTAAACTGCAACTTTGACTCGGGCAAGTTATTTTGGATTATACGAAAAGCGAACTATTTTCTCAGCAGCAACAGTTGCACGGAATCACGAGTCTTCATCCGAAGGAGGCGTCTCTTTTATTTTCACACTTCTTCAAAGCGTTCACGTGCCGGTACCGAATGCAAAGAGAAACCTATTCATAAATCGAGAGGCACGTCCCGGCAAAACACACGTGACTCGACGTATGATCCTTTGAGGTGTGCTGAGTCTCGCGCATTCCTCCCTATATAAATTCTTCGACTCGAGCCAAGCGAATATATGTAGATGTCTATATATTTGTCATGCGATTAACCGCGCGATGTGGAATAGCGTGATTAACACTAGCTACCACATGAGCTCTGATACGCACTACGGGGAAAGACAAACGAATCCGTTGAAAGTAGAAACCATGCATTCAGTTTCCTATCTCCCGCGTTAATTGCTCCATGCCTCAATGCAATATTCTTCAATTATTAATTGTTAATTATTATTTTTAAAATTCTATTGTATTAAACCTAGGTACTATAACAACTTATAACACGTACTTTTGCTTTTAATTGTTCTTGATATTTAGGTTAGAATTTAATTACAATAAAACGAAAGTAAAATATGAAGTGGAAAACTGATTAAGGCTTGTGAAATAACGTAGCAAATATTTTAATTAGTCTGGCCGGACTTCTGAATGCTGAATGTACGAATACAAGAGTGTAGCAATTACAAATACTTAAAATTTCATTGACTTCTCGATAAAATCAATTCAATTGATACGGAGCCGCTTTTACAAAGTCAAAAAAAAGTAAGATGGAATCTAAATGACGTATTACGTAATTCAAGGATGTAATATTCCAATGGTATGAAGTATCCAAATATTTATACACGTGCCAACCTAGCAAAATAAAAAATTTGTGATGGAACAGAAACGGCGAGAAATATTAATTTTAAAACTGAAAGAGACGTGTGATTTACATCAATGGCGAGAATAAAAATAAAAGCCGTGACAGCCATCGAGTTAAAGTGACCGTTGAGCGAAGTGGAAGAGAGAAACGGAGTGCGTTCAACGCGAAACCATTCTAGAATGTGTAGTGTACGTCACATTGGTAAAAATGAAATACGGTACCGAGAATATCGTGGGGCAAAAAATATCCCAGACGCGTCGCTAGACGAATCAAGTGACCGCCCATGCATTTCACGCGACCTTTATTCCAACTCAACTAGACAGAAAGAGATGGATAGATAAAAAGAGAGGAAGAGAGGGGGAAACATCGAGAAAAGAGACACATGCCATCGTGTCTCGATGGTGTAATATGAGAAAACACGTATTCGCTGGTCAAGTGATTGCGAGAATTAAAAATACGTTCGAGCTTTCGTAAGGAGGTCGATATATCAAGGACAAGCCGTACCCTGTTTATTCGACTGCGCTCTATTATTGGATTTGAATTCGACTGACAATAGGATCGAAACGAACCTAATAGAATTTACATCGTAGTCGTCGCTGATGCGCTGATGCGTGTACGCCATCGAGAACGTCACTGTGGTTAGGAGATTAGATGCCGAGGGCGCGCTGGACTGAAGAGGAACGGCCGTCCCGTAAATAACCTTTGACGTAACAAATTGAAAATTGGATTACCGCGTACCTCACGTCCTGTCGCGAACAGGCTTTACCCATAGGACGTTATATACGGACATATTTCAATAAACTATTCAAAATGACTATAGGTTATCATTTAATAATTAAATTGTATAAAGAGATTATAATACATACGGACGATAGGCCACATTTAATAACAATTATTATTTGAAAAATATGCAAAAATGAATTGCCAATATTTAAATAAATTCAAAATGAATTGACAATATCACATGAAGTACGCGAATATCACAGGTCATGGAATGGCTGCCAACGTCAGCCACGAAAACATTGTCGACCTTGAAGTCTCGATAAATACAGCATAAAAAAGCATTGCACTAACCAAACTGTTTGTTCTTTCAATAGAAAAAACGATTACTTGTCGGTATTTCACACTATCCGAAGGGAGATTTTTGGTTAGCCATCGACGTAACACGTTTCAGTGTATATATCAATTCACACATGGCGCGACATGGGTGGACCATAAATCACTACGTATGTATATAAATTCCTAAGCTCGCGCGACCGCGGCTGATTTGCGTCAATCAACGTCAATGAAAAATGAGGTGATCCACAGTTAAAATTGTGGAGCCTACGTGACGCTCGATTTCTCGATTAAAATTCAATTCAGATGCGATGCATGCGTTGATAATTGGTTGTTATGCAAACCTCGAGATGCAAGGTGGCAGCAGGGCAAGGTATTGAGTTTCGAGCTTCGAGTCTCGACTCGGGTCTGATAATAAATAGAGACTGCGGACTTTTACACATTTGTAGAAAATTTAAAAATACAAAAATGCGCAGAACGCGCATAATATGAAAAAATATATGAAGTATCCAAAGTATAATGCTTTCTACAATATTTAGTAGATAAAACGATTTTCTACGTAGGTTCTACATATTTTCTTAATTACGTATATTGTTTACAATGTGAATTTCTATAAAAATCTGCGGTCTACTAATAAGGAATTGAGATAAATGTGAGACATGCACGAGATTCGTATCGAAATCATGTATCGCGTGAACGAGGAACGGGTGTTGTCGTATGAAATAAAAAGTTTGACGGTGAAGGGACTATTACTCGAGACTCTTGACACGCGAGAGCGCGCGTCCATCTCGACGATACAATGTATCGTCACTCGTCACAGTTTTTCTACCACCACGCCTCTCTTCCCCGTACAAGGGCAAACTACTCGCTTTACGAAGGTGGTAGGCCTTGGTCTAACCGCGGGTCGACGAATAGCAGAGCCCCTACCCAAACGATAGCGAGTCGTTGGATGCACACGTCCGCTAAAAGTCAGCAACGCCGGAGGCATTCGGACGCGATACTCGCGATTTACCTACTTTAAAAGCGTACATCGGCTCGCTAAATTTCTTTACTGCACAACGGCCACGTTGTCCTCGTGGCTGCGGCCAATTAGCCGCGAAACGTGTAGCGAGAATCGCGGTGAGTGTGCAGTCACTTCGAGAGGGTCCGACCAATGAGGAGAGAAAAGGATAGAAAAAGAGAAGAGGAGATTACGCCGCACGTGAATAAGATCCATTTACGCGAGACCTTAGGGAATCTTTAACCATGCATTCAGTTATTCCCTCGTCTTATGAAGTTCGAAAGAAGTTGGAGAGGGGTCGATACATCTGTCACGTACCCTAATCTCTTCGCGTAGAATCATATATTTTTATAAATCTAGTTATTCAAATTGGCTGTAATTATATTTAGAGGAACTATGAGATAAATTCTGTTTGCGAGAATTAATTGAAATAATCTTTAAGAACGCATCTATGTATTACCTTGTCTTGTGAAATTCGAGAAAAAGAAGCCATGCGTCTGTTATTGCACTCCAACCTCTCCGTGCGTAATCATATGTTTCTATGATTCTATAAAAGTTATTTAGGTTACTAGTAATTTTTATATTTATTATATGCAGAGAAATCATAAAATAAATTTTACCACGAGAATCGATTGAAATAACACAAAGAAACTGTTCTCCCGGAAGTCGTTCGGTAGGACACCGAGTACCAAACACGGTTTCTCGGTAAACACGCCGGTAGATTTCAAGGTGACCTTCGTTTCCTTTTCTTCGCTGGAATGTCGGGATTTTTTGTGTCTCGAGTGCAATAACAGTCGTCGAGACGAGCTAGACAGGCTATACGGCGAGTTGTTATCAAGGTTGTGCATGAGAGCTCGTAAATCGATTTGTAAATTAACGATGCTGTCCGTAATGACACATAATGCCGACAGTTTCGTGCACGCACCAAATACAAACATCCATTGGCGTATTAACGACCCGTCGAACGCGTAGCCGTCTTCCGGAGAGCAGCATGAACGACGGACACGCGTACCTAACGTTTCAATAACCTCGGACAAGGGAAAAAAAGCCTAACCTACCGACGTCGCGATCTCCGTACATGTTTCGACATCACGCCGAGTTCCGACCTTTTCCGCGTCGACCGCTCGTTTCGCCTTAATTATCCATTTCTCCCGTTTGCTTATTCTCGATAAATTCTCGATCAACAACCCTCACCAGCGCCCCGGGCGACATTCAGGCAGGTCCTACTCTCTAGAGCCGGCGAGATGTTCTTCCATCTCTCTCTTTTTCGCTACGATCCTGTCGCGTATCTGGAATGCTCGTGTGAGGTCGCAGCGAGCGCATTAAGCCGCGTCCGTGCATGAAACCCATCGTCGTCGTCCGGCGTCGCCAAGCCGGCAATAAAGACTAATTGAGATTAGCGCCGGCCGTGCTACGTTAAGCAGGTGGCCGCAGGGGAAAAAGAAAGCGGAGGAAAAGAGGAAGTACATGTAGACATAGAATGTAGCCAATCAAGTTCGATACTGTGGTTCACATATAGCGGGCTGAAAATTATAGTGATGCAAGTCAAGTATAGTCACACACGTATTTCAATTTTGCAAGTATCATGCCCTTAGTTTCATAGTTAATTATGCTGCAATCTCTCTCTCTCTCTCTCTCTCTCTCTCTCTCTCTCTTTCTGATACGTTCTCATGACTTGAAGAAATACAATGAATTTCTTGTAATAATAAATAGAGAACACTATTTTATAATTTTAGATAACCATATATCTAAAGGATGATGGACACGGAAGGTTCCAATGAGCGACTTAATTTATACAAATACACCGTCTGCAAATTGAGTAACTTACGTTCGATAACTTACGTTCACAAGAAATTGATACGATTTAAAATAAGGAAATGAGGAAGATGATTACCTTGATTAATTAAAATAAGGAGATTAGCGATACAGGGGTATGGTTAATAGTAGCGATTCGAATGCCATCTATGTACTGTTTAGATGATATTTTAAATTCTGTATTTAACAGAATAACGTCAAGTTATGTCCAAGAAATATATTTTCTCCCTGTTACTTAGCTGTACCGAAAAGAAGATATACAATAGGAAATTTGAACGAAAGATTTATGCATCTCTACTGACCTGCCGTCTTGTCCAGGTGTTGGAGGACTAAGCTTTTCACAGTTTATTTTTCAAACAGTTTTCCTAACACCCAATCGTCCTAAAGTTTGTACTAAGGTCCAAACACAAAGAGGTAAACGTCTGCTACCGAATTCTTTATATTCGCGTGTCCAAAAACGGCTGGCAGTCCATACAGAAATTATCAGGGTCGACAGGTAGTCGTGTACTTAGCCTTGCGGCCACCAGAAATCAATCAAGGCAGGTCAGGCAGGTACATACAAGTACGTGACAGCTGAGTCCCCATGGTCTTGGAATTTCCCCTTTTATTCTACCAATTGGGACCGGCAACAGTATTTACAGCTAGTCCAGTTTTATTTCCTTCTCTTCTAAACGGTCGAAACGTGCTTCCAAGACATTTTCTTCTACCGCCTGCATCCATACAATTACTTTGTACTGTTATCTTAATTGCGTCTGAGATTTAAAGGAAACTAAACCTAAAGACAAACGTTATTTATGGTTGAAGCTTCCTGTACAGATTTTCCCCGCAATACGTTGCCCTTCGGCGACGGAAATCGACTGGATTTTCGTGGAAGACAAACTCTATTACCATGTATTTCACGCACATATCGCTAGTATCGCGAAATCAATTGGGAAGAGTAGGCGAAATCCCCTATGATTCATATCTAAATAAACATATTAAGAGGAATAAAATCACTATGGCTATAATAAACAATAAATTATATAAGTATGGATTATGGAACATTTAAATGTGGAAAAAGGAATAGTTGAAGAGTAATTTCCAAAATGGAATACATAGCGTATTTATATTGTTTCAATAGGTTTCAATGGTGACAAAAGAAAATATAATAATCCAATATTCTTTATAAAAATTACTACATTTCTGAACATATGGTCCTGTTGTTACACTCGCAATTCGATTAAAATCGAATCCTTCAGCGAATGCGCGCGCAGTAACATTCCATTACAATCGAATATCGCAACGTAGAGGTTAAGTCAGATTTATACAAAACCAAAGCGCCTAAGATATACACTATGCTGGTGGTAATGATCGGTTAATTTGCTCCACGACGAGATATCGTTGCTCCCGTTTTTATTGTTGTCACGATAACCGAATAAAGTGCTGCAATGTGATGTCACTGGCGATAAAGCGGTATCTAGAGGTACTCGATTGTCTCGTTCCCGTCGCCTCGGTTCTTGCAATACATAAAATCGACGGTTTTCGCGTTCTATTTAGACCAAACGATGAAATACAGTTTTCGAGGTGGCGGATTCTATACGGTGTACGGGCAACGTAGCTAGATAAGGCAGTAGCCGCGGAACAGGTACGAAACGAGAGTAACAGAGCCTTTAGAAGGCACGACAAGGATAGAAAGAGGACAGAAAGAGAGGCTGCAGACGATACTGGACACTGCTAGATCCTTATAAAGGAGAAGAACGAACCACTTAGATCTCTCTTTGCGACGATCCACGGGCTAACGCGACTGGATACCAAGTTTCGTGTTGTAGATCGCGTTAAACTGTGTACAGAACGGCGGAATGAAAGTTGTCCAACTATGCTTGTCGATATCACTGCATGAAATTTATTCTTAAAAGAAATATATGAATCCGAATTTAATAAACAAAGACAATGATTTTTATTTCTGTAATTTTATAAATATCATATATAGTAATTTTACTGATAATGTTTAGACACAAGATAAAGATATAGATGAAAATCAACTTCTACTTTTAATAATTAGAGATAACACTTTCTCTATTATTCTTGTAGATATTCCATATTATTTTCATAAGAAAATTTAGAATGTTGTAATCATATTTATAAATAAAATATTGTTTTAAAAAGAGATTATGAATCATTAGCGTTACTCGTTTTTAGAATCTGATTGCCTCTCGAACTTGCTGATATAGAATTGACGTAGGAAGTCTATTTAATGTGTATACATACTGGCTTTGTTTCCTTAGAACACTTCAAGACTCTCCATAGTGTAGCCTAGCTTATTTGACCGTCGTATTCATAGCATAAGTTTCTCAACTTTTGATTATTACGAAATTAACAAGACTATTGCTATTTTTGTACAGACTATAATACGCATAATTAATTTAAAAATATCATATGGATATCTTATTAAATATTTTTTTACATATTGTGCAAATGAATTATAAATGCAGTATATAGAAACATTTCGAGCTCACCAAGTAAAAATAACCAAAATCATTATGTATTGCAACAAAGATTTAGCTTCTTTCATCACAGAAAGACAAAGTGAGAACTTTGGAATTGTCCCTGTCGGTTTATTAAAAATTAACGCCACGTATTCACAAGGCGACCTTGTTCTACGTAGATGCTCCCAGCGAAGGCTCGAGAGATACGCTTTACAATCGAAATTGCAAAAACATTGCGCAATTATGCGACAAACACCACGTAATAACAAATAGAATTCCGCAATTGAGTGTGATGTTTCGAATGGTGTGCCCTCGGCAAGCAACAAACGTCTATAAAGAATCTCACGGACTTCGGTACATTATTCCCGGCATGTGCGCCGTCTTATCGTAATACGAAAGTAAAAGCAAATACAGCATAGTTCGTCGGGCGGATTCTCAAACTAATTTTAATTGAAAAACATCGTATCAATACGAACTCCATTTCTAGATAGTTATCGATACACATAAAGATCTCGAAATGCTTAAGTCAACAAATAGTAAGAATTACACTAAAATGTTCTTTGAAAACTATTTCTCAATGCTTCCGTCTAAATATACGGATATTATATCAGTTTATAGGTTATATACAAATTTTCTTTATAGAAAGCAACGAGAGATACGATAGGATTCCATTCATCTGAACTCTACATGAACGGTGGGAGAGGAAAAATGGGAAATGTCCAATTTTAGTGATTTTATGCG
Source organism: Bombus pyrosoma (assembly GCF_014825855.1). Lineage (NCBI taxonomy): Eukaryota > Metazoa > Arthropoda > Insecta > Hymenoptera > Apidae > Bombus > Bombus pyrosoma. The sequence goes on from NC_057776.1 coordinate 3,781,638, forward strand.
TACATTGTACGTACAGTGTGTCTAGTTTGGGTGATAACTAGGATTAATTGAATTAGTAAACATGTATTGTGCTGAAATATCTACGTATGAATGGTAAAACGAAATGTGAAATGAAAAATTAGAAATACCCTCGATCATACGATTTTCACTATTTTTGATTGGTATACTATTTTCACTATTTCTGACTACGAGCATTTATATCAGTCCGTATAATATTTTTATAAACATAACTAAAATATATTTTATATATTTTTGCATTTTACGCGTATTTTTGTACCAATTTTAAGCATTCTTTTATGCACTATTGTATTCTATTCATTATACGAGCCGAATTTATATGGTATTCCACCGTAATGATTTTTGAAAAGGCTCTGACACAATGATACTTCTGAGGTAGCATGCACACTCTCACGTAAAAGATCAGAATGCCAACATTGTCCCCATTTCAGTTGGATCCTGATCATGTACGTGCGAATATCAAAATTGTCTTGTGTTTCGATTCAGATACATGCTTTTCAAACTCTTTTAGGATTGTTCATGAAACCTTAAAAATAATTTAATCAACGTTGTTAGGATGGTCTATTACTAAACATAAACAGTACAGCATTAGATTGAGCAAAACAAAATTTCTTGGATATAAGCTATTTTCAAAAATCCTCATATTGAACACTCTATACTTATATTGTCCGATGAAATCGCTTTAGTTACCATCGATATCTAAACGAGATTTTCCCTAGTAACTTGCACACGATTTCTCATACTCTTTCTAACTCTTACGAGTTTCGGGTCAACGTATAGTTCAGAAGTTGTTCAACTCGAACGTAAATCGCTGTCGGTATGTGGGTGCAGTTAAACGGGTTATCGGCTGTTCAGATATATGTGCAATCTGAACGATGGGACAGAAAAGAAAATTACTATATATAGACAGAGCTATGGTTCGATCCGACTTAACCAAGTCGATACACGAAACGCGTTGTCGCAAAAATGTCAATGCGACGAGCACCGTATCATTACCCAAAGTATATGTTTACATATTCGCGCTATAACCGGCATATTTATGCTTCGTACTTCATATCCACGATGACAAACAACGACGCGATTATCCACGACGCACGCATACTTTTATTACGCATACTTATCTTACTACCATATATTGTAACATGTGTTCGATCGGTATCAGAGTATTTCGTGAATAATAACGCGAAAAAGTAAATAGAAGATTCAATATGAAACACGATGATTCGATAATTGTATTTAATTGGCACGAGATCATTTAATTAGGACACTAATCAAAATTTCGTTAAATGGCCACAGATGGGAGCTTATCTGATCGGTTATCGAGGAATGTACATTTCCAGAAAATCATCGAATGTAAGTGAGAGTATGAGAATATTTAAAACATTTGTTTATCTTACATATCACTGGCCCCGTATACGATCAAAATAATATTAGTAAAATTTCACAAATCCTGAATTGTAAGTTCCCGGTAATAATAAATTCTTTAATATATTTCATGGTGATGTACGAGTTTTGTACTAAAACAGGTTAAGTATTATTAGTAAATTTGCCAAATTCCAAATCATTTTAACGTCTCTCTTATTTGACACGATTTGAGTTATACAATTATTAATATTATTAGCTAGTAGATTAGATATTGTGAAAAAGGATCCTGCTTTTATGCTACAATGAATAAATGTTGAATCGAAGCTTAAATAAATGACACACGAAAAAGTTTCGAAAACTAGAGAAAAGTTTCAAGAAACGGTCAGTTAACAAAGCAAATTTGTGGCCAGTTAACGCCACACTACTATATATATTGCCCACGCGAAATGCGCAAACAGTGCGCATGCGCAATGAATTTTTATCGGACATCACGCGTCACACATTCAACAGATAGCTAACCCCCTTTCTGCCGATTGGGGAAAACCTGTTTTTCTTCCCACTGGTAAATTTAATTAACTGTTTGATTGGACTTTACGATTGGATTTTACAAAATAAAATGATATTGTATTCTTCTTTTTTCCCGCTACTTTTTCGGTGTTCCTTCGTTAAATTGATTACTAGAATCTGAATTCGATACCTCATGGTAACTCGATCGTTATCAACGGTAAGTATTACGCTACGTAATCTAGAAGCAACTGTAATTAATCCCCGGCTATACAACCGCATTTCCTCGCTCGAAAAATTTTTACTCAAATTGTTTAGTGTGTTTTACAACGCAACAAATTGTAATCGGGTCGAATGAAACTCTTTTACTGTAGAAATGTAAATGTAAATAGATAAACCGTTCAAATATTAAGTCTAATAGAACATTTTAACTATGCTCCTGCACATTAATGCAATAGAACAATTATTAAATCATTTGATGACTATGGATGAAAAATAAATTCAACATAACCTCTTAAGGGAAATGATGCAACTATAGTGAAGTTCTTTTCCCTATTCAATGAGATTATCAAAGAGTTTTATATTTTTAGTTGTTCCCGAGACATGAAATTCAAACATAAATTAGAAATTAGGAAAGAAATGAGAAAATCTGAGAAACGCAATATTCGTCTACATATCAATATAATAATCGGTACGTAATAATAATCGAACAATCGATATATTTAATAACCGAGTTTGTGAAACGATCTAATACCAAAGTATAACAATCGACCGACTGGAATGATTACAGAAAAGTGATACAGAGTGTCCAATGGAATCGAGCCTATCTTCCTTCGGTTCGATGAAATAAGAGCACGCGACAAGTGTGAAAAACGAGCGAACTCGAGACCGAGGTTCATGGTTCCGTCGCGCAGTAGCTTTGCACGGCAACTACAATACACATCCATTAACTTGTTCTTACAACTGGGTCAGTACGAGGTGTTTAAGAATCAGTACATTACTTCCTGCCTGGTTGTTATATCCATGAATAGTCGTCTTTTATTACTTTTTCGAAATACATTTCATTACATTAATATAACGTTTCTTTTTTCTGGCTAGATAGAACTGGATAAGTCTTTATGAATGATGCAACCGGAATAAAAAAAAAATGCTCACCGGCAAAAATGCCGGCAAAAGAGAAGACGAATGCGTAACGCGGCGCCGGATTCAAAGTAGACAATCGAGAGGAGTTCGATTCCCGCCTTTTTCACGTGACTCTCTCATTACGTAAATGCGGCGGACTGCCGGCCGAGAGCACAATGAAGTCCGGTATTTTCGAGCGTCCCCTAACCTTTAAAGGAAAAGAAACTGCTCGCATTCTGACGAAATCACAACAACCGAAGGCACACCAAGCCAAAACGTACCAGCGTGCACTAAATATCGACATGAAAAAAATTTGCAAGAACTCTCTATCTAAGAACTCATCAAATGAAATTAATGAAAATTAATGAAAATCCCTACGTACAGTTACTATAATATATGAAATTATAATTTACAGAGAAAAGCATGATAACGCGCGTAACTAGAAGAAAGAACGAATCAGAAATTGGAAGTTTGAAATGGCGACTTACCGGCGGCGCGATGAGGTCTCCTAGCCCAGTCTTCCTCTATCAAAGGCGCCACCCTGCGTGTACGAACAGTCAAGGGGCAAGAAAGAACGACCAGCAAGATCGACAATAAACTACCGTAGAAATGCATCTTTGATAATATCGAAAAAGTCTTGTGATGTCTTTTAGAATCCTTTTCCTCTTTCTCTCTGTCACGCTCACTCTCGCGTAAGTCCAATTCACTGTCTCGTCGCTGGCACTCGACACGGGTGCTTCAACGCATATAGCGTGTTCTCCTTCGTCTCTATTCCGCCAATACGTTTCTCTCACTCGTATTTTCTATTTCTATCTCTTTTTCACTATACCTATTCCTCACACGTTGTCTGTCTCGTTCTATCCTATCTTGCACGCGTGTGCTCTTTCTCTGTCTGTTCTTCAGAGCCGCGGCCACTGGTCTATTAACGAACGTTCACTGCACAAAACTTTCTGCACTCTCTGTGGCACTGTGTGTCGTATCACACCATCTTCTTCGATTCTTCCCTTTTCTTTCCTCTCTCTCCTCTCCGAGCGCATATAACGTGTCCACGCGACAACACACCGATGACGATTACAAAGAGTATCGTTCGCGAACAATAACAATACCGATATAATGACACAACGACGGGTTACCACGACAACGTTTATGACGACGAAAGAATCGACGACAATGACGAACCACGACGACGATAGTACGCGTACACAGGTCGCGAACGTGTGCGATAATGATTAGAAACAATCAGCGGCAGACCCAGAGAGAGGCCGTGTGTTAGCCGCAATATTTACTGCAGATAACGCGGCGAGGTATCGTGCACCGTTCGAGACACGTTGAACGAGCGCATCCGACGGCTTAATAGGCTAAGGTACACACGCAGGTTCGTTATTCTTTCTCTCTCTTTATCTATCTTTCCTTTAAGCCAGCTCGAATACCGTCTGGCCGTCTCTTTTTTGCACTATCGCTATTTATTTCTCTCTTTTACCGAGTGCACAGAGAGTTCGTACGACTCTAACTCTCCGGCTGTCCCCCGCCGCTCTTCTTCCCCGTTCCCGTGGTCGTCGCGCGTTCCGTGTTACTGCGCGCGCGTTTTATAAGGCGGTACACAACGAGCGACGAGTTTCGAGACGAGAGGGATACGAAAGAGCGAGGCGACCGAGTCGTACCGTGCGCTTGCCACTTCTTCTCTCTCTCTCTTCTTCCTCCCTCTGTCACGATTTTAACCGGCGCACTCTTCCACGCACCTCCGCACCTCACTAACTCTCTTAACCTACGAGCCCCGTGTGCGTTGTCGTCGTCCCTTTCCTCGCGGTCCAGCAACGCCGGTATGCGCATCTGATACGGTGGTTCCACACGATTATCCCTCCTGGGATTACCGCGACTTTATCCTAGGTAGCCGATTTCCAAAACAAATTTGGATTCATCGGTTTGAAAAAGTACCAACAAAAAAGAGCTGAACACCGTTCTCGATCGTCTTTGACACCGATAAGATTCGCTTAGAATATACACGATTGCCTTGGTTCGACTCGCCGGTTCACACTGTAATCGAAAGTGATCACCGACACCGAATCTCGACGAGGTCCGTGAAACGTTGCATCGCGCCTGCGCTGCGTAGTGGTATACCACCGTCGTATATATCGAGTGTAACAAGTCCGACTACGGTCGCACGATTTACAATCAACGACGTTGACACTGAATCCTTTTTGTCTCTCACCCGTTTAGATCTCGGTTTATTTGACCGGCCTCTTTCCACGCGAACCAACAGACCAGCGTGCGTCTGACACGGTCGGCGCGTGACTGCCGTGACTGACTAGCCGATCGTGAGTGACTGACTGGTGGGAAGCTGTTACTCGACTTGCTCTCTACGCCCGTGCCGCCACTGAATCCGATGTATCTGATCATCGGCACCACCGTCTCTCTCTCCTCCGGCTGGCTCGCTCGAAAAAGCTTCTGCTTTCGCGCTTGCGCCACGACGAATCGCTTTTTCGCTTTCGTACACGCGTGTGCACGCGCGCCTCGTCTACCGGTACGTGTGCCACTCCACGTACTTATATACGTGTCTCTATTACACTCTCGAGCGTGCGCGCGCGTGACCGTGTGGGTTGTCCTATACACACGAAAGACGAGACAGGACACGGCTTTGCCCGCGGAAGCGTCGCTCTGTCTGGCGCTTGCACTCGGTATTACCGGCTCGTATCTTCTTCTCTTATAATAGTTTTCAACCACGTGTAGTATACCGTGACTACCAACGAAAGAAAGTAGAAATATCAATCGAATTCACGCTATTTCTTAATTTAGATTCTCGTGAAACAGATCAAGTCAATATATAACTACGTCAGATTTCGGCAACGATCGTTCCGAGATATCGTTCGCGTTATCTATAAACGAGTGACGAACAGTCGATCTTATCGACGTCTTTTTTCTCAATCGTCTTCGATCAATCAGTCGTTCGATCACGCGATCATAATACAATTCTCCGAACAATCATTCGCTCGCACTCGCATTCTTTTGTTCACTATTTGTCGTCTTCGATTGCTATCTGTTGTTGCGAATTCCAGAAACGCGTACATTTCATGTTCCTTTTCAATAGTGCGCGGGCTCGCCGCGAGTGTTCGCGCGTGAATTAGGGGATGATATCCTGTGATGAAAAACGTATACGGAACTCTCGTCTCGTTTGTGTCGAAGAGGTTACCACCCCGAGATATATTTCGATAAACAGTCGAAACACGGTTAGAGCGCAAAGAGACACGTTGCGCCGATGTAGCCAACGATGACAACTGTCCGCAGGCCAGTCGAGTCCGTCGCTTTTATGGGGATAGCCGACCACGCTGCCGCACCGGGACCCGTGCTCGCATCTACGTGTGTGCGTACGCGTTTACGTGCTCGATGAACCGTATATTGTGCAAGTTTGCGCGCGTGCGCTTACATATATTTCCTTTATATAACCCTATATATATGTATGCATGCATGTATGCGTATATGTATATATATATATATATATATATATATATATATATATACATACGCACACATATATACACAGGTTTCGTATACATAGAGGATACACGCGTGGCCACGGTTAGTTTCTTTTCGCCAGAGTGTCGCCGCTCGAGAGATGCATAAATGTATATATGTACACGTACATATATACACGTGGAAAGAAACGGCAAAGAGAGGGAGAGAAAAAGAGAAAGAGAAGAACAGGGGTTAAACGGAAAGAACTCGTGTCGTCCGCTCGTGTGATACCTCGATCGCGGTGGGTGTCGCGAATGACTATGCTCTGTCCAAAAGGTGTGCGAGAGTACGCCGCGCGTGTGGGTGCTTCCCCTACCACAGCGCCACCACCACTATCGCGATTTCCACCACCATCGCGCCAGGCTCTCGGCACCACCACCACGGAACCAGTGTGCACCACTGAACGCGGCGGGTATACACCGGTATCAGAGAGTGGCAAGTATGAAACGTAACTTCTTACCGTTTCGTTGTTCATCCACACTTTTTACGTTTTCATAATTATATTTGAAATGTTTCCACCTACACTATTTATATATTGACTAATATCAGAGAGGTTAGGGTAGTTTCTATTCTATCTACATGTAAGTACCACTCGTAGAAGTGGTATACAATTGTATTGTACACAACGTAACACCCAATTGGGTTTTTCCCAAACCTAAATCCTCCTGTGAGCACGTAAAAAAAATATCTCGCGAAGATTACGATTAAACAATTCCGAATGAGATTACTATTTGGCAGAGAACAACGTGAAAGATAACACTTTTAGAATGAGTGTAAATAAACACATGCATGCATTGTATCTCCAAATTATAATTTATTAAATTTGTGATCGATTCAATCTAGAGAACAATCTAGAAAGCAGCACGTCCAATGACGTTGAAGCATATCTATATTTTAATGAAATATGTTTAAAGTAACGAAGTTACAAAAATAGAAAATTTTTTAAATAAAGTAAAAGAACAGTCGTTTCGGTTCACAGATTTTTTCTCATACTAGCTGAAACAGCTACACGACCTTTGATTTACGTTCGTTCTTAATACATACTGATGACTATTTTATGCACCAACAACGGAATACGACAGACCTGGACACGGATTTGACGTGCGAGGCTTCATAAAAAAATGACACATTACGACTTAATGATCTAACGCGATGGAAACGGAGGGCATAGAATGCCGTGATTATTTTGCGAAAGTGTTCAGCAAGAAAGAGGAATTCCCAGATAAAGAGATAAGTATCCATGGGAATACATCAATGAGCCGAGCGTAATGTCGTGAATGGAGGCGCGATCGTGGTGGTTTCCATTCGGTTCTCGTTGATTCATGACACGCGTTGAAATGACGTAGACGTTAAATGCGTTCGACGCGCGTACGATGCAAATCCGCACGTACACTCGTCGCATACGTAAAAAAGCTGCTAGTTACACATAATCTATATCTACGAATCTTACGAATCAATCAGCAAAGTGTAATTCGCGATTTATTTCAGTGTCATCCCTTGCGGGCACGTCTTACGTTCTCCTTCCCAAAAATTACAACACGAGGCATACCACGATTCGATGTGTTGCTCCCCCCGAATCTCGCTCGAAATCTAAAAATAGAATGGCGAAGGGTGTTCTCGAAAGGAATACGGTTTCTTTTTCGTCCTTTATTCGGCAGTTCGAACACCAAAGATCGACCGGATACAGATTCGAAACCACCGGCAAGAACGGAGAGAAACGAAAGGAAAAAAAGAAACGAAGGGGGGAGAAAGAGGAAGGAGAAGAAAAGATTCACGGAGGAGTGTTGTATTCTCCACCTCGCCGGGTCTTGTGTTCCACCGACGGGACCAGCAGCGGCAAACTCGTTACGAAATAGTCCCTAAGACGGGGTGACTAATTGCTAAGCGGCTTGTAAAAATTCGCAGGACAGTCTGTCGACATCGTGGCGCGGCCGTCTCATCGTCGCGCCGTTATACTTTTTGCCCATGCACGGTCGACTAGAGAAGAGAACGACTTGCAAGAGGGAGAGAGATCGAGCGATGGGGAAAAGTGGTGGGAACGACAAAGATAGAGAGGGAGCTGCGGTGACGACGGAACGCGAAAGGGGTGTGGTGGGGGGAGGGGCGCGCAATGGGAGTGGTAGGGGGAACCGGCGAGAGAAGCGTGAGCGTGTGAGGCCTTAAGGTGAGAAAAGAAAAATGGCGAAGAGAGGCCGAGGCTGCGTCGTCTCGCGTTCGAAGGCGAGAGGGGACGACGCTTTCGCAGATTCCACGTGAGATACCTGCGGCATTCTTCGTTCTGCAGCAGGGCATTAAGCCGGATGCACATTCGTCGTGGACGACGCTCGGTGAATTCATTTCCAGGAAAAATATCTTCCGCCACGAAACGAATTTTACGGCAGATTTTGTTCGCGGACAGACCGCCGGAGAGCGGTTTCTTTCTTTCTCTCCCCTGTACTATTTTTCTCCTTCTATCCTTGTTCCTCTTGATGCGTGAAACGGAGGACATGGAGACGCATGATGTTTTTATTATTATTTTTCTTGTCGTTTTTCGTGGACCGCCTCGGAACCGAGCTCCGGCAATAAAACATCTAATCCGACGATAAACCGCGCAGTGATTCTTCCCCGCGACGACGTTTACGCGTCTCTGACACGTTTCGTGCGCGCCGCTGATGCGCACCGAATCGAAGGTAATCCCTCGCGCGCTTGCATCTCTCGCGTCTGATTGGTTGACAATTGACTTCGGACCATGAGATGGTTAAGGAAAAGCTTGCGATTCATACGGTCGCCTTTATTTCTTCATTTTCTAATTTCTTTATTTGTATTACAGAAACAAAAGACATTAAAAAAAAATAGAGACAATAGAAAAATTGAAATATGGAACATAGAAAAATTTGTAATCTTCGCATTTTCAAAGATATGTATAAAAAAGGATGTTTTAAGAAAATCATTATGTGATACAAGGAAGGATTGTGAAACTCGCAAAGAATTTCCTATTTTGCAAATAATTATCGAAGATGATTCACGAAGAATCGTGTCATTGTCAACAAGAATACTCGAGCTGATTACATCATACACGCATACGAATTAATTTTGCAGCTCTCCATTATATCTTGAATGTTTTTCGGTAGCCACTTTGTTAAATAGACACATCGACTTCGACCCTGATACGATCCTCGAAATAAAGCCGTAAGGTGCAACTAAGACTATAAAGATTTATATTCGTCATCTTTACATCTAATCTAATACACTGATACCTGCATTAAAACCAAAAAGTGCAACATTTAACCTAACCTATCAAAACTTTTATTACTTTTTTCTATCTCTACTATTTCATTCATGATTTACCGTAAAAATTGTTCATTTTAAAATCGAAAGACAACAAGAAAGATACGAAGAAAGTTTTTGCCAGTATCAGCGAAGAAATTTAACTGTACGATGGAATAAAAATAGTGCGAATTGAAATTCCGATCGAGGTGCAGTCGAAGATCAAAACCACAGATAGCGAGCAGAAAAGACAGGCGATGCTGGAGTGCCAGTGGCGCACAAAAGGACACGAAATGATTTATTTCAATGCCCTATCGTGGCCGGCTGAAGCGTATCGCCCACGGTGGCGTTCGAGAGAGGATCATTTGCGCGGGACCACACGCCGAATGAAACAAGAAGAGGTTCAATTACTTCGTGGAATCATCGAAGATTCCTTTGCGGCGTTTCGAATTCTGGATTTGTCAAATTTTTAGAAATTAGAAAATGAAAGAGCAATTAAAAAAGACAAGTGGGCCAGTATTATAGGAAAAGTGATCATAGGGTTCATAAAACAGATAAATATGGAGACGGTACAAGACAAAAACGCGTATTAAAGATAGAAGAGATAAAAGAAACGATGAGAAAGAGATACAGAAATAAAATGATAAAGAAAAAGAAAAAAGATGAGAGGATGATAAATGAGATCGAAACTGAAGAAGATGATAAAAAAATGATAAGATCCACAGATACAGAATTGACGGAGTGTGGAAAAAAGATGAACAACGATGGAGAAAAAGAACAGACGAAAATGATGAATATGGGAAGAGAAAAGAAACAGAAAATAAGATAGAAAAAAGATGGAAGAAAGAGAAAAATAGATAGGTGTAAAAGGATCACCTGACCGACAACTATTCACAGCATATGGCTATGACAAATCTAATAGATTCCTTGGCGACTTCGGGCGGCCCATAAGAAGAGCCACAAGATGCAACGAGAACAAGAAAAAGGAATGAACGTATAAGAGAGAAGAGTATTTCTATTCAACGCTCGATGAACGGATGTAACGCTTCGTAGTTCGTAGACCCTTCTACTGTCTGTTCTAACAATGATATCCCTTTTCGTAGCCGGGTACAGAGGAGGACCGAGAAATAAGGTTAAGTCCTGCCAGTGCTCACCTATAACGCGCTGGAGACACACAATGCTCATTGTCAACTTGTCGTGGAATGTGGGGATCGAGGTATGTATTGTCGACGCACGCCAAATGTAGATCCCTCTTTTCGACTGGTAACAACATTCACGCTGAGCACTATTTGATCCTTTCCTCTTTTGCCACTGTTATGGCTTATCTTTTTCTGTTGTGCATAGGTTATATCAATGCACATCTTTGAAAGTAAAAATGTTGGTGAGTATGATAAACAAATTAATTTTGATAGATTTTTTGTAGATTTTATAGATTATAGCATCATGAATCATAGAAGTACTTTTATGGATTATATTTGTAACTATACTACTGGACTTCGCAATTACTTTCCATTTTTGAAGAGTGTCATAAGAAGGTTGAAACAAATGGAAAGAATTAGTTTTACAAAATTTTGGAATTGTTCAAGAGAGTAAAATAATGGTAATAGTAATGGTAAACTAGTTACCAAAATATCAAATTCATCAGGTTTGCCAAGTTAAAGGTATATGTTGAAAGAGAAAGCTCTAAATATTCAATATTAGAGTAAATATCCAAAAGGGTGCATAATATTAATAGACAAAGTTTCATGACATCGATAAGGAGTCTTCACAAAATGCATGAGGCGAAATTAATGTGACATTAATACTCTTGCGCCTTTGCTGAAGGCTCAGTAGGCGAGCCAGATTAGCTACACTATCGATATTTTATTGGACACTGACTGAGAAGTATAAAACACCATTTAGATTCAATAGATTCTATGTACACGAGAAGCAATGCACGTTTGTACATCGAATAAAATGTTTCTATGAGATTAGCTATGTTACGAAAGCGATCAATTGCAAAGCCTGTTGCCTGTTCCTTCTTTCCAACCTATCCGCCAATGTAATTTCATAAGAAGTATGCTTTATGCATTTTCAAGCGATGTTATGTGTCTTTGAAAATTCCAAACACTATAAAAAGTGATACGCACGAATGGGAGAAAACAAAATGAACCGGTCAGACCAAGGATACTGTTATACTACTGAACAAATAGAGCACTACTACTATTTCATTTATATTTCATTCATTATTGTAAAATACAAGAATTAATGGTCAGGAATTGGTTAGGAATAATGTTTTTAATGGAGAGTTATATGGAATTGGAGATTTATATGGCTGATAAATAGTAGTTTTTATACTTTATAGGTTATGGTTTGGACCAAGTTTGAATATACATAAGTAGTTTCAATGACATAGTAAAGTCTCAATGATGATCAAATATCAAAGTTTATATATATTCTCTGGAAAAACAGACTCCTAAGAAGAGGAATGCCTACAACACCGATTAAGGATAATAGTTTACTTATAATCAATAATAATAAAAAATAATAGGTAAATTTAATACGTAAAATTAGTCCCAGTGGAAAGTTTAATCTCAGCAGTTGGTATACATGCTTTGTTGTTTTCAATTGTTTCGTCATTTCGTTGATCACATGGAAGTAAACATGGTTCGTGAGAAGTTAAAAAATTCTTTTTTCTTTTACAAGTTTAAACTTGGACATAGAGCAGCAAATGTAGCAAGACGCATTTATAATGTATGTAGACAAGGTGCTGTTGCATCTCAACATCTGTTTCGTGAGTTTGAACGCATATACTCATTCAATTTCTCATTTTCGATGACAAATGGACTTCGTGAACTTGGCTCGTCATCTAACGATACATTTCCTTCTTTGAACCATTTTTGTGCTGTCTTCTCGCTAACAGCACCTTCCGCACGTACACTACAAATGCACCTTGCTACATTTGCTGCTGTATATCCAAGTCTAAACGCGTAAAAGAAGAAAGAACGAATTTCTAACTTCTCGCTATCTATGTTTACTGCCACGTGACAACGACATGTCAAAACAATTGAAAACAGCAAAACATGTATACCAACTACGAAGATTAAACTTTCCACTGAAACCAATTTCATACATTACATTTATCAATTACTACACGAAATTCGACTTGTTGTTATTATTAACGAATAAACCCCACGACCTTTTTTCGATACTTAATAGAATTATAAAAAATGAATATAATTTTATATTTGCTAGCTATTTGGTATACTTACTGTATTCTATTTCTTTGAGATTCTAATTTAGAATTTAATTTTACGGACTGCCATACTTTACTTTTGGTTTAAATTCTACATTACTTAGAGCTTTAAACTAAGATGTAACAATACCTTAGAGGCTATTATGCTCTTAATTAATCAATAGAGAAAATGTAAGATGCTATCTATAATTCCAGCTGTAATTACATCAATTGCCACTGTTAATTAATCCTTTAATTTGAAACCTGACTATAGCTTAAATGCACCTATGCCTTAATCTTTGTTTAATCTTGGTAAAAGACACAGGACATAGGCGTAGTTGCAGTAATTGCTATTAAAGTTTGATGCTTTAATTTAAGATCGTATATCTTAGAAAACATTTTTGTCTTTGGTCTAAATTCTACAGAAAAATATAGCGTTATAGATGACTTATAGATAATTTCATAAATTGCTATTGATATTTAGTAGTTCAATTTAGACGTAAGAGCTGTAGTATGAAGATTCCACTATATCTGAAAGATCTTCCACAGGGGAAAAAATAGCGCTAGTAAAATTATTTCATCGACCATAAATATTTATCTGAATCCGGGCCAACAGCAACATACACGATTTCGTGCATCGCTGTCGCAGATCGTAGATCAAGCGGCCGAGATATGGCGAATTGATCGTGCACGTCGTCTACGGACTATAATAAACGTCGGTTTAGCAATATTTGCCTGCCGACGCGCGTTCCTCTGCGTCTAAGTGCCGCCTTTTTCTCAAAATTCTCTTCTCGATCTCGTCCGCGACCTCTTTTCAAAAATATAAATTTTAATTGACGCACGACAAAATGAACGACATTGAAATCAGACAGAAACTAAAATTTCGTTCAAGTAAATGGACTTCCATATAAACGAAGTTCTATTGCATTCATCAAAGTCATAAAACTGTCAAAATTTTATTGGAAATTTTCAAGCCTTTATATAGGGCTAAACCTATATGAATGCGCATAACAATGTGTTTCAAACAAATAATAATAACTAGACTGCGGATGTTTATACGGATTTATATTTTTGTTAAGAGAATAAAAGAAATGAAACCTAAATTGAGTCCTATATAACGATTATTATACTTCGGATATTTAGTCTTACGCGTTATGTACGCATCTTGCGCATTTTAGCATCTTTAAATTTCCCATAAATGCATAAACATCCATAGTTTAGTAATACAATTTCACCGCGTCTATTCTATTAACAATTTCACTCATTTACACTTACCCCAAAGTAGCAGGCACTATCTGCAGGAAGACCTAGCAACAAAACATCACCAGCGTCATTTAGATCCCACGACGCGCCATAATTTCCTTTTCACCACTTCTATCTTCATCTCACATCAATTCTCTTCCATCCAAGAGACCGTATAATGGAACGCGTTAAATCGAGCGAATCGCGAGCTCGCCGCATACAAAAGGCGAACCGGGGTACCGGGTGATTAATTTCATCCGACAATTAACAAGTCCCCCGAGAAGCGGGCACGCGCGTGAAAAGACCGGGGGAAGCGGGTAGAGACCGGAGCCAGAATTCAACCCTCGAAACGAAGCTTCGAGGAGGGCCATTTTTTGAATGGGAATCGAAACGAGGCCGGCCACCCTACGATTGTGGTCGTCGTGAAGGAAACTGGGCAGAGAAGGGTACAAAAGGAGCGAAATCTTTCGGGTCTCTACGTCTGCAGGACGAACGGTTTCGCGCAGCACCATTAATCTCCGAGACAATAGTCGCTTCTACGAAAAACTGAACTGCGGGCCCCGTAGCTTCGATGAATAAAGTTACCATTACTAAGGTAATGTAAGAAAGTAAACGACGGTAGTTTTACCTGGACCGAGCTTTTGATGGTTGCTTTTGGGTAGCTACGGAGTGAGGATAATCCGGATACCGAGTGCGGAAGCACGTTTAGTACGTTCAATGTTACGAGGGTGTTCTTTGTTGATTCAGTATTCAGTAAGTAATGCTGTTGAATGGTTATACGTATTTCAGTTTTTAATAGAGTACCTTAAGGAAGATAAGTAACTTAACGGATAATGTGTTGAGATAAGTATTATTGTTTAAACAAAAGATAATATTGGCCAATAAAGAATGTAGGTTGGACAATTACATTTTAGTAGAACCGAATGTGTTAATGTGAAGTATATATAGTAGAACTTTTTTGTATTTCAAATATTGTACATTTTTAATACATTTCCTTCTTTTAAGTCATATCTATAGACTATGAGAGGGCTCTGAGATTTCATTTCATCACCATAATCCAGAAAAAGCTTTCACAAGAACCTCTATTATATGTAAACTGATAGAGAAAAAGAAGGAAGAGAGAGAGAGAGAGAGAGAGAGAGAATCGAAACGGTCGTCCTGCGACTGCAATGCAATTTAAATGAACCTGCGTTCAGGCGTGGACAGCATGAGGGAACACGAGTGTATACGCGATTTTACAGCGCGCCACGAGGTGTAAATAATGTCCAGCCGTTCGGTACCGAGAGGCTCGGTAGAGACCTCGTGATCCGAAACGGTTTACGACCTTCCGGCGCCTCGGTCGAGACACCTGCCCGCACACCTCCGCCCAACCACAACGCGAAACACGCTGGCGATTCTTGAAAATACTTCCTCCCCCTCCCCTGAACGTTCGTTCATTCAGGTGAACAGTATGGTCGGTGAATGCCGACGGTGAATGCTCCATCATCGGTCCTTTATCGCAATGCATCGTGGAATCTGGAATTTTTCAGACGATAACATGCTTATGCATTTTGTACTGAATGAATGAGTATTGGTAATAAGAATGAAAATTAAATGAATTTCAAGGATCTAAGGTTAAAGAGTGCGCGTATGTGAATGAAGGGTGTGTTAACTTTAATGTATATAGCCAGGTGTCCATTAATATGTTTCTTTTAGCAAGTTTTTTATTTTCTAGAGAAAATATAAAATAATTTCGAATCCTCATCTTTTGAGTATTAACATAAAACGATCCAAGTTCATGCAAAAGTTTTAACTATTAAAACTTCAAACTTGTCAAATAACTAGCACTTTATTAGCACTAGCGTTATTTGGTTAATAGTTCTTTAAACTGTGAGACTGAAAATGAAATGAAAACTGCAAAATACACATATGCAGCTTCTGCAGACGTACATATATCGTTCTTCGTATACAGAAATATATTAAATAGTAATGTTTTGAAAAGAACACAAACACGTGTAGGTAACCGCACCGCGATTGACATTCCTCTCACAGCGCCGTCTGAATGATTTATCGACGGAATTTGCGCGCACTTCTCGAAAATACAGACGCAAAGGGACCGCGATCAGGCGCAGTCGCTCTGCGTGTTTCTGTTTTGACCGAGAGCGGCTGCATCCGCTCCACTGCAATAAGTCGTCGGTGCGCCTTGGATCCAAGCCAGTTACGCAAATTTCTGAAATCGAACCCAGCCCCAGACAGACAAAGGGCCCTCTACCAGTGAATTTAAACAAACAGGAAACGACAGCACCGATTGTTTGCTTTAGCGTGACGTAATTACCAAATAATAGACGTTAAATTGCCTTCGTGGATTAATAGGTGAGGTTAGGATAAATGACGGTTTGACAATGGTTCGTTGTATATGATAGATGTCCATAATGATCACTTAAAAGATACGAGCATACTTTTGAATAGATATAATGCTTTCCTTAAAGTCTAATTCTATAGGAAGTTTCTTAAACGATAGTTGATGCATTATGCAGTAGATCACAATGTATGTCTACTATGGTTCAATAGAAAATATTTTTCTGTGATTTTATGAATAACTAACTACTGATTGATAAACCGTAGATGTTTATCAAAAGTAATTAATTATTATTAAAAATAAGTAATTGATGATTTGTTTCAGCATCTAATATAATATATTCTTGCAAATTATGTATATGCATTCTATATATTTTTGTACATTCATGTTTCCCATAAATATTTGCAGTCTACTGAATAATATTGGCAATTTACTTTTCTGTAGTTGTGTAGTTTGTGTTAATTAAAAGAAATGTTTTATCATGTAAAAATTAATTTTCTTCGTTTCTTTTACTATTTAAGTATCCAACCTGTTGATTTGTCGGACGACACGATGAACGTTATCCGACAACGGAACAACGACACGATGAGAAGATTGGAACACGCTTAAATCCGATTAAATACGTTCCCCGCGTAAAACCAATCGACCATTAACCCTGTCGATCTCATTTTATACGCTGTCATGAACCCAGGGCGACGCGACGCGACGATAGGACAACAAACAAGTGGATCAGCTGTCGCTTATTATGTATTCCTGCAGCTCATCAGGATCGACCGATTTCGAGACCAAAATGATTTATTATTGTTCATGACCGATCTATTCACAGCCTCGCGATTCTTTAGTCACAACGGAACGAGGGCGGCGCCACGATCACTTATATGTATTTCGGGGATATATCGCGGTCGTAATAACCGTAAGGCAAACTTCGATCTCTTCCAAGGACTTGCAATGATAAATCTGCGTGTTGCATATTCCGAAAATTCCCTACCAAAAAAATAATCTACGCGTAAAAATACAACGGAGAGAAGTCATCTCGATGCAAAATCTCTTCGAACGAATCGATCGAACATTATGGTTAATCGATATGGATAAACAATAAATCAATCCAGAAAGTCTGCATTCAAAAGTCTCATCTCCACTAAAGTAACGTCGAGCAATTTTTTAAATAATAAAATAATTCTGTAAGTTGCTATTTGTTGAAAATATTTTGAAATATATAGCAACTAAAGGCGACAAGAAGTTCCTTGATGTTGCTTTAGTGGAAACGAGGTTTACAAATCATATAAAGCAAAATAAGAAAAGGTTCAATACATATGTAAAGTATAGAACTTGAATAGGAGAAAAGTCCTCTCGGCGATAGTGTTGTTTTATTTACGACGTCCAGACAAATTAATTACTGATAAGCGATCAGAATAAAAACAGTTGAGCGCTGTCAGCAATGAGGTCAATTAATTACGACGCCCAAGAGGAAAAATTTAAATGAACACAGACCTGGCGTCGTGTCTCGTTGTCCCTGTTCCTTCTTTCTTTTTCTCATCTTCCTTCTGGTTGATAGTAAACACTAGGTTCTGTCGCCGTCGCGTTAAATAACTACACGAGTCATGGATTTCGTCACCATGTATACCGACAACCTAACCAAAACATACGACCAGGCACCGAACAATTTTTACACGTTTACGAGGTTATGTACACTTCTCGCGTAACCCTACATACTTTCGGTTAACGATTTTTTCGTATCTCGTTTGATCACGCAGGTATCAAGTAATAACGGTGAAAACGTAAACAACGACGCAATTTAGTCCACCGTAATTGTATTGCGATCATAGTAATACCGTCAAACAACATTACCATAAACATCGATGGGAAAGCAGCGCGTGCGCCGACGTTCGTTGTCCTTGTCCCCTTCCGTACGACTTAATTAAAGGACTCGAATATGCGTAACTGGCGTCTCCGTGTGTCGCAATGATAACCTTTCGTTCGAAAATCGATGGCTAATAATGTTCGTTTATCGTTCTCAAACCAAGAATAAACGATCTCGGAGCTACGTAAAGTCGTGCGTCATAACATCAACCATAACCTCGTTCTTAGACGCGGCTCAAAGATTTTGGCGCACACTGGACCGGGCATTACCATATAGGCTTCCCAGGGGGCGTCGCTGCGGAATCTGTGTCATGTCGCGTAAACATACTACAATAATAATACACTATAAATACGCTGCACTTACTAAGAGAGAGAGAGGGGGGGAGAGAGAGAGAGAAAGAGAGAGAGAAAGAGAGAGAGAAAGAGAGAGAGAGAGGAACAAAAAGCGAAATACTCACCGTGGGATAGAGAAAAAGAACATGCATGCAGGCGCCGGCGCCGCCAGACGAGTAAATACACGCGCCAAGGAAGTATTATCCATCCTACGTATTCGACGTACTAGTATCTTCCCTCTTTTTCCTACTCGTTTCCCAACTAATCTTGCCACCTTCATTCCTCTTCCTACGTTTTCCACTCTCCCGCTTCATTTGATTCTTTCAAACACACATTCCCCGTCTCTCTCACGCTATAGCTCCCTACTATTATCACTGTGCTTTTTTTTCTTTCTCTCTCTTCCAACCAACTCTTGTCTTCCTTCCTTGTTTCGCTCACCAATCTCACCGTATCCTCCTAGTGTTTTTTTCATTTGTTGTTTGTTCGTCCTTCTCTCTTTCTCATTTGCTAGTGAATATTTATTTGTCTTACTTCCTCTTGTTCCAGGGGCGACTTACTCTCACGTTCCTCACCAAACTAACCGGATCATGGGCGCCGTCCGTTGTAACTGGCTCGGTTGAACGACCAACCGGCTCAATCTCATCTTTCCGTTTCCCCGCCCTTCTTATTTGTCCCGCAACACCCATGCCACAGGGCGACGCTCGTTAGACGTGAAATCGATCTTAATTTTACGTGGAGTCGTGAACGGCCGGCGCGAAACCGAGCCCTGCACCGCGTCGTGGCATGTCCACTTGTCACGGGTGTCTCGGCGTCGTTCGATTTAGAGATATAGTGTTAAGGCTCGTTTTTAAGAGGAGCTCAACGCGACGGGATGAAAAAGGAGACGCGATATTTATGACAGCCGCGACTCTTTTCCTTTTCTTTGCATCCATCGTCTCCCCTCCTACAACTTTCTTGCGGGGAGATCGCGTTACGCATAAATCATCGACGGAAGTAAGATAAAGTGGCCGTTCGTTAAAATTTCGTTTTTGATAAACTAGTTTCCGGACAGGCCTGCCTTCACGAATTGTGAGTTTCCTTTATTCCGTTAGTTTTCTTTAACTTTTTGCAGGATTAGTGTCTAAACTCGGCAGAGAAATCTATCGTTGTAATAGATCACTCGAGAAGGGAAGAAAAAAGAAATTTCGAAGATATTTATAAGTATGTACGCGCATAGTGTGCGTTTGAGAAATGAGCATGTATGGCACATAGGCGGGGGGGGGGGGGTGATCAAGAGCAACTATCTCATTTCGAACAAACTATAATTATTGCTCTATTCAACTATATATTTTTTTGTTGTATACAATAAAATTGATATATTACAATTAACAATATTTTTTACATAATACAATAATCCTAAAATGTTTCAATGATACGAACCTCTTTCTTTCTAATTTAACCTTGGGGTCTATTATTATATGGTCATAAATGTATATCATTGATATTACCATTAATCATACTCGAGGCAGCTAATTCTACTAGCAATTTCTATTGCGATCTACAACTACCTGTTTAGTTTATTGCGTCTCATGCTAGGCTCGCGTTTTTTCAGCCGAGCTGTCACTTCGTGTCTAGAATTTATCAAACTAATCCGATAAAACGATAGAAATCGAGAGTAACCAGGGCAAATTAGAACGCGGTCTCGGCTGTGGAGACATTAACTAACCTTAAGACACTCTTTTACTAATTCATATACACATATTCATATACAATACGTGGTTTCTTAAAATATATTTGTCATTGTATTATGATTTATATGTTTATTTTTTCATGATAAAATCGCATTTCTCTATAGTCATAGCCATCACATTGTTAGTAACGCAAGTATGAAACAAATATGGCAGCGAAAGGAAAAGAAAGCTCACAGCCCATCACAAACGTCAGGCAGTCATAAGTCATAATTGACCAGCTTTCACCAACGTTCCACTCGAACAATTAATTAATCATACCTCTATATGTTTTCACATCACGATTGAAAACTTGTAATTGCTCATAACATGATTAGAGTAGAGAGTGTAGAGAGTAGAGTATGGAATCAGAATTCCTAGTCTACACATCTATTTATGTATAGCCTATAAGAGAGTGTAATTTTTCGGGATGAAACATAAAAATTAATGTCGCGTGGTGAGAAGAACTTAGAAATCAATGACGATTACATAAATAAATAACATAAAAGTTATAAAAAAGGAGTAGAACAGTAATTTATTCTCGAACATATTCTATTATTCTTATAGTAAAAGAACCGCATGAACATTATGGGACCAGCTAATTCAATGTATTATCTAATGGTCGTAGGAATAACGTTAACACTTTAATTGAGATTAAAAAGTAGTAAGCTAGTTTCTAATAAACGAGCATCCAACTATCTTTCGAAATATTATTATAATCAGGCATTATGAAAGAGAACTTCAGTCATGCGAAAAAAGTATATAAGAAAACATTAAATTAAAAACTTTCTTGCTCTCCTGACGTCAGACACTGTCAACGACTTCTCCACTATGCCTCCAGTACATAAACATGAAATACACGTATGTAAATAAAGCGTTTTTAATATATATGCATAATCGGTCTATGTACACACCCTGCGATCTCCAGCTCTACGTATACAAGGCAGAAATATTCGCCCTTCTGCATCCGCAAATATACGTTCGCGTGGATCTATTAGTTCACGGCTCTGGCCGCGCATATGCATTCGCGTATTCGCGTATGCTTCGTGTGATTTTCGCACGCGGTCTGTCGTACAGTAACGCTAGAACACTTTGAACTCCTAGTTCCGTCGCAGACCTTCTCAGAATTAGATCGATATATCCTTCGGACATAAACGATCGAACGATGTTCAAACGAATTCTACAGGGAGACTTAACCTAAAATCACTGAACGATCGATGGTTTCCGCGGAAAGTAAACTATGAAGAAAATTAATGGGGGTGGTTGGTATCACTGATAACAAAGTACAGTTATAGTTAATTCTAAGAATGTAAACCTGTCAATATTTTTATCTAATATCTACAATTATATTGTAATAAATGGAGAATTGCTTTAGAAAGTTTTTAAATATAAAGAGCGGATTCTTTGATAAAAAATATTTTTTTTTTGGTTGTTCATTCTTTGTTAATTAATAAATAATAAATACAAAAAATAATGCAAGTTTATAACAAAGTTTGCTAGGTCTATCTAGGTGGCGCCACGTACAAGCCTACGCGTATGCAATGATCTTTTGATACCGATTTACTCAAAAACGAAGCTTTCTATAAAATAGTACTACTCTACATCTTCGACTTATTTTTTTATATAGTATAACCTCTCACTTCTCCATGATATAATTACGTACTCTAACACGTACAAATAAGAGAATGTAAATAAACTCTCTAAAAGAGCAATCCTTTAGCGATTAATCTAATAAGTAGCGAAATAAAATTGACGATTGCGAATTTATTCCAGATGCAATTGCATCACCGAATTTCCACGTGAACTTATAAATAGAACATGCGTATCGTGACCCGTTTTGAAAGGAACTGACCAACAACAAAACGGGCGTAAGTTACGAGTTCGCGAAACGTCGTCTAAAATCGTCGTTATTGCAGTTGACTGTACGCACACGAGGTATTATTCGTCCCACACAAGCCCGGTCGTTACCGCGCCAATCCTTCCTCGCTGTTTTTGAGCCCGGATACGTTTCACCTCTTGCTTGTGCACGTGTTTATGTAAATGTTCCCGCGTACGCATCGAGTGACTTATACCTATAAGCGCATCGAAACGTTATTCACATTGCGTGAACATTAAGCCCGTCGACGCTACGAAAAGTCGGAAGTTTTTGTGAACGAAAGTTATCCCTCGAAGGATCCAGTAGGGGCTCTTTGTGAGAGAGCAGGGTGCACGTGCGAGATCGATGGTTCGTAACTCTACCAACACGTACTAGAGGAATGTTGGAAGACCGCCGAGTTCGTCGTAAGGTATACAATCGAAATTGACTGGCAATATTTCAGGGACCGTCGACAAGGATTTCGCGAACCTTCCTCCCCAAGAACTTTATCCAATATTTCATCTGCCTTTCAGATTCTTGTTACGGGACTAGGGACTACCGATACTCTTTCAGATTCCTCAATGAAATGCGGGATGTTTCGAGAAAACATACTTGATCGATGAGTTATTAACTATAAACTGGAATAAGAATGCTTATATATGTGTAATACAAATATGATAGTAAATTCCTCTAACTATATATATATATATTTTAAAAGCTATAGGTTGTTAGATAGCGTAAAAAAATGGGGTTAGGTCATACCAACATGAAATTGATCATTGCTTGATTGTAATGAACAAAAATATTTAGAATAATTCCATTATGATGCAAATGGAGTTAATTTTAAAGAAGCAATTTCAATAATTGTCATCCAATAATACAAACGCACTTTCTAGAGACGATCACAACACAACAGCAGAATTTATTCCCTCATCCAAATTCAGCACGTCCGAATAGATAGCCCATATCAGTAAATTTGGGTGAGCGACGTGAATTACGGGACTGTAAAATGAATTTAAGCGTGGTACGTGTGGCAAGCACATGTTGATAAATCACTACGTCTAAGTTCGATCGTGACGCGCGCGAAATTGATACCGAACTCGTAAACCTATTTCCGCTTTTTGCGTCCATGAAAATACTTCGCTCGTAAACCGCGCGATTATAAATAGTTTACTATTTCAATGGCGACAATTAACGATCGACCAAAGTACGACGGAAAGGCCGATTTTTATCGAACGATCAACGCCGTGAAAATGTCAAAGGCAACATGCAGCAGAGAAATATTTATTTCTCTGACGATCACCTCATTAATCGGATTTGCATGAGTGGCAATCAGGGGTCAATTAATAGCTGAATTATGCGGCATTCCTACACGCCGTTAGAATTTACCTACATTATACACCGATCTCGCGTTCTCCACCACCGATACGACTCTTATAGTCTTTATGTAGCACGCCACCCACACGCGCGGTCATTATCGGCGCGCGAACGCGACGCGATCCAACATTTTACGGTGCATACACGTCGACAGATGGGAATGTTGGCGCCATTCTCGCGGCATTATGCCTGCACACGTACAGTGGCTCAGGAAAGTATTCCAACAGTTATAGAATCTTTTTATACATATATAATGTACTATACAAAATATCGTGAAATTTGTTTAGGACTAACGTGACATGAGTATGACTCTCGTGATTATATTGGTCAAGTCTGAACCGAATCTGAAAATGAATACATATAGAAGTTACAAAATACTTACGAGCATACACGAACAAAAGTTAACAAAGTATTTGAACAGTTAATTATTGATTGATTGAGTAGTAAACTACAATATTTAGTAAGAACATCTGTAGCATGTTTCTTTTTTTACAAATTGAAACAGAATTTTACAAGATAAGTTAGTCGATATTTTTGTTCATTACTGTACATTCCTACATACCATGGCTGATAATGGCAAAGTAAAATTTCTAAAATCTTGTCTGCGATTTGACAACCATACGTAATCGCAATCTCCATTACGATCTCGCCGTGAAAGTCTATGGTGCATTAGATATCATTGTATTTTTTCTTAAACGGGACGGGTCCTAGTAGAAAGTAAACATTCTGTATGAAATTTTGGTATCATTATAATAAAATTTGAGAAAATATTCAGAAGTATGAAGTATGCAATGGACAATTATTACTTTACGTTTGGCACCAATATCTGTAATAAAATACTCTTTAAACTACTTAAGATCATATATTCAATTAATCAATTCCAATAAAAATATTTTTTTACCGAAGTATTGTATTATTTATCATAAAGATTTTATTCTACAAAATTATTCGATGGAAGGTTCATTTGACAAACTCCCACCAAGTACAAAACTCGAAAAACCATCCCCTTTGGAATCTCGCCTGGCGGCGCAACAACAATCTAGCCACGACTTGGAATAATATTTTGCCAATGTCCGAGGAAATTGATAACCTGGTGCCTCATCGAAGGAAAAACACAGACGGCCGTGTAAACTCAAACAGTTTATCGTACGGTGGATAAAGGGTCCGTGAATTTTCAGGAGCCACATTTTTGGCAACGTCATGAAAGCGAGGAGAAGATGGCGCGTTGATCGCGAATGCGTCTCAACCGCGCGCCACAAGGAAAAAGTCTTGCCAAGCATATCTTGACAATGAAATGCATTACGCTCGAAGTTTTTATGCTCAGAGGTCGACTAAATTTCAACACGATCTAAATATAAGACGCCATCAACAACAACGATCGCATGCGCCGATAGACTTTTACATTCGATGCTAGTAAATCTGATTTTCATCGTTTCCCCTTAGACTCAATACACACGAGCAATCCAACACCGCAACATTTGAAAATTATAGGAGAAAAACATGATAAGTATATTTCTGTTAGTTTTCTGACCTTAATGTTGCTTTATAATGAGATAGGAGAATTTTTACATAATTGAAAATCGAAACAACCTCTGAGGATCAAAGATATTTCAAAAGTAGTTAATACTAGAAGGAATGAAGAAACAGTTCAGCTCCAAAACCAAATATGCATATTGACAATTTTGATAATATGGGATTTCCCTATGAAAAAAATTGTAAATGTGGTTTATCATATTCTTTCCCCGTAGTCTGTATATACTGAGACGTTTCGTGCTATACTCTCTTTAAATTTCATGTTAAAATAAGTGAGAATTGTTTCGCGGTAATACCACAAAGTGTCAAGCGACGCGCGCCGTAGTCCACGTTTCTATTAACACCTATGGCACGATGTTTTATCATGCTCTACACAAACCTATGAGTAACGTGGAAAAAACGTTTAGTTATTTAAAATTTGCATATACCCGATGGAATCTCAATTTCTGCTCGTAAAGAAAAATTTGCTGAAGAAAGAGAAATTGATTAAAAAGATTCATATCCTGTCCTACATTTCTGATACATTACGCGTACGTACACGTGATAACCTCGAAGTTGTAACGATAGTGTTGAACGTACGTACATAGCGAACAATTACCATTTACCGAAGGATTTTCGCTTACCTTGCTGTCCGTAATCGACGAACTTTTCACTTGCTATTTGTTATTCGGCGATCAACGATATATGTAGTGATTGTTGATATACGTGAAGAAGTGAGTGCGCGCGCGCGCGATCCGAAAGGCCGCGATGACGAGTTACGAACGCTTGGTTATTGCCGACGAGAAGCCTGGCGCCGTCTGCGAGACGTATGTATCACAAACAGCTTCGTCTGACATTCAATACTCGTGATCGTTACTCTGCAGGTTGTTAATAATTCTAAAAATATAAAGGAACACCGGCTTCACGCTGTTTCACAAACCATATCTACGTCTACATTCCAAGCGTAGTGCACGGTTATCATAAACGTAAAAGATAGGAAGTTACATACATAATAGATACTAAGATCAGTGACCCCAATTTGATCGATAACGCCATCTTTTTTTCCTAATCGTAGCTTCTAATCAAATAAAAACCAAAAGGCATACTGAAATGATTGTTGCCACATATCGATTTAAGTGTGGTATTGGTTGATCATGATGTTGATGATGAATTTTATGGTGTAATTTTCTTTTTATAACTGTAATTTTTATCTGACAATTTTCTTTTATTTTTACTCGTAGGATATGCTGGTATCGTTTTGCGGAAAAGGTAGAGACATCCTGTATGTTAATTAATCACCATTTACTTTTAAAACGAAGTTAAAGAATAGTATTATATTATACTTTTATCGTTTAATAATAATCTATGTAGGATTTTTAAGTTTTGTTTTCTTTCAGCATCTTTATATGAAATTTGAATAAACTTTTCTGCAGAAGATCTACTTTCCACTAACTTTCACCTCGTATCGCTGATATAAACGTTTCATAAAAATATTCGATTGCCATTGCAGATCGTGAATTCTAACCAATATGGATATACATTCGATTACACGTATTTCCCGTTTATTCTGAATATGTCATCTATCTAAAGATCATTCCTTGAGTATATCGATATCACTTACATACATTATCTGTTCTTAAAACGTATCAATGGAAAGCGAAAAACTGATTCAATAAATTCGTATAAATGTTGTAATTGTAAGTGAGATGCTTTATCATCATATGAGTTTCGACTAAGAAATTTGAGATATAAGTAAAAATAAATGAATTTCGAACTTCAAAATGATTCATGAAAATTGAATTTTCCTTCAAGGTTGAAATGGTTTTATTTTCGTTTATTTACCAAACAAAGACTTAATGAAACCGGATTCACTCACACTCGTGCACATAATGTACATTTGAAGCTAAAAATGACAATGCACCGTATTGAGTACTTACTCATACAACGAAGATTACGCGCGCGAGAATGTCACGACACTGAGGTCATGCATATAGGAGCCATGTCATGAATGCAACTTATAAGTATTTAACCCATTTATCGTTGTTACGATGATAACACACATATATATTTATATATATAATACGTAAGTTTTTTAAATATTGGTTTCTAATTAATCTGATCGGTAACTAAAATAACGTATCGTGATAGAATATGTCAAGCAAATTAATACACGCTAAAATAAGTAAAAAAACAAAGAAACATTCATCTGTTTACAGTGCTATAGAGTTCTATGCATACATTTATAATTAATGAATTAAACACAAAATACGCAGCGGTTCTAGTATATAATTTCTTCTACGGTTGTTTGTGTTTTTTTTTTTCAATTACAATATTTCTGTATTAATGAAGATGAATGAACGAACTAAAAAAACAATGATTTATGATGAAAGCATATCTTATTGCATAATGTCGATCGTCTGTATCGGTAAAAAATCGGTATGATACATTTTAAATATTACGTCCTTTATTTTTGTTCTGACAGAGTTGGAGCTGATACTCGTTATCAGCCATGGACCTATCCTCATTAAAATCCCTTTTATCTTTAGTCGTTAAATATACACACGTTATTAGAGGTCGAAAAAATTTGCCATACGTAAGTATACTACTATGTACTAAGAAAATATTATAATTTTTTTCTTTTTTGAAAAAATTAAAATAGAAGTCTAGAAAACTTGCAATTTCTCCACAATTAATGTATAATTAGTCGATCAAGAAAAAGAAAAGAAGAGGGAAGAGAACTTAAGTTGCTAAATGAAACATGCGGTATAGGCGGTGTGCAGTCTTTAGTAATTAAAAGGGAAAAGTAATCGTGCTTGTCTAACTGAAGTACCATCGTCTGAATAAAGGGGATGCATGCAAGGCTGAGCATGAAGCGACGAGGATAGAGATGTGTTTGTTTTCGTCCAATGTAAATAATAATAATAGTTTCTATGTCATCAGCGTCCACATATGTGCGGAAATTCCTTTATCCTTGTCATTCCTTGCACAATATGCATGCACCCCGAAAAGGAGGACTTTCTATCAATTCTATTCGATAAACCAGCCAGAACAAAAACAAACTATTTTAACGGCAAATAACATATAGACTACATAAAGCACAATTACAGTATATTTCACAAATCGTTTAAACATTCATATATAATTATACGAATCTTCGCATATGACGGAAAGGCGATTTGATCAATTAGGGGAAGATTATTTTGTAAAAACAATATATTTTTAAGGACAGGAAAACATTAGGAGATTGAAGGGCTTTGCGAAAATGGCTTCATCTGGCAGACTGCCATGCCAGTTTGGATTGCTGGCTTAGAAATTGCGAGGCCTATCTCTCTTTGCTGCGAGAGGTTCTTTCCTAATCATTTTTTTAACCTTTTTTTTCACTTTACTCCACATTTTTTCATCTTATATTTTTTCCCATTCGAATTTTTTTTATCTGCATTTCCCGCCACGATCGATGCATAATTTCGGAATGTTGACAATATTCTAATTTACCTTATCAAGGTGCAATAAATAAATGATATCTCTTTTACACTGAGATATACATGGTTGACTGACTGTTAGTTTTAATCTTGAGCAGGTGAAGGAGGGTGCAATTACAACACCTGCTGATAGTCACAAGCAGTAAGACAACCATTTTGCATAGTTTTGTATTGTTTTTTTACTTTTCTTTTGTCGACGTATACCACTGAAAACTTAAAAAAATAGAAACAAACTTTTGTAACTAGAAACAGTAAGTCATTGCACCGTCAGTTACCACTCACTGCATTTTTTTCATGTCAACTGATGGGCCGATGTGACATTTGTAATGTAGTGGACAGAGCAACATTCTCTCATCTATTGATCACATTTTTATCATCGTATTTATATAATGTAATGTACAATATGCAGCTACATTATGATAATCAGTATGTCCAACGCATTCAAACTGACAACACCGTGGGTACTTCACTTTTTTGTTCTTAAGTTTTTTTCCAAAGATATTCAAATTATTAATTAATCAAAGTGTATTGTATGTTTCAGAGTTAGGTACTTTAATACAATTACTTCCAAGTTTTCCACTTTTCTCGTGGTATCTCTGTGTAAAAAGTGTAACTATAATGCTAATATAATAATAATTATAATAATAAGTTGCACAAGGCAATAGTCTTGTGTGGCCGTTAGAATGTGTGCTTCCGGCCGATTTCCCCACTCCCCTCCCCCCAAAAAACTTCCTGGCACAATGACAACTTTCGACAATCTCCACCCTCCACTTCGAGATCAAAAAGATCTCGCGGTTTGCACATAGTGTTACCTCTGTTTATATTATTATTCTTTCATGGGGGGGATAGGTGTGCAGCTGATTTTATGATGTTAATATAGCAACTGAATGTTGACAGAATAATGTTCCAATTAGCGATTGGCATTTTTGAGCTGATTAGAGAGCCAATCGAGGCCCTCGTAAAGTCCGTCTCCACTTGTGGCACACGTTGCTTGAATGTACCAATTGCGATTACGGAGAGAGTGGAGTCCCAACTTGTCGGTAATCTCTGCTGCATTCATTGCATTTGGGAGATCCTAAAATATTAATTAGTTCATAAGTACAACCTGAAATACATAACTTATTCGTTTAATTTATTCTTTTTTAATTCCATTGATAAAGTCTATGCATTTGACATGAATAATATGTAATGTTTACAAAACAAATGTTATATGCTATCAAAATATTCTATGCTCTCATATAACACAATGAAAGAGATACAACTCAGAGCATACTAGTAACTCAGGAACTATACTCACTTGTTTGTTAGCAAATATAAGAAGTACCGCATCTCTAAGTTCATCTTCTGCCAACATTCTCATCAATTCTTCACGCGCTTCACCGATACGTTCCCTATCATTACTATCAACGACGAATATTAATCCCTGAAAATAAATTTAATCTATGAAAATAATTTTATTAGAGGTAGGCATATTTTAAGTAAAATGTAAAATAAACTATTATGTCTGTATAGATAGTAATTTTTTACACATAGAGATACAATTTAATCGTTTTCAAGATGAGAATTTAATTAATAAATTGCATACTTGTGTATTTTGAAAGTAATGTCGCCAGAGAGGTCTGATTTTGTCCTGACCACCAACGTCCCATACAGTAAAACTTATATTCTTGTATTCAACTGTTTCTACATTGAAACCTAAAATTTACGATATTTATTTAGTAAACTATATCACTTGATACATAATATCATTTCCTGTATGTATTGACATTTATATATATATAATATATGTAATAATAAATAAATATATATATATATAGTATAAATTATAAAATAAAAAATATATATATATATATCAACGATATTTAAATAGAAGAAAAGTAAAAACAAAACTATATTTACCTATAGTGGGAATTGTAGTAACAATTTCCCCTAACTTTAATTTGTATAATATTGTGGTTTTACCCGCTGCATCAAGGCCTACCATTAAAATCCTCATTTCTTTTTTGCCAAAAAGGCCTTTAAATAATGTTGCAAACATATTCCCCATGATTAATGCTGATTATGTAAATACCTAGAATAATAAAACATTAGATTAATGTCTTATTTTATCATATACATAAAATAAAATTTTAAAAAGTCATAGATCGAGAAACTAGAGAAAAAACTAGATTAAATGAACTGAAGTTTTATTTGTATATATTACATAAAGCAAATCACATAAACAATCTAATTTAATTATATCACAATGAATTCTTTATTCTTCATTCTTTCATAACACTAAACAATATTTACATATGTATATACAAAATATATCTACATCTTATTCAAAGATGTGCATAAACATGTGAATTCTTAATCAAAAAATGATTAACATGGGTAAGAGCATCATTTGCAATAATACGTAATAACAAAAGTAGGACATTATCAAAACATAATTATCACAAAATTGATTTTTAAAATTAGTGGGGAAAGATATATGCCCGACATATGCAAGAACACAATGTACATACGATCAACGTGCAATAATATATATCGGGCTCAAAATTGTTTCGAAATAAATAACTTTCACAAAACGAAATCGATCGAAATAATGAAAAAATTCGAAACGCGTGTACGCGAGTACACAAAAGAGACGTTTCGTGGCTGAAAAATAATATGAAAAATTATGTACGTAGACGGCGGTGATAAGAGTAGAAACATGCGTAAAGTGCTCCAATACGCTGACACAAAGGCCGAAAAGCTAACCTGCACATTTACAGGCTAACACGCTTAACAGTAATCAACGAATATTTCGAACAACGTTAAATTATAGACTTTAATTAAATTGAACTGAAATAAAGAAAAAGAAAAAAAATATTGTGTGTAGAAGCACGCACGAGATGCTCACGCTGCCCGCTTATTGATTCTCATTTTAATACATCGCTATGATTATCGGAGTAGCATACCGTGTTAAGGATCACTCTTAGAGCGTTTCACACTGGTGATCTTATTCACTTTTTTAAAATCGTCAACAGGCTACCTAAAACGCCAATACCGTGGTATTGCGACAAAGGCGGAAGATATTGTGCGGTTTGCGAAGCCACTGCGTACACCCGGTTGTCTGTCACCTTCGACCTACTCCCCAGCGCAAATCGTCGAAAGGTTCCCCGCTCAAAGTTCCATTATATAGAAACGTCGTCTAATTATTGAGACTCGCCCGTAATGTCACGTTGCTTGGTATAAGCCACTTGCGTTACTTACGTTTTCAGTAAAAAAGATTATATTCACGGGAAACGATAAAACATAAAACCAACACTCTCGAAAAGTACCGTATGTCAAAATGGCGGACGTGGAAAGGATTCATACCTTATGCCACGTATAGGGCCCACAAAATTCTCCGATTGGCTAAGCCGGTCACGTGACCGAGGAAAAATCTTCGGTGATATATCTACAGTACGCTAGGTGGCGATACAGTAAGAGAACACCGGTAAAGTCATCAAAAATTCCGAAAGTGTGTATAAGTGAATAAGCGTGCTCACGGTCGTATGCACAAGTCTGGCAACTATCGTGGTAGGGGCAACGCTATTAGTGAAAGCCAAATGTTTCTCGATTTGCCCGCTAAACAATAAAACACTTCAAGTCAAGAGTTTGAATTGCATATGTGTAATATAGTGTAGACACGCGAGTGTATAGTAACTATGCTAAGTATACTATATATGTATATCAGCGGGTGTATAAATATATATATATATATTGTTTTCTATAACTTCTAGATCGTAGCGCTCTATGGCTAGTGGCTGATTTATAAAGCACACATTATGATGTTAAGAGCCTTACCTCCTCTATGGAAATTGCTACCTGTGTATACGACTTTGGACGACGTGGACGTGCTCTAACACCGTTGATGGAAAGGTCCACATTCATGAGAGCGAAAATCCCCTTTTTCTCTTCTTAATTACCAATTCTAATAATGTCTTATCAATGATCCAAGATCATGTAGTACGAAGTTATACGATAGTGTAACTTATTACGTATATACATTATATATATATGTATTTCTCTGTGAAAGAATTTAATTTATTTTGTGCTAATTAAATCATGGTGTCGTGTGATTATGAAAGGTAAATGATCAGAAGTAATAAATAGTAGGTTATGAGCAAAAATATCAATTTTTTCAATTTATATATTCCGATTTATGTAATAACTGGAATTATATTATCGGTATGAATGTTTATGTTCTCTTTTGCGCATTTATCATTTATTAGAATACTATTAACGCTACTACCAATAACGCCCTGTTTTATTTTAACTCTCTTTCGTAAACTGTTTTTTATTTTGTTAATGAATCATAATCTTTAAGTAGATTTGTAATTGTTTATTCTTTTATACACCGGGAGTATGATATTTTTCATCTAATGTTCCTTCTCCGTAAAGTTGGCATTCTTCTGTATTGTATAGGGTATCTGTTAGTATTTCTAATGTTTCGACTAATTTCCCTGGTTTTCTGTAAATATTGCAGTTATTGTACAGTGACCAGCATGGTTAGTGATAGAATATTTATGATTAAATTATGTTACTTTGGTTGGAAAGTAATCGTGATTGTAAAATAACAGCCTTGGTAGTTATATTGACTTGACAATGTTCTATGCCTTTTATCAATCATAAATTCTTCGGTCTTGGACTTTTTATTTATTCTACAATTTATACTGCATACTAATGAAAATCAATCAATAAGGCTTAGTTAGTTTATAATGTTAAAATAATGCTAATGTATGTAAATACTAAAGAAGATAACAATTATGGCTATACTTGATAAGTTTCTGATAGTTAATGATAGTTTCTTTGCATCACCTATGTAAACAAGACCAAAATCTAATGTGTATGATGATAATTTTAACACTGGTAACCATATTTGTAAAATTAATTCCAAGTTCTAAAATCACATAAATTTAAGGATTTATTATGTTCATTCAAGCAGAACAAAAAAGAAAAATGATTAATACTTGATATCGTTTATCAGAATGTATAATGTGTAATGGTTCTCTTATTGTGATCTTTGGATCATGGAAATCTTGATCTGAACTTGTATTCATTATAGTTTGAATTAATTTCTCTTCTACAATACACGCTATTTTTACCTATAAAAAGAATGTTACTCAAAATTTGTATTTCTGCCAAAGGAAAAGATAAATTACTTCAATGTATCCATTTGGATTTATGCATATAATTCCAGACTTAGATAGCTCTGCTTCTCCATAAACTGCTGTAGATTTGATATAAAATGGTTCATATGTTTCTAAAGCTATCTCTATTAGCTTGTTTTTAGTGTTGTACAAAAATAATGTTTTAGTTAGTCTAGGAAAAATAGATTAGGTGAAGAAATATTCTAGTCTTTGAATAAGAATATTTATATTTTGTAATTTTACATACTCTAATCTTTTCCTTCGACTTCGTATTACTTTACTGGCACAACATATAAACGTTCTATCAAATTTAGAAATATTAAAGTCCAATACAGATTTAGTAATATTTGCAGTAACATCAATTTCTACAGGAGAAAAATAATTGCCACTCTGTCTAGCATAATAGTTATCTCTGTACCTATTATTATTATATAGTGTCATATAATTCATTGTAGATATTTTGCATTGATTTGTATTATAAGTCAGCTATACAAACATATCATTTGGAGCAACTCGTAGAAATCCAAGAATTTTGCAAAAAAATTCTCCTTCAATACTTTCATTTGTTTCCATCATAGCTTTGTATCTTTCAAGTTGTATATCAATAATTAGGGAGGTATTACTTTTGGGTAAGATGAACATTTCTCTAGGGGTAACCTTGTAGGATACCAAAATGTTTTCTTTATTATTGATATATGTAATATGTTTTTCTTAATATTTTAATAAGATCTAAATGTCTTTTTACCGTGCATATTCTTGTATCAATTAAACCATAGTAAGGAAGTATCGAAATTTGTACTTCAATATCTTTCCTCTCTGCTATATTATTTGCATTGAAGCATATCTCATCTTTTGTATATTTACTTTCACTTTTTGAACATCTATTGGAGCTACTGGTGGTATACTGTTTGGAAATTTCACCATTGCACATCCAGGATGGGGTCATGTGTGAGGATTCCCTAAGATAATTCAGAAAATGTAATTGTATATTTTTGATGACTATTACATTGCTATTGAGAACATGTAACATTGATTTACATGTAACTAGATGTTGTAATATCACTAGTGTTGTTGAATTCACTAGAATCACACGTATGTAAGCCTTTTGAGTATGGATAGTGTTTTTCTAAGTGTATTTCACTATTAGTCTTCTGCTTATTATTTCTCAATTTTGATGCCAATTCGTCAGTAAATGGTGTATGAAAGCTGAATGCTATGTTAAAAGGCATTGATTCCAGAACTGGTTTGACTACAAATGTGTGCCAGTCAATAATTATAGGCACCACGCTTGTATTTGTCAATGATATTCTTCTCCCATGTAGGCGACTACCTACAGTTACCATTCCATATCTACAAATATATTTTCTGAAATGCTGAATTTGAATTTTTTAAAATGGAAAAATGTTGGATATACCTAATAATAGGTACATTAGATTCATTTCTATCAGAAATTGACAATGATATTGGTGATCCAACAACTTGTACACATATCCCTATAGTATACTGTGGTAAACCAGCAATATTTATTTCTAATTCATCCACATAATAACCCCATGTATCAGCAAAAACATAAATGTCCACAGGCATGGCTTTGAAAGGACCAATATCTGAATTTAAGGGATCAACATAGACTACCATACCTGATCCAGGTTGTTTTACTTTGCACAATGTGTCTTCTGTAAATAGAAGAGATTATTCCAAAAATCATATATTTAGGATTTCATAATTTTACGAGTAAACAATATCCTACCTATTAATTCCTTCCGCCGACTAAATACTCGTTTATAAATGAACTTGATCCGATCTTCTTGCGACTTCCATTTACATGAACACATGATGGGATAAAAGTTCTTTATACGAAGCCAATAATTAGTTGGAATCGAAGTCTCGTTTTTTATTATAAAAGTTTTCTTCTGCACTGAAGGTTGGAATTATTCGTTTCTTTGTAAATATAAATATTTATTTTTTCATTTAGAGGAGTATATTTCCTTTCAAAATGTTAATCAAGATACCTGTTCTTAACGATAAACCTGGAAATTCTATTACAACAGGCTGTGTAACCAGTGGTAAGAATTTTTCGTGGAATGGTACAATGCTTCCAGAGGAAACCATATCTTGCAAATAATTGTCATTTTCTGCTATGTTGCTCATCTATAGTCATTAAGTCAAACATATATATTATACAATCACGATAGTAATATTTATGGTTTGAAAACATTCCACTACCTGAATGATTTCTGAAGTACGAGTACTTAGGAAGGGCTGTTCGCCTGATTCGTCAACTGCCACTTCTTGTATAGAAGGACCTGCTGAAGCATCTTTAAGAACCTCTCCTTGATCCAGATTCGTGTTCATTAGTTCTCGTTCCTCTCGCTTTTTGTACTTGTCTAATAATTTCTGCAAAGTTGTACATTAAGATTGATAGTCCATTTGAATTACGCGCTTGAATTCCAAAATATTAGTATAATATTTTACATCATTATTATCAGAAAATAATTTATACAATTTTCGTTCTTTTATGGATAGGATACAATAATGACGGATTGCCTTTCTAATTTGCAGAAAATTAAAAATTTGAAATTTTTATTTAAAAAATTTTAAGCGTTTGATTGAAAAATAAAAAATGAAAAATTAAAAGTATGAAATTTTAGATTAAATAACTCGAGGTTTAAAAAAAATAAACCTTTGTATTCGGCATGTCTCAGCATATTTTTCATTTCTTTGTTTTTTCGTACTGTGAAACTTCAAGGAAACATATTTTTAAAAAATTTAGAGCTTGTGTAATTTTATACTATATAATCACCAGTGATCTCTTTGTCTCCTTAGAGTGGACGTCCAAGTTGTTTGCCAGATTTGCGATATCTCCTCAGAAGGGATAGCCGAGCACAAAGGATTAATAAATTAAAAAAAAAATGTTTATTTATGATCTTCAAAATGATTAATTAAATGTACCATGTGCCGTCTAGATTTTCCCGCCATATCCAAAGCAAGTTTGAGACTATCTGCCCGCCACTTTACTTTAACAAAATTATTCATTAACAATGGCGTATCGTCGTTTAGTGGAAAATAAAATGTAACATAAAGTGATTCGATGAAACATTCGATGCCCAGCATTATCATTTTCCGTGAATCTCCCACAAAACATGGTATAAATAACGATTGCACGATCCCCTAGAAAATAAATAGTAAACCAAATATTTTTTCAAAATCAAATTTTTGAAAAATTAAACAAATATTTAACCTCTGAAACTGGTGTGACAGTTATTTCAATTTTTTTAGTGCCTCTAGCTAATACTTCTCCTTTTTCAGGACACACGCAAAGTTTCATCTTTGACGAATCTAAACCATTAACTTCACCCCACGAATAATTCAATGAGTCATCAGCGAGATTCTTTAATATTAAAATATAAGTTTCCTTGACACCGATGTATAGAGTCCTGTCACGCGTAATAATCTTAATAAGAAGTATAAAGCTTTTTAAGTAACATAAATTATCTTAAAATTACAAGCCTCGTGGGTCTAATGATACCCATGCTTATTATATGCTCTTGCCACAGTAGGTCGAATTGGTTTAGGTTTACTAAATCGTGGTGATGAAATAATTCATCTGCTTCCTACAATGTAGTAAATTTGTATAATTTTGTAAACACAATAAAGATGACAACAGAGATGAAAAATTAATGAAAGCCTTACTAACTGACACGTTGATGTTCCTTCTTCAAATTCTTCTTCTAGTAATTCTTCTATCATTTCTTCTTTGTCTTCTTCTTCTTCGTAATCTGATCGGGGATATTTGATATCTGATGGCACATCCAAGATATGTTTCAATACTTCTTCTGTTGTTCGATCACTGGTCAATTAAAATACAATTTCAAATAGATACTGGACCTTGGTAATTGTAAATAATCTTCCTTTGTTTATGTTAAAATAAATAATGGAAGAATGATGATTATAGATTTTCTCACTCTCATGGGAGAAATAGGAATTAATAATTAATGTAAACAAATTGCTTGCAATATAATAAATGATAATGCAAGGCTAATAGACACATGAGAGTTTCAAATCTCTAAATGTAAATTCAATATTAAAATCGACGCACGTTTTATCCTCCTCATCCATCATGTATTGCAACCAAACTTCGACATCGGCGATCCAAACGTCTACAGACTGACAGTGAATATTCTTTTAAAAAAATATTTCTATTCTAATTGACAAGTTAGTAAAGAGAATAAAATGATCTTACAGCTGGACATGTTCGTTGTTTTGTGGTGCATTCTTTCGTTTGTAGATCCGTATTTTTTGGTATCGCATCAACTGGTATATCTTCTACGTATAATCTAATATAATTCGATGAATGTCGAATACATTAATTTTCACAGTAACAACTCAAAATTAATATTATTGTTCGTAACAATACTTTTTTAGCCGTAAACTCACTGTAGAACAGCAAAATAATAATTTGGTTGTAAATCTTTATATTCAGCCGTTACAGTAAAATAGTGAACGGAAGTTGGTGCGAAAACTCCTTGGTCTGGATTAATGTGAAGCAGTTCTAAGGGAAAATAATTCTTTGTATGTATTCTGTGCATGTCAGTTTGCACATTTCGTTTCATCCAGGAAAAATGCATGCTGATCTCACTATTTAAAAATAATCATAATGTATTTATTCAATTAACAGTTACTAAACTAAAATTGTTTTATTGTTAAATTTGTGGTAACAAATATACGGTATACCTAATATTGCTTACAGCAATGATGCATTGCCCGATACCGTCAGGGGTATTGGTGCTCAGGTTTATGTAATAATTCGCTTGATTATCAATATTTCTTTCCAATGGTGTTAATTTCATTAAATGCTGCAATTTTACTTATTTTAATTGTCACCTTTCATATTTAAATTAATCCTATTTTGCATCGAGTTTATAGTATAAATACTTTACTAAGCTGGATGAAATTGGACTCATATATTAATCCATCACCGATTATCTCTGTTTCCAGCAAGGTGCAATTATCGCATAATATGTATAATTTTTCCACCTGACAAAAATGGTAATAAAAGGTCAGAAGTGGACATGCAAGTCGAAGAAAATTAATGATGCCGATATATTTTTATATGAATTATTCTCCATTTACATGAATTCCATAGCACTCTGGCGAGAAGTACATATGAAAATCCAGTTCTTCGTTTGTGTTCAGTGCAAAATAAGCAGGCCACACGGTAAAACAGGATAATTTTAAACTATTTTTATCTGTGATATCCTAAAATAAAAAAATATACAATGGGAATGGAGAAAAAGATACTAAACAAAATCTTTTTTAATAAAAAGATATTTAAGAAGAACTTCTTTTTTAATGAAACGGATAGAAATAGGAAGTGATTTTACTATAATGTTCATAGAGAACCAGTCTGCCTCGCTCATTATGAAAAACCGGCCCTCTCCGCCGACGTTCTTGAATTTTATAAGTACATAAACTTCTTCTCCTACAAAGGCTTTCTTACAGTCGAAAGTCATGCTTACAAAATTATCGCCTTCCGTCATCCAGGTAGATAAAGTTTCAGAGCTATTTAATGTAAAAGACTAAAAAAATCAAAGTCATGATGACGTGTAAAACCATTACAACTCCTTTATCGCTATTTGAGCTAAAGATTTCTTGTCTCTAATATCAAGGTCAATGTAATATCGTTCAAGCTCTATCAATTCCCTCTATCACATGTTAAAAAAAAGAATGGAAAGATAAATAGTTCTAACAAGGGAAGTGACCCAAATGTATTATTGAAATAATAAAATAATTAAAACATCTTTATCTGTGTTTCAATAAATGATTCAAAAAAACAAAATCATTATCAATATACTCAAAAGAATGACTTTGACGCTTAATCCGCAAGAAGTCAGACGTCAGCTATAATAGGTATTCTTATCGTTGTTAAGAATTAGAATATCGTACTTCTAAACTATCGAATGACATTGCTATCTCTGGATGCCAAGCTTGATTCAATAATTCCGTGTATGTGTCCGAATATGTGAACAATATTTCTTCCATCACGCAAGTTCCTATATAGAAAAAATATTTCTTCAGTTCTTTTTACCTTGTATTTATACTTTGTTTCTTTATTATTCTTATACATCTAAGCAAATCAGGTTAACCCTTATGTCCATATCCGGGTGCTCACCTGAATACATTTTCTGAAAATCTTTTGCTTTTCGACGAAAATTTTTTTACAAACCTCTCGGTCCGTCGTGGTTTGAACCTTTTAAAGGCGAAATATCTATCCCATATCTTTCTTTTCGTTCCCAAGTCAACAAAATCTCGAAGATGGTATCCCGCTGGGGATAGCCATCCACGTGTTATTTAACAATCAAGTTAGAAAAATTTATCAAACGTCCAGCTGGACAAATTGTAAAGTACAAATTAAATAATAAAAAAGAAATTTATAAGGTTAAGATTTAAGATCCGTGATAAAATGAGTTTATTATACGATATGAGTTTATAATTCTGTGTTGAGCAACGTTATGCATCTCGGCTATTGATATAAGGTTTAAATTGAAGGGTTTGCAACAATAAGGCGCAGTATGAAATATAATATCATGTCCAAAAGTGCAAAAGTATATTGCTACAAATATTAGTTGATCGAAAGAGTAATTTGATTTTGAGTTTTGGTCTACACAAATTACTGTCTATTCAATTATAAAGTGGAGTTACCTTCTTATTGCAGCATCCCCTTAAACTATATTCTTCATATCTATTCTATTATTATTTTGTAGTAACTTTTATACCCAACAAAATAGGAGGGTCTTTGTATCCGTGCAACCGGATAATCACCGAACTTCCATGTTGAACGTTTAACACCAATACTTCTTCTGGTGTATCGATATCGTCGCAACGGAACAGAATGATCAATCGCAGCTGCATTCCCGGTGGAACGATGCCTCTGTTCTCTACCACAGGCTGCATTATAACGCGGAACTTGGAACGATACGGTCTCCCTTCTATTTGAAATCTTGCTGGGATATTGCTGACATTTTGCAGTATAATTATTTTCTGCCATATAATAAAGTCGGTTACAAAATGGTCTTCGAGTTTTTTATTTCTCACTCTCGCTTTAGTTTCAATCGAAAAAAGACGTTTAAGAAAAAAAAAAATTATTTGGCGTAAAATTCATATGCATGCAAACTTATATCTTTTGGGTGCATTTAAAAAAAATTTGTTTTACCCACTGAATATTATAGCGAGTGGAATACTTCGGATATTTTGTATATTTCTGCGTATTAAATTTTATATTAAATTTTAAGTATTCGTATCAGTGAATAAAAATCATTAATCTATTAACAATAATTCTTCCGTATTTGTGTCACATTTAAGAAATGAAAAAAGGTATTCTAAATTCTTTTTCATTTCGTTGCACTACCGTAGGATTAAATGGAAACTAGTCAAGACGAACCTTATACATCTTTTTCAATTTAAAATTACGAAATTGCACGTAATTCGTGTTGGCCACTAATATACTCTTTTGGGTATCAGATTTTAGTATGCTTCTTTTCACTCGACTGTCCAAACCTGATCGTAGCTTGGAGTAAGACCTGGTTCGGAAGATTTAATACGAAGATTATGAAATTCAACGTTTTTAACCGTTATTTAATAGATATACTTATTGACATAAAGTTTTGGTAACGATGTCACGTGTATCAATGATTGCTTAAGTTTTGATTTTGGTTTTTGTCTTGATAATTCTATCAGTTTCCTGTATTCGTCCCAAATCTTCACTTTTGGTGGATCTATTGCTAACTCACTAGGATGTATGTCTAAAAAAGTTGTTGATGATTTTTTATATGTTAAATAACAACTTTATTAAGTATTCTACCTAAATCTGCTTCACATTCTTCAAAATCAACATCTTCAGATTTTAATTCGTCATATTTTGATTTTAAGTCTTCCTGAACGTTACGTTTCAGCAGTTTAATGTCAGCTGGACAAGCATTTTGTAACCTATTTTTGTAGGTCTGTAAAAATCACGGACATTTGACTATTTTGGTTTCTCTGTTAGTCAAAAATATGAAGATACTAACACAGAGCAGATAGGTCGAATTTTGTTGCAAAACCACGTTTTTTTGAGTAGTATTAATAAAACCATGTGACATTTTCCAATTATCATTTCTGTACTGTACCATACTTTCAAGTCTTCTTTGGACAGATTGAGTATATGTTTTGCTATCATTATCCTCCATCTGGATAAGACTCATTTTATGAAAAAAATTTGTCGATTAATCTTTAATTACGATTAACAAATGAAATCGCAAATGAATACATTGCATGCCTAGTTATTTAAATCTTTTTTGTGAGTGTTAAATGAAATTTGAACAAATATATACATGGTGATTAAGGAATAAATAATTAGAACACAGTAACAATTATGATGAAAAATAAATATGTAGATTAATTTTGACACTATGGTTTATTTGGAAACAATTTTTTATATAAAGGTTTAGAGAATGAAGTTCTATGTACAAAAGGAGTACGTTAGTAAAATACTAGGATTTTATATTCCTGGCCGTACATCGTGCAAAATAGTTTCTTCTTATACCGAGATATAATTAAAAATCGTTCTCGTTACGCGCAGTTCTTCCTCTTTTATTTTATTGCGAGAGCAGACTGCTTATAATTAAACGCTTGAATCTAGTTTAACCCTATTATAATTAATTATTATTTACGTTGACGAAAAAACGTCTGATCTCGTTTGACATAGTCGCAATACAATCACAATAAGGTACACTTATTTATATTTATCGTAAATTGTATTTCGTAAATACAAAGAATTCGTGTATCTTTCTTTGCTTTCTAAACCCATATACATACACATACATATGTATAATTATTTCAACACGCATAAACATTATATGCACGTACTTTTAATTGTTTTTCCTTCTCTGTTACATATATGACATTATAGATTACGCTTTGTACAGTCTATTAAATAAACAAGCGAGAGAGATCTCACAGATTCTCAACGTTGCCTATTTCTATAATACGTTCAACGAGACCTCCACCATCGTTCACACAAGTATCAATTCTTCGTCTTAAGATATAAAAAATTGGTACACTTTCGTTCTTGTCGTCAAAAGCACTATAGCGCAAAAAGCGATTAGCGTGTTTCGAAAAGCATCGTAGTTATTCGACAGATATCTTGGACATTAATTGTACGTGTGTAATTATGTATCGAGCAACCTGAAAAGGAATGGGAGCTTGATAATAATGAGACGCGCATGATATTGCATTAAACAACACTGTATTTTTCTGTCCTTTTTTTCATCATCTTTCTTTTGTTTTAAAAGCCTTATAGATTTAAAAATTATGTGTTTATTTTCTTTTATAAGTGTGCACTTATTTTAATCTATTAAGAGTAAGCATACACAGTCCTTAAAACGCAAAAAAAGAAAAAAAAATGAATTTTTGCGCTCGCGTAAATAATTTACAATGTACGAATTTAAATATTATTACGAATATTCGTATTAGAATGGTACGATTTTAGAAATCAAAGAGTATTAAATTATAATTTATATGAATCTTGTGGTGAAGAAAGGTATATGTATTAGCATAGAGTCAAACTAGGTTCAAGTTTTATATAAAAAATCATCGCGATAGAAGTAGTCGAAATATTCGATTCTTTTCTCTCGTTTTTCCTTTTTAATATATTTACATTCTGAAATGCCGATTCATCTATTGATAATTACC
Source organism: Bombus pyrosoma (assembly GCF_014825855.1). Classification (NCBI taxonomy): domain Eukaryota; kingdom Metazoa; phylum Arthropoda; class Insecta; order Hymenoptera; family Apidae; genus Bombus; species Bombus pyrosoma. The sequence goes on from NC_057776.1 coordinate 3,825,210, forward strand.
AATAAATTCCTCGCGACTTTTCTCTAAAACCTGACCAAATATATCGTGCTATATAAGCTTGGACTTTGTATGCGGGGAAATAAAGGTCTTTATTAAAAGCCTATTATTGTGTGGAAAATATAAAACCCCAGATTATACTTTACTATCCTACAAATACAATGCTTAGTTCAAACGTGTAATGGATTTTCCTCAAAGATGCAATGTTTTCCTTTCGCGTTTACTCTCTCTCGCTCTCTCTCTCGCTCGCTCTCTCTTCACATTTATAAATTAAACGAATAAAAATTAAGATTCCAGCGGACTTGGGACACTGAAACATGAATTTCTAAAACATAATTATTTATCCATTAATCTATTATTCTAGATTTCTGTGTAATTATGATCCTGTTATTATTTTTTTTTCTTTTCTTCTTTTTACAATATACCAGCCATATATGTTTTCTGTTCTTTTTCTTTCACATTGTATCTGTTTTCAGCTGGAAAAATTGTGAATAATTTCATTGCAATTGTACGAAGTAAATGTTCTTACATATATACAACCCACGATCATCCCTTAAGCGTACAACTTCCATTGTAAATTGTATAGTTCGATGCATAATCGTTTATTTATTCCACATGATATTAATGTTAAGTGTCTCTTCACTTGCCGAGTCCGAGCGCAGCATACTGTTCTTCCGTCACTTCTGTCATCATTAGATTTCCGTCAGGTAAGAGTAAGACTACTCTTCTGGTTCCACCTAACATAATAATGCAATTAAATTTTAATAATATATCCCTTTACTTTAGTTTTCACTATCAATTTTTATTTCTTAATATATAGTTTAAAAAATTTGAAACGAATGTTTAAATTCGATACATTACCTGGAGTAGGTTCCTCCGCTTGTACGACTTGAGCTACAACTTGGCCATGGCCATCACCATCTTCTTGTCCCTCCGTCACATCCGCCGTGTTCGTGTTGTCCATGATAGACATTACCATTGGATTTTCAGTAGGTTCTGTACCGCCTTCCTTTACATAGAATTGCGAAGCCAGATTTACTTGATCAGGTATTAATTGAGCTACAGCTTCCGCCACAGCGTGATCTAACGTTAAAACAGAGCCTTCGTCTCCTTGTTGCTCTGTGGTAACATATACACATTGTTGCTCGCCATCAGCATCTCGAGTTACCAATAATGTCTGACCATCCTCGGCTTGACCAGCCACTTGATAAACAACACCATCCTCTCCAGTTATTGTTACCAAGTTTGATGTATCTTCGGTTACCTTCCTCTCTTCCGATATTTTTTCTTCAGTTTTTACATCGGTAGACGCGATTGCTATTGTGTTAGTCGAGGTAACAGTGGCTGTGGTTAATCCTGCTGCAATAGAGGATTCACTGGTTGGTGTCGCTTCTGTTAACGGTGTTGTCGTGGTTGTGGCTGGTGTGGCCACGGCAGGAGCTGTATCATCCAAACAAGGAAGATCCGGTGCAGGAACAGATACATTCGTCAAATTGATTTGCGCTGGCTCGCTGGTCTGAACGATCGTTCCTGTCGTTCCACCAGGACTCATTTCGACTCTCATTATTCCACCACCCTCTGTAAGAGAATCAAGAGAAGGTAGAACCAATTCTGTGGTGGTGGTTGTAGCAGAGACGTCTATACTCTCTGATGTAGTTGTAGTGGTTTTAATGGTGGACAACGGAGTTCCCGTAGATTCAAGTTCAGGTTCTGGTTCAGCCGGTTGTTCGACAGGTTCACCATCCGGTCCAATGATACGGCCCGTCAATGGACAAAGAGTAAACGGCCTAGGTGGACTATCAGGCTCCGTAGTGGCAATAGTATCAGCTTCAGGAGGTGGAAGCTCCGGTTCAACATCGCTGCTACTCTCTTCGGAGCCTACCTCGTGAAACTCCATATGAAGTCCATCACCTTCCGCCAATTTACTTTCTTTCAGTTTGTTTCCTGGAGTGGCCGTCGCTGGTGTTTCAGCCAATTTCCCTCTGCCTCGACCGGCGGTAACACGAGCAGCTGCTAGGAGGCCGCGGCCACCTGGTTTAATGATACCCGCTGCTTCTTGAGCTTTCCTTTTTGCCATTAATAACTTTTGCTGCGGAGATAATAATGACTGTGGCTTACCAACTGGTGTTTTCGGAGACTGTTTAGCCTGTTGCACTGGACTAGTTCCAGACTTTACTACTTGCTTCGGCTGTGGGCTAAGCACCGTAAACTTTGGCCTAACTTGAGTAACATTTCCAGGACTCACCGAGTTACTTTGCGTAGTTACAGCCGTCGTACGTTTTTGTAGTACCTGGCGTGTTTGCTGGGACTGAACTTGTTTCGGGGCTGGCGCCCTAACAGGTGTGCGAATTGTTGACCCGATTCCAAGTACGCTAGTTGGTGTCGTCGCACGCAGTGGAGGTCTGGGTAACAAAGGTCGACCGTCCGCACTGCGTTGGCCTGTAACAGGTCCAGGACGTATTCCTGTACTTATTCTTGGCTGCAAAGTTATGGGAGCCGGCACCGCGGTCACGACATGTATCTGCGGTAACTGTGTCGGATCTGGTTTCGGCTGGATCTTTATAGGCTCTGTTTTCTGTGTACCTCCTGCTTTACTCGTAACAGGCTTAGAAACTACTTTCATCTGCGTTACTACTTGACTTCCATCCATTTTAGAAACCACTTTTACCGGTGTTACAGAATTCGATTGCGATGCGGATATTACTTGCTTCCTTACTACGTTAGTATTATCTCGATTTTGAACCATCAAAACACCTTGTGTGGTTGGCGAACCTTTTACAGCCAATTTTCCGCTAGGGGACGAGTCCAACTTGATGATGCCATCTTTCCGTGACATTACATAAACGCCGGATGTTAAATTTGGCATTTGCTTCGGGTCAACTTTAACAACTCCTTTGGCATTCGCAACTAGGACTGGTGGTTGGTTAGATTTTGCTCCTTCGGGAGATTGAAGTCCCAATGAAGTCGCAAGATCTGTAGACGAACCACTTGCTCTGTTAGACCCGTTTGATTGAGCATTAGCACGATTAAATGCGCGTTGAATCATATCACTTCGACCCAACAATTTTTCCTCCTCAGACTCTCCAGTCCAGTCTTCGTCACTACCTGTGTCGCCTTTAGTCCGTTTAGCGGCGCTGCTGCCACCATCCTCGGAATCACTCTCGGAATAATCCATCTTTCTTTTCCCTAATACTAAACAAATTTCGGAATCTTAATATGTTTTTAACATTTGTAGTGTATATACAATTCTTACGAAAAGTACAGGTCACTAATATAGACTATATTATAAAATACACATACGGTCATTGTCTTCGTCTTTCATGGAACCACACCACTGCTTCACTTGATCCATTGCTTTTGATTTACTTGATCGCATAGGTCGTCTACATACAGAAAATTTGGAATTTGAAGTGTTATTTTAACAAATATAGAGAACACATTGAAAATTGTAGAAACTGTAGGCAAAAAATAATTGCCTTACCCTACTTGACCTGCGGTACTTGGTCCAGGTTTAGCTTCAGCTTTTATAATTGTTTTTTGTGCAGGATGAGCACCTCGACCTGTTGCCTTAGCAGTAGCCTGTTGTTGAGCTGCTTTCAATTCTTTTTTTTTAGCAAGGTTTCTTTCAAATTCTTCTAATAAATGTTTACACGTAGCTACATGCTCAGCAGGTTCCCATCTATTATGTTCACTGTAATTATTCGCATATTTTCATCTTCGAATATTTTTAATATCTTTCGTAATTTATCGTATTATTCTCCTATCTAAAAATGTACGGTTACATTGTAAATTAAACTTACTGCCCAAAACCTTCCCATTTTAATAGATATTCCGAACATCTTTTTTTCGGATTAAACCGTTTCGCTAAGATTTTTTCTACTACATACTCTTCATCGCTTGAGTCGTCATCACCAGCTTTATTTGATTTGGTCTATTATAATGAATAAATTATTAGCTTTTTACATACATTAAAGTTATTGAAATGTAACGAAGCTGACCTTGAGTTTTATTGTCGGTCTCAATTTTGGTTTTTCTTTCTTTTCCACTTCCTCGAAAGATTCATTACTTTTTTGATTCTTTGCTTCCGAAGTTTTATTATCTTTTTTACTATCATCTTCCGGTTGCCCGTTTCTAATTACTTTACGGACTACTATCGGTTTTCCTAGAATAGTACAGAATACCTTAGGTGCATTGATCATTTAAATCAGAATAAAATTATTGCTTTTTTGATATGCACCTTCTGCATTAGTGGTTATTTGATTTTGCCTTGGTACATCCTGCATTTTTGCATTACTAATTTTCGTAAATGTTTGTATAGTTTTCCCAGCTGCAATCCAGGAATCTCTTATGTGTGTATCCATTTTGCACCATTTTTGATACAGTTTCCATGAATTTGTTGAATCCCTATCTGAACCTTCCTGTTGGATTTGTGAATCTTTCCATAAAAGGAAAGCCCATACTTGTGCTTTTTGCTCATTCTACAAAAAGTTAAAACAAGATAGTGATATTCTTATTCCAGCGTTATTTCTCAATGCCATTATGATTTAATAGTGACGTAAGGGTTACTAACATTACTATTTTCACGAAAATGTGAAACTTGGGTGCAAGCACCTTCTTTTGTACGATGCTCTTGGAATTCTTCAATAAAATGAAAAACTGAATGGCACTGTCCACACACAAGAACATCTAATCTTCCCATCTCTTCTTGTGCAGCTAATAACATAATAAAATTTATTATTTTATGTTTGTAAATCAATCATAGGTAATAAAGGTTATAAAATACATTTTCAAAAGAAGTTTCATTTTATATTTTGGTCAATATGCCAGGACTCTCACTTTTCTGTACCACTGATTATTGACTTTTTATACTCATATAAATTATCTGTTATGAAACTGTTCAAAAGAATACATGTTTACAGCTTTCTGATTCAAATTTGATCTAACTATAATAAATTTAATTTGTTTAATATTTTATGTAATAATTAACTTTGTTAAGAATTTAAAATTATATTATTCATTTTTAATAAACTTATATATTTATACAATAATTGTGTTTATAGCAGTAAAATAAACAAAGGCTTGTTGTTTGCGTAGCATATTACTAATGACAAATTGTAAATATTACCTTTAATAGCAGTAGGATTACTACTAATGGCCGAAGGGCCATCGCCACCCTCCATTTTGTTCAATAATATATTTAAGTCTCTATCCACAAGCTTCTTTTCTAAAAAAACATAACATTTTCTTTTAGTTTTTATTAAGGCTGTCCACTGACAACTTTAGTCATATTATACCAAGCATATAAGACAAAACAAGTAATCAATGACAATACATTAATAACAGATTAATTTAATTATTCAATAATTCTTTGAACATTATATTATAAATTTTAAATTCATGGTTCAGTTACTATATACTAACATGAACATATATTATCTCTTCTCTACAAGTGAACTAAAATTTCAATGATAAGATCCATATTTTAGATTAATTAACTAATTAGCAGGTAAAAGAAAAGTAAAAATTAATTACATCAAAATATATATTGTGACAAATAATATCTATCCTCTGTATAATAAATAGACTGTGGGCCTTTATGCATTTTTATATTTTTATAAATATAATTAAAGACATGAAATTTAAATAAAAGTTTGTTATACCTATCAGATATTATATCAAATATTATTTTCGATATTTTGCACCCTTAAATGTATTTTTGTATTTTAAAACTTCCACTAATACATAAAAATATACAATCTAATAATAAATATTATGTAGCACTTATAACGTGTATTAATCAGCAAATGCATCGATGAACCTTTACAAATAAATCTTTTAACAATTTATATAATAAATTCGTTGAATAAACCTATTTTCTTTAAACAAACAGTGTAAAAACATTATTAGATCGCTTCTGTAACATATCCTAATTTAAAAAAAAAAACCCGTAACATTCGGAGTTCGAAGTTTCGCGGGTGTCAGAAAAATTTATACGCAACATGCCGGTGGAAATCGAACTGCGAACATTTTTTAACAAGACACCACTGCCGTTGTTACGGCTAATTCGATGATCCACTCAACACACACTGCTATATACAATAATTCCCTGAATTATTCTCGCACGATTCGAAGCGTTATCACGAAGAAATATCTTACGGCGGACCCTTTTTTATTTAAACTAAATGAATTCCCGCATAAATGGTAAGACGTCGAGAAGCACACAGCATGGAGTCATTGTAAACGCGGCCAGTGGCGTAAGTTACCAACGAATAAAACTCACAAATAAATTTGTTCTTGAAATAGTAGCCGGTTCACTGTGAAAGATATGTACGATATAAACGATTATACTAATTGCTGACAACACGAGCGTTCAGAATTCACGGGAACATTTAGAAACGATTCCATCGCCGCTGCCGCCGCCGCCACAGACTCGTCCTCTGTCTATCATGAGCAAGCCGATGCTCGTCAAGATGGCTCTCGTCACGAAAACTCTCCCCGACTATTCACTTCCTGTCTACCCATGAATATTTTTTGAACACACTTAATGCCCATTACCGATTTCAGTCCGATCGAGTGTTAAACCAATGATAACAACTTACACCCGGTAAACCGTGGAAAAATTAGATCTTCCCGATCTGGAAATAATTGCTGTTGCTGCACGAGATGGAATGAAAACAGTGATCGCGTCTGACGACAGTGGCGCCATGGCGCCTGCCCGCCACGGCAACAGCTCACCTTTTTGGCGGGAAAATGTTACTTGTTAATTTCGCTTTATCTTCTTTTGCAAGAGATACTTCATCTATAATTATATATTTTATGCTTGAAATATTATACTCGAGTGAGATTATGAAGAAAAAGAGAAATTGTTTAGAGAGAAGGGAGTTTGTTTTGTAGGGTCCGTTGTCTAATTCAAATATGCCGCTTTTCTTCGTCAAACTCATCTATGTTCCGGCGTTGGGTCGAGTATAGAAAAGGCAAGTTTATGTTAATTGATGTCAAGATTTGGTAAATAGTCATTGGTTATTACCGATTTATGAATTCTGTATGCGATTAATTGTTCTTTAATTTAATTATAAATTAAAACTTAATGCGCTAGAGCATTTTATTTGTGTTTGATATGTTTCTTTCAATTTATGAGCAACTTAAAAAATAGATTAATTCTTGTATTAAACCGGACGAAAGTTGTATGCTGTATGAAGATTTTTTGTAAAAATTTATTATATTGTTTTGAGAATTTCTTTTTTTTAACTGTAATTTTATGTTGTTGATATTTGCCAACTATTAAGAGACGCGTTAATTTTTTCAATCATACTATTGATATATAAGTTTTAATGTCAGCGATAATATAAACAACATTAACCTTATTTCTTCGAAAGATTGAATACAATCATCTAAAGTAAGCATTGTTCCAAATTTATTGGAAAGAAAGTTTGGAATATAATTTTTTAATTAAACGAATTGAATTTGATTGTGGTATTTATTTCAGAAATTGAAAAATGGCTGATGAAGAAGAAGAGAAAGAGTATAGATGGGAGACTGGTTATGAAAAGACATGGTATTCATATTTTTTAAAGTACTTTAATGAGTTATTATATACAATTATTATATGTAAATAATTTCTTATATAGGGAAGCAATCAAAGAAGATGATCATGGATTGTTGGAAGCTTCAGTTGCAGATATTATTCACAATGCAAAAAGAAAACGTCAAATGGAAAAGAAGGTTGGTGCCAGATTAGGGATGATGAGGCACCTTTATGTAATTCTTGATGCTTCTGAATCAATGTCACTTCAAGATTTGAAACCAACTCGTTTTCTATGTTCCTTAAAGGTACCTATTGATACCTTTATAATATATTTAATACTATATAATCATATATGTCATTATATTTTGTTATAAATTAATTTTTTTAGCTGTTAGAAGATTTTATTGAAGAATTCTTTTATCAAAATCCTATAAGTCAGTTAGGAGTAATTATCACAAGGAATAAGAGAGCAGAAAAAGTAAGCGAATTAGCTGGAAATTCTAAAAAACATGTGAAGGTAAATTTTTTTAGAGCATTGTTTAGATTTTTATTTTGATCTATAAGTACGTATTTTTATATATTTGTAGGAAGTACAAAACATGCAACAAATTGCACCAGTAGGTGAACCTTCATTGCAAAACTCCATAGAGTTAGCTTTGAAGTCATTACGTCTCCTACCATCACATGCTAGCAAAGAAATACTTATAATAGTAGGAGCACTTACAACATGTGATCCAGGAGATATCAATGAAACTATACAAGTATGTATTGTAAATTGTAAGATGTACTATGTAACACAAATTATACTGGAATGTTACATGTTAATTTTGGTTATAGAACATGAAGACAGATTCTGTCAGGTGCAGTGTGATAGGTTTGGCTGCTGAACTATATATTTGTAAAAGAATGGCAACAGCAACTGGTGGAGAGCATGGTGTTGCATTGGATGATAAACATTACAAGGAACAGTTAAATATGCACATAGATCCTCCTCCAGCTGCAACTAGGTTAGATGCTGCTCTTGTAAAAATGGGTTTCCCTCATCATGCATTACATTCTTCTGCAAATGATTCAGCTATGGCAGTTTGCATGTGGTAAATAATTTCTTAATTGTTAATTCATAAATAAAATGTTCTTTTAAAGGGAAGAAAATATTTTTTTCTTTTACAGTCATGCAGAAAGTTCAGATGAATCTGTTAAACTTCTTAGTACAGGATATCTCTGTCCTCAGTGTTTGAGCAAACATTGTGAACTTCCAGTAGAATGCAGAGCATGTGGATTAACATTGGTGTCTGCTCCACATTTAGCACGGTCCTATCATTATTTATTCCCTGTTGAATCTTTTAAGGAAGTTGTATTCAGTGGAACTCCTTCAACTTGTTATGGTTGTCAGAAGATATTGTCACAAAAAGATAAGAAGGTATAATCAATGGAACACAGCATGATTTAATAAGAACAATATATAAATATAATTTGCAAAATATAAACTAGAACTGTATCTTTTTCCAGGTATATATTTGTAATAAATGTAATGAGACATTTTGCTTAGACTGTGAAATATTTATTCACGAATCTTTACATACATGTCCTGGCTGTGCTACTAATCCATATACATATCAAAAGTCCACAGATAGAAATTAATTTATTCAATGTATATAAAATAAAATGAATTACTTAAAGCAAAGTATTTTAATAGAATATTGAACTTAAGACCAGTTTTATAAGCAATAAATTTTTATAATGTAGAACTGGTTCGTGATGCACGTATAAAAATATTTCTTCTTATTAAAGAGGAATGAATCAATGAAAAGACAATAATAACATTAATGGAAGTTCGTTTTATTTTTTTCTTTATATTAACCACTACCTGTAACTACTCTCTATGTAATGAAGGAAGTTCTCGCAACACACGTGTAAATACAATAAATATATTTATTTTAGTAAAAAATATTACATACAAAAATTCTGCAATGATTCAGATTGATTGAAATGATTGAAATTGCCATGATTGGTGTATTGCCTTATTAACAGATTATGGATTTAGAAAGTATAATTATGACGAATGTAAAATCGTCTAGGTGTAAGGAAAATAAGAGAATTGAAGTTGCTTATGTACACTTGAATGATATACAGGCTTCTTTCCCCCAAGCAAGGAATCCAAAGTTTTCGAGTGGTAACGTGGCCGCTTTAAAATCATGGTGGGAGGTGATTGAGGTTTATTAGCTAGCAGACAGGTGGAAGCGAGCATCGTGATATTAGAGCACATTATTAGTTTGCGATCGTCCTCCGGTGCGACCGGTTTTACAGTGCCGACCTACTTCCGATTCAATTACGTATGTTCATCCTGTCCGGACAGAGTGACTACATGTGAGAAATTTTCCACGCACCTAGTTTCCTTGCTAACGCGCACCTTCAAAGTCAGGTAAGGATAATGTCGTTCGCGTTATATGTTTTCCTTAACAATAAGCAATAATTGCTTTTCGTCCTCTCATATATAGAGATTAAATTTATGTTAATATATATATCCTATACTTGAATTATGGAATGTTTTTACACCTTCTCGTAATTTGTAATAACGAATACGCGCGCGTACATGTGTGCGTGTCTCATTTCTTATCTATTTTTACAAATACATACTCATTTCAAGCATGCAAATGCATCTATGAATAAATACTCAAGTAATTTTTGTTTTTATCCTTATTCCTCTTTTAACACAACGATGGTATTCTATATAGAGGTGAATATGAACATGTGCTCGTTTGTTGTATGCGTCGTAGAATATATACAAACGATACAAGTAAAGGGTAGAAGGTTGTTACCGGCTCTTAGAATCTTTCTCTGTGATAGCAATTAATCGGTGTAAGACTGTCTTGTGTGCGATATCTACAAAAAGAAGTTTATAGTTTTTATTTATTTTTATTTTTATTTTATTTTTATTTATTATTTCTTCTGTAACACTTTCTAATAATTAGTTAGTAATAATTAATAGTAATTAAACATTTTTATTTGCAACTTGTAACGAAGATTAGTAGGTAAGCTTATAGTATAATTATTAACAAAGCTAAAGTATTAGCGATAAGCAATTATTTCTTCGCAAAACATCAGTGTCAAAAGAAAATGCACTTTTTGCAAAACAATTATAGATTGCGAATTTTATTTTTAATGGAATTTCTTGAAATGAAAGATAGTCAGAATGTTTAACGATGACTGACTGATAATTTATACTATTCATAAATATTATTCATAAATAAATTAATGAAAATATAACGTTGTATTTTGATAAATGGTTTGCCAGTACAAAAATATTTATATTGCAAATCGTCGTTATAAAAAGAATTAGCTATTATTGTTATAAATAAATGCATGAAATCGAATTATTTCGGTTGTTACTAGTGATTTATTATACCGTGAGAATCGACTTGTTGATTCATCGCTATCATCTTAACGTCATTTGGCAAAATGATTGATAGTATTAGATGATCAAAGAAATTTAAATAACAAGCTGTATATCATTGTTGAATACATGCATTACTCATAAAACAAAATTAATTATAAATTGAATGAAATGAACCCGAAATTTTCTATCAGAAATGATCAAAAACGAGATTTGATACCGATTTATCTTTATTTCGTATGTATCCCAGAATATACTTTTGATAGTCTTATTTTAATCATTTGAGCCTATCTTTGAGACACTTCAAAACTTAAGATAAAATATTAATTGTTCATTTTTGGGAATGAAAAAACTCAAAAGATGCTTATTCATTTATGTCAGTTTCGTATAAATAGAGTAATAGGTAATTAATGGTAAAAATTGACAATATTCCACTTTCATTTAACATGATTAGTGATTTGCAATAAAAAATGCAGTTTTATTTTTAACCATAATTCTACGATTAAGAACGACGATATATTATTCTTACATTTCTTATCCAAGTTTGCAAAGGGAGCGATATGATAAGAAGACCAAATGTCACCTGTTCTCAACTGCAATCTTTCAATTTTCATTATTCAATTATATAAAAAATTAATCATTTGATTGATAATTCGAGTAATTTATTTGTTTGACCGAAACGTCACTGATTTATTTTATCAGTTTATCGAACATAAGATTTAAAAGATATCAGCAACTTTCAAAAATATAGGTTTTAGAAGATATAGTATTGCTTCTTTAACTGATCATAGATTAGGACTGAATCTGGTCCATGCCAGTAATGGCTTACAAGAATTCTGCTACGTGGTCTGAGATAGAAATGAAGTGAGACAGTAACACTAAGAAGTATTGGAAATACGCTGGCCATTTATCAAGACAGTACTTCTTTAAAAGAAAAGAATTTTTAGAAAGATTATACGTTACGTGATCCGTATTTACGTGTATAGCGTTTGTTACGTGCATGATTTTCATTTACTCTGTAGTTGTGTAGTGCAGATACAAAAAAACCTCCTTTCTCCTTCATTAGTACATACTTTCAATCCGCATACCTGGCTACATGTGTAATAATTGATACTCCATCTAAGGATACGTATCCGCTAAAAAGAATTTTGCAAGAGATTAGCTTTGCGAAATATTTTGGTTTTTCTGGATGCCACGTAATGCTAATTGTCTGTTCGTAGAAAAAGCGGATTCAATTACGGTTATCTCTATAGCTGTTCACACGTAAATTGTTCTCGAGGCGTTTCAATTATTTACTATTGTTTCCATTCCACCGTGTTGAGTTCATTTTTCGTATTTTATCTGTTTCTATAACTCGTTCTCGTTACGTCGTTATTGTTCCCTTTTTATGACGACGGTTATAAAAGTGAAAATATAGATTTCAAGGATCAACAAATAGCCATCGATACTCACATATGTACGTAATACGTATGCAATATACTCCGGTAGTGCAACAAACATTGTGTACAAAGGATCGCCGCTGAAATTCTTGATTAATTGATGTCAAGTTGTCTATAACTGCATGTATAATAATTGCTTGACTTGTTATATAAATATTATATTTGAATCACGAGTTTGTTTAATAGAAGATTATGTTTGTGTAACAAATACTTTGTCGAGATGTCCGATCGAAATGCGTTTGCACATTAATCGCAGTCAGACATCATGCGCAATCGAGTTTCGCTAATCCGGATAATTTCCTACAAATTATAATTACATCAATGAAATTTCATTTCTCCCTTTTTCCATAATTAATAAAATGAACGCGGAACTCGATAATCCGGATTTGGATCATTCGATCCCGATAATCCGGATTGATCGAGATTGATCCGGTTTCACATGTTGACTACTGCGATGTTAACAGGTGACCTCAGTTACTAAATTTTTAAGAATGATTAAAATAAGATAAATTTCATGGATTGACTGATTTTCAATTGTGTCAATGATTTAGATAACAATGTCAAAAAAGTGCGCAAATACAATTGATCTTTTACAAAAATTAAATGTTATGATATAATATATTTTAATTTATCGCTGTTTCCAAATATAAAATTCACGTGACAATCAATGCGTTGACGAGATCTGGATGAATAATCATACTATTTTTACATTGAATGTTTGTTTATTCGAAACTTGCTTGATCTGAAATTTTGATTTTTTTCTTCTATAGCATCACCTCCATTTTTCTAATTTCTTGTTCCTTTCTCTTAAAGCTCACAATGTACCGTTAATTTTACAATTCATAAAGATGTGGTATCATTCTTGAAAAATTCTGTAAGGTTACAAGTTTCTATGGACTTGCTTCACTTTACATGGGGAATGGTCCAGATCATGGTCGCTTATCAATGATTACGGTTCGATCGGCGATTCAAGCCGAATTTACACCTACCATTTTGGAGGATCATCGTGGATGACTCATCCACAGTGAATGTGAAAGATGAAAGCTATAGTACACTATACCAGCTCAATTCATGGTCACTTTGGACAAAAACAATGTTTTTCAATGAATGGCCCGCAATAGTCATTGAAAACTAAAAGGTGTAAATTTGGCTAAAGACACGCGGAACGTACCCTCGGCCTTACCCGGTGTCAGGCATCAATGGCCTGATTGGTGAAATTGTTATATGGTTCGCATATGGTTTGTAAATAAAGACATTACGCAAAGGCTCGTTCGAGGGGGATCGCGCATTGGGGACACGGTACCACCACTTCTCTCCTTAATTGGTCTGTAACCTTGTCACGTTAACCAACCTGGGTTCTACATAATCTGTTTGGCTCCCTATCGCGCCAATGTCACCGAAAATTCTAATATCGATCAATTTGCAAGTTTATCCGATCAAATTTCACAGTGCTCGACTGACGTGATAACGCTTAATCGCGACAACACAGAGGTAAAATGATAAAGATTCGAGAAATACTTCTAGAAGTGAAAGAAAAATAAACGAACTCATATATTGGATCATTTGATAACATATATAAGATCTTATAGGTTTATAAGTGGTTCTAAACTACTTCCCGTTTTTCGTTATACAGGATGCTTGAGTGTGTGATACGACATGACAGTTATAAACAAAAGCAATTATAGGTTACTTCAATTAGTCGATATTACCGACACGAAAACTTTGAGGCTTAAGGTAGCATGAGGCTTTTTGTTCTAATTAAGATAATCAATCTCTCAAGCTGCATTGCTACAAATTTGATAACTGGCTCGAAATTTCACGGCATTAACTTTCATACGGTATGTTTCCATGCTTGGTGTTTACTTTGTTCTTTAGATGATTCTATATTTTGAAACGTGCGATTATCGACACGATACTTTCGTGCTGCAAGACGAATAATTTCACTTACTATTAAATATTTACAGTGCAACTTCAACGAAGAATATACAGTGACTATAAAAAGTATTCTTACATCATTTTGCTTATTATAGTATTTACGTATTAATTAAGGCCTAGCATATTAAGTTTCATATCAAACTGTAACATGTAATATATAAATATAATATGAAAAATACAAGTACGAATAGTTTTTGTAGCCATTGTATATTACATTTGTGATAATTGTACATCTATAATTGTATATCGTGGAAATTGGAAATCGAAGAACGAATAATTTAGTCATAATTCATCGTGTTCTCGTATATGTCAGCATATATATATGTACGTGTTATGGATATCGTAAACGTGGTGTAATTACAGCGATGCGATGATCGGGGAATCCTAATGCACTGGAGATAGGAAAGTAGAAATCAAGATGCGTTACGCGTATGGTTGTAAATATATACGTAATGACAAGAGTCATTCCTCTTAGTCTTTTTAACTTACCGATCACGATCGAAGCTTAAAGAGATCAAGGTGATTCACAAACACATAAATGATCGACAACTGTCAACCACTTGAGAATTTCTATGAAAAAATACGTATTGTACACATTTATAGGAATCCGTTAATACTTCTCCATTGTTAGACAAAAGAATTCTAGAGAATCTATTCATTAAGAACTAGGTAAGCAGTGAATCTTTAATAAATATCAAGAAATGTAACATAATATAACTTACATATTGGTTTATCAATAATAGACATTTGATAGAAACCAGGTTAAAGACCCAAAAATATTAATTAAAATGAACATTTTAAGCATAATTTAAAAAGAAAGTAATTTATTATAGTATTATAAACAGTTTGATTCTATAAAATAGAAAAATACTTTAAATATGAAAAAATAAATACTTCACTCACAATAATAATATACGTAATTTTAGAAATATTAAAATAGCAGTAAAATTAAAAAAAATAATAATTTTTAGTAAATTGACCGGAAGAAAAGATGACAAATAGATTATTGAAGATAACAAATAAATAAAAATATTAAAGATGACTACCTGACCCTTGAAGAATAAATACCAAGATTTTTGACGTGTCTGTGAAGAATCTTTGTTATCCTTGAACAAAATATCTATGCAAACTATCTGACGCAAGGTATTGAAGTTTATGCTAATGATTCAACTTGAATTTTATTTCGATATTGTGATTTAATGCCTTGTTTCTACGAAAATTATCCTTATTTATCACTGTTCGTTATATCCTTGTTAACGCTATTCTAGCTCTACCTATACGAAAAAGTTGTTGTATGCAAGTTGCATTGTCCGTTGCAGCAATATAGTTGTGTAACGAACACATACATATATCATATACCTATACTGGGTGTTCCATTTAGCTATAGCTCTTTTTACACAAGTTGTAGCTCTAAAATGTTAGAATATGAAAAAGATTTCATTGCGGAAGATCGAAAATTGATTGCTGAAAATATTTTAATTGATTAATTTAAATGATATTTGAATTTTAATTTTGTCAAATTTAGTGTATGAAAGACGCAGAAAATGAATGCAAGAGTATTTGTTCTTTGTCTTTTGTACGTTATATTTTACAATTACTGATGTATTTTTATGAATAAAATACCGACATATTTTTTATACTAACAATTATGTGAATCTCTGCAGTAACAAATGTTAAATTATAAAAAGATTTCAGAAAAAAGACGATGTTAACAATAACCACTATTACTTGACCTCCATGTAACATAAGAGCGCATACAACTCAGATGTCAAGTTATTTCTCAGCTTCTATAAAATCAGTTTCTACCTATTTTCTTTTTCGTTTTCGACATTTAAGCTATACAACAGAGAAAACGCCATCAAAATCCGTTCAGTAGCTTTACGTGATGCAAGTACAAACAGACAGACAAAAATTCTAAAAATTAGCTTCTTTGACTTTGTAGCTTACGAAATGTTCCTGGATGATTGTTTTATTTTTTTTTTTTTTATTCAATGTACAGACACAATTCTTTCACTGTTTTATTATATGTATACATATGGATAAAACGATGTCTCGATTGAAGTATAAAAATATGTACAAATATATATATTTATACATGTATATATATAAAATAAAGGTGATCCAGAAACCTTTAAAATATCTCCTTTTCGGTAATGAACACGTATACCAAATAATACCTACATCATTCGAAATAAATTTCAGTTAATGATCTTTTTTATCTTCTACCGTTTCAGAGCTCATAGCTTGAGCAAATTACGTGAAAAACCCTGTACGTAGCTTTTAATTACATCATGTGTAAATCAATCTAGGATACTTGCGATAAAATGAGCTGTAGGCTATATAAGTGAAGCACTTTCACATGTAGCGTTAATATAAAATTATGGGTGTACGGAGATGATTAGTACGAGAACTGCAAGAGACATTGCTGACCTTTCTAATGCATTTGAGGAAGACAAACATTGCATTTACTATTAATAGTCATGTATCTGAATATTACAAAATTTCCGTGGTACTTGCTTGAAGATTATGATTTGCAAACGTTCTTGAATAAATCTGATACTGTTAAAATACAAAAATCTTGATATCGTTCCTTCATACTATGTTAGATATCGTATCAATAATTTTCATTAAATTTTATTAATCGATTTCTGAGAAAGGGAGAGATTATGTCGAAAAAATTCAGAGATGCTATAATTACAAAAGATACGAATAGAGTGCTTTTATGCTTTTTTATCTTCGATATCTTTATTATTTATTAAATTAATTACATTAGTTTCAAGAGCAAGAATTGGTTAATCTGCCTCTTGTCGTCCTGACTGGAATGTGCGCCATATGATATTCCAATCAACATTTTCATAAGATGATAACGACAGAACAATGTCTAGTATCTATATACATTCTAGTAAGCGAAGGAAAAAACATATTTTTGTGCAAGATTTCGTGATATGAAAAGAGATATTAGATAAGGCAGCCATTCATAAACGGAAGTTGTGTAATAGTTCTGTAGTATTCTGTATTCTGTGTGTAGGTTGAAGAATTATTTGGAAATAATCAACGATCGTTTTTATTGTATTGATCTTATTCTACGATTTATTATCTTCATGAAACATTATCTATCATTATCGTCGTATACAAATGGTTATCGGTGCTCGGAACTTGCAGTACCTCACCATGTCTATTACCACCACCATTCCTTACCTTGTAAAGTTCTCTTCATTTAAGTAGATTTATTATGGATCAAGGAGGAAGGAGATACGTACTGAGCTCCAGGAATCAAAGTGATCACGACTTCGAGTAGCTAGCACCAAAATATTGTCAGACACTCTTCAGACATGGATCTGTATAAATATGAAACTTAATCTACTAATTATTCAAACACGAAAGAACCAGTGAGATTAATAATGAAAATTGACTTGTTGCTTCATGATTGTTTAAGTATACATAGGAATATTTTTATGTATTTCAGATGCGGAACCTCGAGTTTCGAGTTCAGATAACAGCAAGTTACATTCTTCTTGTTCAAACGCCTTACTTCCATAAGTGTTCACTTGAAGAATATTGAATGATCTTGGAACCTTGAGATCATCGAACCTTGGTACTTTAAAACTTCAGGGTACCAAGCTCAAAATTAATCATCCCTCGCTACATGTATATATTAGTCTTATCGTATTTAGTTCTATTAAACTGTAGCTTTATTGTATCCAATTTTATTGTACTAAGGTTTATTAAATTATAGCTTTATTATATTTCATCTTCTTTATATTATTGTTTCTTCTCTTTCTTTTTTATTCTTTCTTCTTTTTTATATTATTGTTTCAGTATATTTAGTTTTACTAAATCTACTTTACTATTTAATTTATTAAACAGCTTAGTTTATAATTTAGTTCAGTTCGCTAAATTTAGTTTAACAGTACTTTCATTGAATTTAACATTTTTAAATTGTATCTTTAGTGTATTTAATTTTATTATAAGATAAACGATTAAAAACAACAAGTTAAGCCACAAATATTATTTTTTACGCGAAGGAAGTGAAAAAGCTCGAGTGCCATGGCGAGCCGAATATGGAAGGTGTTAGCTCGGAGACGAATCGATGAGGGCCTCGAGAGCAAAAGCGAACTAGCTCGGGTTTTAGGCTTGTTCGACCTCACAGCACTTGGCGTGGGTTCGACCCTCGGCCTCGGTGTTTATGTCCTCGCTGGCAGCATCGCCAAAGAGACGGCTGGACCAGCCGTTTGCATCGCCTTCCTCATTGCAGCTATCGCTTCCGGATTTGCCGGTAAATTAAGATCGCATTCGCGCCTGTTGCCCGGATATTGACAATTTGTTCTTATCAAAAACATTATTAGTTAAACAAGCCTCGTGATAACGCTTGGCAAAGGTTTTTGCCAAACAGAAATTAATACTTACAATAACCGCTTGTTCTATATGTAGACTACGAATGTTTATGCATTTATGGGAAATTTAAAGATACATATATGTTCTTATGATACGAAACGCACTTAATATGTAAAAATATAGGAATATCTGAAGTATAGTAATTGTTATAATATTTAATTAGCGAAACAAATATTTGCTTATATTCTCTTATTTTAATTACGTTCATCAAAATATTGCATAAATATCTTTATATTATTTATATAAAATATTCTTATGAGAAGAATTTTATTACAAATGTGTTTTGTTAAAGCTTATATTTAAAATTAACAAATGACTTATGGTGAACAGAAGTACTTTCACTGTTTCACTTTTAAAATATTATATACTATGTAAAATATGGTATTAATTCGAAAATATAGCTCCTTAATAATGAGTTGCGTATATAAAGACAGTCATTTTGAATTTACAGGAATGTGTTATGCAGAATTTGCTTCTAGGGTTCCCAAGGCAGGATCTGCATATATTTACAGTTACGTGACAGTGGGAGAATTCATTGCTTTTATCATAGGATGGAATTTAATTTTAGAGTACGTAATAGGTGAGCAGACAAGGATTATGAAAAGCATAATTACTCTCTCTAAAACTCGATCGAAGATAAATATTCTTAAAGGAGTACTTGTTTTTCCAAAGAGTATTAATTTTATCAAAACTTATTAGAGTCTACTATTCGTAAGAAACAGAATTAAAATGTTTTGCACGATTAAAATAAAAATATTTGTCTGATTGTTAAATTTATATACACATATATTCCTCGATCAGGTACAGCAAGCGTCGCTCGAGGACTTAGCGGTTACTTGGATGCGCTGACAGGAAATGTGATACGCGAGAAATTGGAAGCCGCAATGCCTATAAACATCTCGTTTTTATCGAAATACCCAGATTTCTTTGCATTCGGTGTAGTAATGCTTCTTATAATCTTACTAAGCGCGGGGGTGAAGGAATCGTCAATTTTAAATAATATATTCACTGTAATAAACCTGGTTACCATTGCAATAATTGTAGTGGCGGGGTCCTTTAAAGGTAATAATTGCAAATCATCATTTAAAATTAAAATACCGATCAAGGTTTTTCAAGACTGACCCCCACCATATCATCCAGTTATCTTGTCACTCGGTGTCTTATAATTTCTCTTTAATCACGATTTATCTGAATCTTTAATATTAAACAGAGTCTGTAAATATTTGTGAAAGAAAGACCTTGAGCGTGCAATTTAGTTTGTCTTATCATCTAAAAGCTTAGTGACCTTTGCTGATTTGATTGTGACCTTTTAGCTGATCCAGCTAATTGGAGGATATCGGTGGACGATATACCCAAGAACAAACCCGAAATACACGCAGGATCAGGAGGCTTTATGCCCTTTGGTATAAGCGGAGTAATGATCGGGGCGGCAAAATGTTTCTACGGTTTCGTCGGTTTCGATGCTGTGGCAACTACCGGTGAAGAAGCTAAAAATCCTCAACGCAATATACCCATAGCCATCGTTGTTTCCTTAATTATAATCTTAATGGCTTATTTTAGTATCTCAACTGTGCTAACTATGATGTGGCCTTACTACGACCAGGTACATTCATACACGATTTAAATTTTAATTGGAGCTCTTGTTATTGTTATATTTATACATAAATATTTTGTATATTTAGAATGTCGATACGCCATTTCCATATGTTTTCGATAAAATTGGATGGACTACTGTTAAATGGATCGTTAATATTGGTGCGGCGTTTGCATTATGTACAAGCTTGCTTGGGGCAATGTTTCCTCTACCAAGGATACTTTACGCTATGGGTAGCGATGGGATAATTTTTAAGCAACTTGCAATTGTACATCCGAAAACAATGACACCCATTCTCGGCACAGTGGTCTCTGGTTTATTTACAGGAATCATGACACTTATTTTTGATCTTCAACAATTAATTGACATGATGTCTATTGGAACATTGTTGGCATACGCAATAGTGGCGGTATCCGTTTTAATATTAAGGTATATAAGGGCAATAATATTCAAATATGTTTATTTGTTAATTACACTAAATCTAACATATTTATTGTATCATTTAGATATCAACCGAAGGAGTACGCATCAAATACTCGTTCTGTATCAGCAATGAATGACTACAAGGTAACGTCAGTCAACATATTAAAACAAATTATTAATTTACAGAATCAGAAAGAAGTAACTGAGATGTCTAATAAAGTTGCAAAATACAGTATTGGAATTTTATGTAAGTATTAAACGAGGAAAAAAAGTTATTTACCAATTTTAACATAATTAACATCGCTCTTATACGTTTTGTTATTGTTACAGGTATTGTTATATTTATTACTGCGCTTTTTATTAATTCTGTAGATACCACAGCATTAGGCAGCAATGTGATAGAATTAGTAATATTAATCATACTTGTAAACATATTATTATTAATTATGATTATTATTGCAAGACAACCTACTCAAGACATTGATTTAGCATTTAAGGTAAGTCTTCTAAAGCAAATTATAAGAACAAAACAATTAATATCATGTTTAATTATCACTATCATTTGCAGGTGCCATTAGTGCCACTTCTTCCATGTTGCAGTATTTTCATAAACTTATATTTGATGTTGCAGTTAGATGGTTTTACTTGGATCAGATTCGCTGTTTGGATGCTTATAGGTACATACATATACATACAAAATGTTGATAATATTTGAGAAAGAAACCAAAAGCATTATAGCCTATAATCATATGTTGTTAATTATCTTTATTTTTCACAGGTTTTGCTATTTATTTCTTTTATGGCATATCTCACAGCGAACAAGGAAAAAGAGATAAAAGAGAAGCAGAAATGTTAAAACGAAAGTACGCGGACCAAGTTAGAATCGTAACCAGATTCTAATAATTATCTCGCCACATGTGATATTTTTTTGTATATTTTAATAAAAATTGCTCAGAGAGAATAATCTTAGATATTACGCATATGAATACTGTGGCAATTTTAAAATACGAGCATATTCATCTTAGTACTACATCTTTTAATATTTTTTAATAAATATAAGATATTAAGATAGGATATCATCCTGATTGTATAGACTATTTTTTATAAATTATTCTTACAGAGGAAAATAGATTTTACCATAAAAATTCAAAATTACTTCAAAATTATTTCATTTAGAAAATCTGAGCTACTCTATCGTATATAAGATTGTGTGAAAACTTTTGTTTTCTTTTGTTTTATACACTAAAATGTGTCGATATATACTGTACATATTTCATTACTTATTTAGATACCGATTTCATGGTTGAAATATATTGTTTTATATTATTTATTGCGTATTTATTAGAAAAATATATCATTTTAAGGAAAATCAAATTTATTAATAATATAATTTAATTAAATATCTGAAATTATAATACATGTTCATCAATAAGCTGTATATATCAGTATAGACAATGGCATGATACAAGTTCAATGGTTAACATAGCAAAGCTTAATTCGAACAGAATAAGCTTCAACATTTATAATAAAAACAGATTTATAATTAACTTACTACTAATGGTATATTACAAATATTCCAATATTACAAATTCATACAAGAGAGAGAGTCTATAAAAATTTATAATATTTACCTGTAGCAATTTCAAAACTTTTTCCAATACTTTAAATTAAGTCTTTACACATAAATACTCAAACGTAAAATTATAGAATTAGAGGCACTACATGAACTTTATTTATACAGGAACATTTAATGTATTGTTTTCTAAAAAGGAGTGAGACATTTTTTAAATACAAACCGATGCTTTACTTTATGACCCACCTATTTAAACATTTATATACACGAATTTATAGCGATCTTTTTAAATATGCCGTTTTTATAAATGGAAAAAGCATATGATAAGTAAAAGATTACAAAATAAAAAAATACAAAGCGTTGTTTGTTTTACTATAATCTCGATTCATTAAATATTTTCATTAACAGCCTCACATTACCATTTTGTTTTTATTACTCCATAATAATAAAAATAATTTATACCTAGGCAAGACATCTTGTATACTTTAATTGAGTTCTAACGATATTATGTAATTATTGAAAAATAAAATTAATGCTTCTTGCACTTTCTATTCAATATGAATTATTTGCTAGTTATTTAAACGCGTATATTTGGAATGTTTCGTAGATTGTTTCAATATAAAATTTTATAATAAAATTACACGAATAGATTTTATTCGAATAGTTTAATGATGTATTCTATAAATAATCTTATTGATAGTGTTATTTTCTTTGCATATATTTATATCTATTTTCCTTGTTAAATGAAAATAATAGAAAACAAGTAAGCTACTTCATTTTAAGAACAACGTAATTAATTATACATTCAATCAGTATTAATTTTTGTACGTTTTAAATAAGATAACATCTCTATCATTTATTAAATACATCATAGAGTCCAGCTTGTGTTATAAAATTGAATCAGTTGCAAAAGCTAAGCCTATACGTACGTGTAAAACATACATATCATCGCACATGCATTGACTTTTCTTATTCATGAAAAATATATGAAAACCAAACAGTAGAGTATTATATTTCTCTATAATATTTCCAATATTTTGTGTATGTGACTAAAAGGATCATTATCCATCTAAAAGTCAGGCATTCACTTTGTTTTATTTACAAGTCCTCCTATACTTATATGTTGCCAATTTGCCTGTCATAATAAATGTAACTATGTAATTTGATTCAATGACAATTTAACTATATAATAAAACTATATAATTTATCAAACTTACCCCTATCCCGGTTGCCCAACCAGTCCCAGCAGGATTTTCATCTGTAATACCTATTCTACGACAAAGTATACCAGCTCCTGAAACTGCCCAAACTTGGCCCTGTTCTCTTGCAATGGCAACTTGTCGAAAGCCTTGTTTCGCATTTGCAACAGCCATATCTAGACAATATAAGAGCACATTACATACCGAACATGTAATAAAATAAGCAAGATGAACACTATGATTTTTGTAAACATGAAATAATTAAAAACAGTTCATAACTTCATAATAAATTCGTAGTAAATTTTAATGTACTACAAAATTCGTAATAAATTTTAGTGTACTACAGAAATTCGTCTAAATTTGTTATAACACAATGCGAAATAAGTTACAACTATATACCTAAGGTATACCTATAGCATAGAGCGCATTTAAATAAATGGATGTTTTGTGTATATTTCCAGCGTTTACTAATAGCAGGGTTAATATGAAGATTTTTCCAAAATATGCAGCCTTTGGGGATAACACCATATATTTTTCTCTCTTTTCTAGAAAAGATCAGATGGGTTTCTGATGAAATCATTACATACGCTCTGATAAAATATTATTTGTTATTATTCGTTAGTTCCAACCTTAACCTAACATTAGTGCCAACGCAAATTGTTTCTAAAAATTAAGCTAACCAAACGTTTAAAGAAGTTACAAAAATCACTCTTGGAATTTATAGGTTTGGGGAATGCTGTCTATTAGTGTCCATTCGATACACAAATTTAACAAATACCTATATGTATGGGATCATTCGGCATCACAGGAAGCGTTTGCCAGTGCGTTCCTTCCGGGAAAACGTTCACTTGCACACCATGGCGTACAGATAATTTACCCGCCATATCTAAAGCCCACACCACGTCTTTTCCAACAGAAATCTGTTTCAAATGAGCACCTGATGGTGGTTCAACATTCTGCCATTGTATTCCTGAACAATCAAATAATAATTAGGAAAGATTTCAATAATAACAAAGATATATTCATACTATTATATACCTGTTGGTTTTGCAGGAGTAATACCTAATCTCCAGTAAGAAGAACCATTCTTTCCAACAGCCCATACTTGCCCGCATGGACCACATGAAATACCTACTAAAGCTTGATCACTTGGTATATGTTCCCATGAAACTCCCTATAAATAAATATTAAATAATTTTATTAAAGTAAATATTTATGACATTCATGTTATAAATAATTTGTAAACATACCATGGGGCAGGATTCCGAAACACCTCTTCTAAACAAAGCTTCGCCATTAGAAGCAATGGCCCATATATAAACAGGAGCATCAGAACCAGGTTTTCCAGGTGCCTACGAATAAAAATGTGAATAAAAAGTTACTGTTTTAGCTTTATGTTTTATAAAAAAAAAAGCAATGCGCGTTTTTAATATTCCTTACGTATAAAGAAACATCAAGTAATTTTGTGTTCCCTAATTCTTGCCAGGGTCCACTAGTTGTTAATTGACACCTTCGAAACCATCGTCTTCGTCTAACGTAATCAGTAAACTGTTTTTTACCATGATATTGAGCAGGAAAATCTCTAGCATACTGCCATCCGTCTCTATCGACACCTCCAGGGGTATGAAAATCTACTATCCAATCTGACACCTATTATAAAGTAAAATATTTTAATACGAAACGTTTGAACTTTGTTGCTTGAATATTATAAAGAATATGTATATCCTTGCCCAATGCCAGTGCATCGATAATAGTTTAGTATGTTCTCGGGTACGTTTATGTCGCCCAGATGCATCACTCCACATGTAACGATCAGTTGGAAGACCATGAGATGTGTATCCAGTTACCGGATTCCAACGCTGATTTTCATAAACATAATAATTGTGAGTATCTACCATGCTGTTTATTCCCGTATTACTATCTAATCCTGTATAAAATAATGTATAAGATTAAACCATACCTCTATGTCTTTTAACAATATAATTTTCTTTTTATTTTAGAAAATATTACCTTTCAGAAATAAACCACCCCAACCACCAGTATATACCCATGCAGTACTACCATATCCTATTCCCCATGTTACACCAACAGAACAAGTTTCAACCTTTTTTAAATGTCCACCCATTTGCCTCCAAAACATAGTAGTTGGATCAATTATTACCTACATAAAATTTTCATTACAATCAAGTTACAGAAACTTAGTACTAATATTAATATTGAGGTTATTACGTACAGATATGGATTTGTAAAATATGCTGCACAATGTCATCAATCCCTTGATTCGTAAATGAGTAATGCTCTGTGGTAATATTCTGTGGCTATAACAAGTAAATTCCGTATCATCGATATAAATTTTATATCCTCGTGGTTCACAAACAATTTCTAAGGTGAAATCAGAACCAGGTTTTAACGGACTACCTCCGTTTCTCTCTTCGTCACCCCATTGTCCATTTTGATATGTATTTCGTACAATTATGTTTTCCTTTAGTCTTGGATTAAAATGTAATGCTACATCATGGCTATCCATTACAGACTTTTGTTTCAGTGATACCGTTGAATAACAAACAAAATTAATTGATAGCCTAGAAATTGAAAAAATGTCAAATATTTTGAAATATACAAAAATGTTAATAAATATAATTGTAAATTATTATGTTTTACCTGTCAGCATCATCATGAATACAAGCTGTAATTTTTAGAGAACTGCCATATCCAAAACCGTTTTGCAAAACACATTCAAAAGGTAAGCCTTTTCCAGCATCCAATTCTTGTATATAACCATCATTAGAAAGTTGATTTTCCTATAAATAATTCCATATGTAAAATACTAATGTAAAAATTTGTTGCATAACATACTTCAGATAAAACATGTTAACTTACTTCTAAGGCAGCAGGGTCATATACATACACATCTCCTAATGCAGTTGTAGCCCATATTGAATTAGGACCAGGTTTCCCATAAACATTATTCATTTTACAAGAAACTAAAAAATATAAAGAACATCTTATATTATCTATTTTTATATTCATTAAACATAACATACTTACATACCTGAAGTTAAGTGCGCTAGCCAGTCTTCCATTTCAGTGTCACTAGAAAACTGTAATCTAAGAACTTTAGAACGAGGCATACGAGGAGTATGAATCGCTATCCGTGGATTACCTGGTTCACTACAGCATATTACACACATAATCTCAGACACAGGAAATTGCATCTGAAAATGCAGTTAACTAGTTAAAGTCTCATTAAAATATTAGTAAAAAGATTATTTTACATTTCTCATTTAGCTTACAATTGTTGTCGCTCCGTCCGAATTTAAAATAGTTACAATTCCAGAATCTAAAGAACCATTGTCACTACTTATCCATTCTAATTCAATAATGCAATCTTCATATGAAGTACTCCCCTTAACTTTGCATTTTGCATCACCATTCTTTATCCAAGATGATCTGTAATACATTATTATAAATAAGGAGATCTTCAATACATTAATTTCAATTTCATATAGTTATCAAAGCCTTACTTCTCAACTACTTTCTCGTATATTGATGGATCATATTGTACTTTTTGTAATCTTTTTTTTAACTCCTCTAAAATATATATTCTCCATGTCTCGGCTATATCGCCGTGACCTGTACCATTTGTATCTGCAATCCTACAAATTTAAGTCAAATATGTAAGTAACTATGTTTTATTATAAAACAATTTTATGATTTACGCTAATTTACAGTATCAATATTACCATTTCGGGGGATTAGATGTGTCAACGAAACATGCTCCAGCTTCTACTTTATACCAAGAGGTATCACATTCAGCCCAATACATTGCCCCAGAGCTCTCATCTTCTCCGTAAACACCGGAATCACTAGTCAAGTCAGGATCGAAAATACTTCCATCTGTTTCTGGATGAGCTTCAGCACCTACCATGGAGCCAACTGAATGAACAGGGCTCCATGCAGCTGGATTGATCTATATTATTTTAGTTTCAAACTTTAATTTTAGGAAGAGATGACTGTAAGAGAAAAAATGCGTGAAAAAATTCAATTATCTATTAACCTTGACAACATTCCCCATCCCTTTTCCAGAAACTACTATAGATTCTCCAGTTTTAGTTAATGACTCATTCGATATAGTTATATTCGCAACGCTAGCTTCGGTTAAATCATCCATATCTAATGAATTCGCCGATCTACAATTTTATTAATTAAGAAAAAAATAATATCGCTATAAAATTACAACTAAGATATGTATGAAATAGTTAGAAGTTTACCTTTTCTTGCCTTCATTTAGATATATATCCTGGAAAGAAGTTTGCTGTGGATTTTTATTAGAAGTACCATCATTCGTACGTTGCCATAATTTCAAAGATGTTGGTGTTGGTGCAGAACGAGATTGTTCTTCCCATTCTCTAATTAACATAGTACCTTCGCTAGTACTATGTGGTCGATTCTGTAAATATCATTTAATTAATAAACAATATACTTGATTATTTGTAGTGTCTAAAATTTATGCAAAATAAATACCAATGATCCCCAACTTTGGTGCCTCTGCTGTTGAGGAGTACCACACATACTATGTCTATTACTCGATGATAAACTAGCATTGCTACTTGCTCGACTAAGCTGAAGAGGTGCATTTATTAATCTCCATTTTTTACCCGTTAATTCCGATTGTGTAATGCCAGAACGATAATATAAACATCTATCCTCATGACCAATAGCCCAAACCTTAAGAAATGTTAAATATACATATACACACAACTTATTAAAGATAAATATTTATTCTTTTCAATATTAATTTACCTGATCATTCGGAGCAACAGATACTAGTGACATTTTACTTAACATTTCCACCCATCCAGTGCCAGCACCCATTTGTTCACATACTCCACTCATTTCACCTTTAATGCCTTTTCTGAACCATACATTTCCATCTTGAGTTACAGCCCACACGGCATCTGTACCTACACTAACTTGTATTAATTTTAAATCTTTTTGTGGAGGATCAACTTCCACCCAATCTTCTCCTATAAAATAATGTTATATTCATCAGTATGAAAGATTGTATCAAATATTATTATGATAGTATAAGTTATACATACCCATGGGATTTTCTCTAGTAACACCTGTGCGCACGATTGCTTTGCCAATCATTAATACAGCCCATACAAGACCAGTAATTCCAACACTGATTTGACACACCTCATATCCATTTGCTAATTTTATAGTACTCCACCTTTGACCTTCAGGACAAGTTGTACTAGTTCCGACACGAAACATTACCTATGCGAATCATTGTTAAATTTGTATTAACATTATGATAATTGCAGTAACCAAAAGTACAAAATTTATTGTTATAAATTATTTAATACATCACTACAATATTTCAAAAGATTCTTTTAAATATTATACCCTCCCATGAGCAGTTACTGCCCAGACTACAAGGCATCCAGGATTACCTCCAGGTATTTGATTTCCACCCACAGATATGTCAATAAATGGTTCCTAAAAATATATGGTATTGTGCATTTCATAAATCTTTATAAAAATTCTTCAATATTATTATAATGTAAAGATTTAGAAACCCTACCTTAGTTGCATCTTTATGAAGAGGTGCAATGGCACACCATGAATTCATAGCACTATATCTCCTATATCTAACCCATTTCCTTCTCCTGACGCAAGATTTCCATTGCTTTTTCGTTGTGAATGTAGCTGGAAAATCAACTGCATATGTCCATCCCTACCAAAATATCAGATTCTCTGTGATCATAACACTTTGTTTCGATGTTGACAACTGACAACAAATCTACATATAAACAGAAAGTCACAAGAAATATGACAACAGAGGCAATTAAAAATGAATTACTCCATTATTAACTCATTGATAACTACACCCAGATTGTTAATATACAAATTAAAATGTTTTAAATCATAAAATGAATATAATCATTGTTATTAATAAAAAAAAATTAAATCAACAAAGCAAATAAAATAAATTACAAACAAATAATTTAATTTCTATTATTTAAAGAAATTTTATCATATTTACATCATGATCTAACGGTTGGCCATCTAATGTAGTTTCTATTTGCCAATCACCTTCCCATTGCCAAGCCATGGATGGTAATCTTACTTTATCTCTGCTACGGTCAACTGTACCATCCTGATTAGAAAAATTGTACCTATCTGTAGGTAATAATCTCCCACTAAATCCTTCTAAAGGAAGCCAACGCTGTAAATATTGTATTTTATTAAAATGTGAATAAAAATTACATGTAAGCATAATTGTAATCACCATTTTTTCAACAACATATTAAACATACTTCATTTTCATATATTTCTTCTTTGATTCTTATAGGTACATCTAAGCCATGCACGTGTACATAAACTTGACGATCGCCACCTATAGCCCACATAAAATGTGGTACTGCTGATAATTGTTTAAACTCCAGACCCAAGTACATGAATTCTCTCCACATAGTCCCAGATGTTGATAATCCAAACACACGTCCCTCATTATTTATAGCATATAAGTACGAGCTTGGCATTTCAATATTTTAATAGCAAAACACTTTAATTCTTCTATAAAGTAATATTTATATTGATATCAGTGGAATTATACTCCCGTCAATATTATTAGATGTTGTGTTACTGTGTAAATTAATAATGAATTTAAGGACACACGGATAATACCTTTATGTATTTAAAAATAAATATAAATTATCCTCCCTGCACTGCAGGCAATATTAAACAACAGATATAACTTTCTCTACATAAATGTCATAAGATAAAATAATAATCGCGAAAAATTAATCTTAGTTATAATAAATTATTTATATTTTACATTTTACATCATTAACATTATATATCATGTACATAAAATGTTTTATGTTAAATTGCACGCTATTTTTACGTGAAAATTCAAATTAATAAATTGTCAGTCTAAAAATAAAGAACATTTTTCAGAATGACACACAGCCAACTGTCATTTACTGATTACAAGTGTGAATAAAGATGTCGATATATTTATCACATAAAGGTGATATCTATTTAAAACTTGAAATATTAATAGGCGCAATTTCTATCATATTTCTTATATAAGTGGAGCTTCTTGTACATCATATAATATTTATGCATAATATAAATATTATAATCGACATTATGTTATTTTATTTCTACTGAATTTCTTGATTATATGCGTGGTAACTGGTAACACTGCTTCTCAAACTCACCTCTTATGATCCTTTCTTTAGATGTGACAAATCGTCTTATTAATTATTTAACCAATGCATTTTAGCACTTATTAAATATATATAAAATTAAGTAATATCTATAATATTTAAATCCCTACTGTTTAATACTTTTTAACCTACAATATTTTTATATTTCAAAAATAAGTAAAATATGAATATGAACATATATAATAAAACATTTAAATCTGTAAAATAATTATTTTAATTTTATAAGACCGATAAATACGATTTATTAAATATTTTACACCATCACTCCTATACAACAAACTAATTTATTGGTTTCTATGAAAATTTATGCGTGTCTGGTTCTGGAATTCAAAATTCATTGCAAACGCGATCTAATGAAGCATCCAATTGCACGTGCAACGTGCAATTAATTCGAGAGTGGTGTATTTAGCTTAGTTTACTACAAATGTACGTGATTTGTAGGTTATCAAACGTTTTGTATATTCGTCCTTACTTATATTTTGTAAAATCGTTGTTTATTTGAAGTAAAACTATTATAGAAAATGGTTGTTTTTACTTGCAACAATTGTGGTGAAACGCTACAAAAGCCAAAAGTTGCGAAGCATTATGAATTTCAATGTCGTTCCGCACCCTTTTTAACATGTGTCGATTGTTTCAAAGATTTTCGGTAAGTATTAATAAAATTGGTATTTTTTCCATTATTTTTAATTTATTAAGATGTATCTTTGATTGTTTCAAGAGGTGAGGAATATGTAGTCCATACGAAATGTAAAAGCGAAGCTGAAAGATATGGAGGCAAGGATTATGTTCCAAAAGCTGGTGCAAATAAGGGTGAAAGAAAGCAACAAGCATGGATTAATGTAGTAAATAGTCTATTAGATAGTGAAACAAATTTATCAACGGCAGAACGAAACTTTTTAAATAGCTTGTCCAAATATGAAAACATTCCACGCAAAAAAAATAAATTTTTAAATTTCATAAAAAGTGCAGTGGGTAATAGAGTAAATCAATCAGTAGTTAATTCTGTGTGGGATAAAATGGAAACAGCTTTTAAGAATAGTACACAAAATGAAAAACAACAACAGGAAAATGGTAAGTTCACAATAATTACTTTAATGCTTATTTAACTATAATTATAAATTTCTGAAACATTATGTTTAATATATGAATAGGTAAAACAAGCGAAAAAGTAATTCATGGGAAAGATGGAAATACACATCAAGAAAATAATATAGTTGAAAATCAGAATAATGAAAATTTAGACAGAGAAAATCAAACTGAAGATCATTTGAATAAAAATAAAGTGAATGGCGTGGGAAATGCTGACGTTGATACTGTTAATAATGTTAAGAAAAAGAAATCGAAAAAGAGAAAAATATCAGAAATAGTACAGCAAGCGGATGAACTTATTGTCAAGAAAAAAAGTAAACATGCTGTAGAGGCTACAGAAGAACCAGTTTCTAAGAAGAAAAATGAAGATATTGTTACGGATGTTCCTACAAAAAAAAGTGAAGATGCTTTACTTTCTGAAACATCAATCAATCACTGTGATGATACTGTAGAAAAATCAACCTTCAACTGGAGAGATACCATCTTAGATATAGTAAAAAGTAAAGGAGAAATTTCCTTAAAAAAATTACAAAAAAAGGTACTTTCACGGTATATGAACTCATGTTCAAATAATATATTGGAAGAAAAAGCATCTAATAAATTCAATAAAAAATTGAAAAAGATATCAGAAATAACCATTTCTGATGAGAAAGTAACTTTAGCTTAAATTGATTGATGTGTGTACTCGTACACTTTTTTTCAAAGGAAATACAATATCATCAGTAACTTATAACATTAACATACAGTCATTTATAACATTAACATATAACATTATTGCAATGAAAAAAATAAATTACTTTCACACAAAACAAAGACTATAAAAAAATACTGTTATGATCTTTGTCCATTTTATGAATCAATGTATACAACTTATTTTTAAGTGCGTTCAATTCTTCATCCTTCTTTCTTTCAAATTCTAAGCTAGCTTTTAATTCTTTTACTGTAAATTTTATTAAAAATTCGTGTTATGACAATAATGTGTAATTGGAGCTCCTACATATTCAACACTGGGATCATGGAAAATGAATAGTACTGGATGCCGGCGTCGTAGTGAGTAAAGATACTTATGTGTTCAATAGAGAGTAGAATATTGTGTTTGAAAGTGATTGTCCGGGAACAATAGCGTTCCAGCTTGCTCTCAAAATGAATACATAGTATTATGATTACCGGAGAACTATCTTCGTAATTCTAAACAGTTTGATATTCTGAAAGTAGCTCTTGCGAGCGTCGGTTAGAGGCATGTTATCTCAAATACAATAATTGAAAGATTAAACGTTCGATTTAATTGCATTTGTCTTCTCGAATACAGAAATCATAAAAAATTAATTAGGGCGAAGTTTAAATGCTTAAGTTTTAGTTAAATTAATAATTTAAGAAATCAAGTACCGTAAAGTAAGAAAAATTAAATATGTAAATATGATTGCAACATTCAAATTACAAACGTCATAAGAACTTCAAAAAAAGAAAAAAATACAAAAAGAGCAGCAGCGGAACTGATGAAATAAGAACATCAAATTAGCCTTATTTTGCAATTTTGAAATTTTTAATTCCAGTTCATGCAGCACATGCTACATACACATTGATGGTTATTGTAAGTAAAAACAATTAATCTAATTACATTGAACTACATTCATTCGTACAAAATTACAAAACTGCTGAGCACTTTCAATCTAAAGTTCCCTGTAAGTGATGAATATGCTTCATTGTATCTGTTTACAGTCTATAGCGAATCTATGGCTCGATTTAACAACTTTTATTTCTACGTTATTCTTTCCTTTTTTCAGAAATATTGTAGACAATAATCAAAGACCTAAATTTTTATATATCCCTGATCATTCGTAGCTTAAAAGAAACTGAAAGAAATTGTAAAATGTAGGCACAGATCAATTTTCAGTGAACAAGGTTCTGTGAGTTTTATCGGGTAATAAGTTCTCGGCAAGTTTCTTATCGTCTATCTGAGAGTAAGAATTTGCGAATTTACTCTTATATGGATACACAATTTAAGAATGCTCTCGGGAACAACTATCAGAAGAAACTCGACACATACCTTAACGTAATCGGCATAAATGCCAAGGACTCGGGTTCGATTTCAGACACTGTAGACCCTATTTTTCACAATTCTACAGCAATGATTCTGCGAATGCTCTTTAATTGAAATGTTGTGAAGGGCATTTGCAGAATTATTACTGTAGGATTGGGAAAAATTGGGAAGATCAGATCAAAATCTACAGGAGCATCCTTTTGCTTTTAGTTTATATACATTTTCATTTCTTTTTAGTGTGTTCATTTGTTCTTAAAGTTCATTGTATCTTATTCGTATCAACAGTAACAAAATATTTTTATACAAGATGTATCGTAGAAAAACATTTATTGTTTCTTTTTTTAAAATAAAATGAACAGATAAAACTTTTTGAAAGTATCACAGAATTTATCTAAAATTAGTCTATCAATGAACAACTATAAAATATATAAAATATTGTGACAACAATAAATAGTACAATATTAATTTTTTATAATGTAAAATTATTGTATAGAACATGCTCACTTGGAAGTATTCCAAAAGAATATTAAATATGGAACTTTTAAATAAATGTTTTAAACAAAATATTTGCTTAGGATAGATTGAACTTTGATATCCAGTCTTTAGCATATTTGTGATCTTTAGAAAAGAGTCTTCAACAGGAAGAATGACTTGAAAGTTGGTAATAAAATTCGAAGATTTAATATTTATGTTAAATATTTGAAAATTTATCCAAATACCAAGCATGATTACTCATGGTAGCCAAAAGGCCCCATGTAAGTACTTTGGAATCATTTGGACCAAAGCTTATTAACTGTTGATTAAACAATTGAGTAACCGTTCCGCCAAGTGCAGTAAGAATCGCAGTTCCAGCACAAATATCCCACTTTTTTATTGCAGTCACGTGAACATATGCAGTCACATTTCCACTTACAACCTCTAGAAATTTGTAACCTAATCACAGATAATATAATAAATTTACTGATTCATAACAATAGACCAGAGATTAATCTAAACAATAAAATCAATACAATTACCTGCACCTGCTGCAGAAACAATTTTTACATCTTTACCAAATGCAATCTTAGTAACATTATGAATTTGGCCTGCATGCGATTGTGATACAATCAATATTGGTATTCTCTCATCTTCTAACTAGTTTATTAAAAAGAAAGAATTTGTAAGACATGTTATAGATATTTTTTGTGTATGTTACCTTCAGCAGTACTTGTAAATTTCTTGAAATTGCATGATTAGTCCATGACCAAAACAAACTAGAATTTTGTTTTGTTTCAAATGGTTTAAATATAACACCTATAACAGGTTTTCCTTTAATAGCAACACAAACCATGGTTGTAACATATTGCAGCAAATTCTCTGAATTACAAATAACATATTAATAGAAGGATAATAACTAATTGGTTATATAATATATAAAAACATATAATTTTTATTGGAACCTGTAAATTCCTTTGTTGCATCAAGAGGGTCAATCCATACTGTAATGTCATTCGTATTTATAATTTCATCCTTAATATCATACTCATTTAAAGTATTAATATTATCTTTTATATTTGACACAGTAACCTTATCACAATCCTTTGATGTTTCCTCTGATATTACTGTTATGCTTGGAAATGCTTCACGCAAAGAATGATACATTGCACAATGCGATCTATAGTCTGCTTCTGTTACTGGATCATTTATACCTATCAAAATTAAAAATAGCACGAAATTACTTATGCGATTATGTATATTGTTATGTATCATATTTTTTATTCTATAATATGAACTTTGTAATATATCTATATCTAACAATGTTCTATATCATTTATACATATAAATGCAATATAAATAATACAGAGCACTTAATTACCCTCTTTCGTTTTCCCTTTACTTTGTATTTCAAATTTAGCTTGGTTATGAACTGCTATCACTTCAGAACCACCAATTTCTGCTGCTCTTATAGCGGCAGCAAGAAGTAATTTTAAAGAAATGTTCTTGTTCTGTACATTTGTATACTTTTGTTCATTTGTATACAAAGTCCGATTCGTATACAAGTATAACAGACTTAATAATATAATGACCCCACAGATAATAGTTTTCCTCGTTCGAATACTCATTCTGATATGCATAATATATTTCTCCCTCCTATTAAATTAACGTACACGCGTGACTTCGATTTATTTAATACAGTGAGACATTGTAATTGTCCCATACGCGGCCATTTTTATTTTATTTTAAATTCCCAGTAACATTAGATCTTTATGTCTATGTGCATGATTGACATGAAACTTGAAAGACATATGTGCTTCCTTTAATTTTAATATTTTATCATATGTTTTGTAAATATTTATTTTCTTTTTAATTTTTTTTAAATGCACTGCATGATGACTTCATATATTAATAAGGTTATATCAGGTTAGTTGAATGTATTGTAAATTTAAACAAACCTACTAGCATAATATAATTTACGTAGGTAAGTTTAATTTCGCTAATTTTCCTATTAAATTATAGAGAAGTTAATGTGAATTAAGTTACAATGAATGTATCATTGAATTAAGTAATTTATTTTGAAATTATGATATTAATTATCAAATACAAACTCTTTATATCATATATGTTATTTTAAACTTATAGCATTATAAAATATTGAAATGGTACTAGTCAAATATTATTCAGATCCCTGAAGCATTTCTAATAGTATCAATAATAAGAAATCGACATACTTTCTCACATTATTCTATAAAAGGTTGAGTTTTATTGATTAATAATAATACATGTCAGAATTCTAGAGAAATTACGTGCAACTTAGCATATTTCAATTTAAAAAATAGTGAAATAGTGAATAGCATCCTGATTGCTTTTAAGAATTATGTAGAATTAAGTAATATTATACATTCAGATTGTATGTATTTATGCTTATAATTAATTTAGATTGCACACCGTAATATTCAGGTAAAATAATTGCTTATACATTTTTTTACTTAAACTGACAACACAGTAACAGATGAAATATTAAATAAAAAGGATAACAAGCGTGATAACATTCTATATTTTTAAGAATACTATCTTAATAGTGATTACTGCAATATATTAATTTGATACCATCTTATAGTGCACTTCCTACACAAATAATGAATTTTCATTGCTTGTCAGTATTGTGTGTGCACTTCTCTTGGCTGCATTTTTGTATTTTGTAACTTATACTTTTTCTATTCAACTGTAGGATAATATGTATCATTTATAATAACATCATAATAATTTATAATTTGATAACTCACGCATTTTACATCACTTCTTTATTATAATAAGTAATATGCAGCCTTTGCTTTTTTTTTGTTTTCTAACTTATGCACCTAATTCTTTAAATATGTGATAAAATTACTTCAGCAATTTCATCTATGAAACTTTAATAATTATTTTAAGACACAAAAATGTCATTCCACTTGGTCCAGCAATAACTGCACATTGACAAGTTGTTAATAACTTTTGCAGTTGCTGTTACACATTGTCATCTGTTTAAAACATAATAGAAAATGCTACATGATTTTTGTAACAAATATTTATTAAATAATCAAAAAATGTTATATCTTATTTTAAAAAAACTTTGTACAACAATAATGTATCAATTATATGTTATATAATATGATGCTTACCATGATACCACCACTTTGTCTTCTTTGGATTTTTACTGCATGTTTTTACATAAAAGGAATTATCAGGTGGCCTCTTCTGCAGTAAGAAATAGTTGTCCCTAAGTATCTTTTTAGTAGGTTTATATGAAAAATTTTCTTCCTTACCTTTTCTTTACAACTGCTCAACATCGATACAATACTTAAACAAATACTTTGCACACTCAAAGCTGGAGACCAATCTTCAGTTAAAATGGATAAACAGATATGACCATTGCTATAAATATGTGGATGTATCGGTATATTTCCACCTATGAAAGTCACTTCTGGCGAATCAAAAGGATATTTAGAACTGAATCTAAATTGCAGTTGAAATTGTTCGCCTTCATATAAGGTACCCTTTGCACCTTCCATGTGAACAATCCATTGTGTTAAATTTTGACTAGTAAGATCTTCATCTACATGTACACCTGGTGGAGGTTCGCGTATTAAAGATGTTAATTCCTTCTGTAACCTCCGCTAAAATGATATACACGTAGAACTGATAACATGTAGAACTATCCAAACTTTATATAACTATATATTAAAAATAGATAAACACATGTAACTCCTATAATTTAAATTGCTTCAAATTTAATAATCATAATTCAAAATTTTCATAGTTCTAAGCATTCAATAATCACATTCAAAGGAATTCAGTCTATGTTTAATGTTTCAGAAAGCTAATATAATTTTCATATTCTGACCATAAATATTTTATTTCAATTATTTTACACGCATAACTCATGAGATTTTTAAATTAGTATATATATTGAAAACCAATCGACATCAACATATAATGAATAACATACTGAATCATTTTTCGGAAGCATAATAAAAATTAAGATTCCTATTATTTATAAAAAAAGCATTAAAAAACGGAAAAAACTTTCGATAGAGATAGAGTGGTAAAAACTAGCGCGTCTAATTTGACACAAAACGTCATCCGAGTTTGATGAATAATATGCGAATGGATTCTCCCTATAATAACATACATGTAAGGCGACAGTTTTTCAATTTTGTAAAAATACACTGAGAATCGAATAATTTAATTAAATAATGTGTCGTATGAAAATATAAAGATGCACAGAGGCCCAATATGTATTAAAGAAATTTTCCTACTAACTTACCTTCGACGGGGACATTGCCGCCATTGTCGATTTATCGCTCATTGCAACATAACATGAATTACTTTGCTTTGTTTATTTCTCGATCGAAAAATGTAAAGTTGCCGCGGCCAGAGCGTATCGCATTTTTTTCTGTCAAATTTAGTATTACGCCGTCATGCGTTAAAAAATAGCGGTTAGCACGGCAGTCAGAAAACGCGTAGTGGGGATCTACGTAAATCAGTTAAATTTAACAGGCATTCCCAAGAGGTACTAAGGCGAGTACATAATATACGATTATACCTATACCCATGATTGGTAAATATTTGATCAAAGTAGATTAGAACACAACAATTTCGTAACTTGATTCATATTAAAGTCAAATAAACTATAAACCAATTATTTTCGTTTGATGTTTTATAATTTAATATGTTTGTCAAGTTTGTCTATGTAAATAATTGTTAAATATTGGTTAAAGTACATACTTGATTAAAGTAGATTAAGACATAATATGTAATTTTGTAACCTTGACTCTAAAATAAACAAAAAATCAATTCTTTTCGTTTAAAGTCTTGTAACTTAATATCTTCATAAATATTTTCTCTACAAATAATTGGTAAATATTGGTTAGATATTTGATTAGATAAATATTTTATTAAAGTAAATTAAAACAATAATTTTGTAATTTTGACTCCTATAAAAATCAATTCTTTTCATGTGAAGTCTTATAATTTAATATAAATTATAAATTTTTACTATACACAAACAATTATTTATATAAAAAAAAAGACTGTGACATGTACAATAAAGATTGAGTAGGGAAATATGTATTTTAATTTCTGATTCCGTTTCTTCTGGTCTTTTTTCTGGTTTTGTAAAAAAATAAAAAAATAAAATAAATATTGTAGAAGGTGAAAAGGGACGTATATAACAGTTAATATTTTTTTTATTTTGTTTAGGAATTAAGTCGTAGATACCGTAGTTTTAATCAATCGATTCTAGGTATATTGCAAATATTGCATTCTGTCTATTTGCATGGTATGACACGGTATAGAAATGACCGGGAACGTTGGACTTATAAATTGTTTGAAATCATTGTCAATGAAATAAATACACGATTCATTGTATTATTAATTTTATCAATTAATAAAATAAATTTAATAAAATTTACGATTGCGTTATAAGTTGTAATGAGATGGTTAAATTCATTCATTAAATTATTTCAATTATAATGCAATAATTCTCAAGAGAATTTATGAGTTATACCTATATGTAGATAATTATATTTATATAATTATGTTTGTTTTAGTCGAATGCATATATATCAATAATCAATTTTATTAGTTTTGAAACATTTTAATGCAATATAAATATTACACCACTATTCTTATAAAATCTGTTACAAAGACAATCTTTTTATTCCAGTGTCAATGTAATTAGGATATAAATTATTAATGACTTCAGCAGAACACTTTATTAGTTTAATTACTGTGGCAAGTGCTAAAAAGTTAGCTACTGCACTTGTCTTGTGTTTTATTCTTTATCATGGATTAATGCACCTCATATATGGTAAAAATATTTACATTTCTTCAATCTTCTTTATGTTGCTTATATTACTTTGCGTTAGTAGCATAAATCTTATGAATGTTATTTAGGTAGTGATTCTTGTAAGTGGTTATTAACAGAAGGAAGGTATAAAGGAGATAAAGAATGGCAACCGTATGGCTGTATGATGCATTACTATACACAAACGTAAGAATTTAAATAAAATTTATAGATGTGTGTTATATTTTCTAGAAATATTCTTTCTTCATATAGAGACAGTCGCAGATGTTTAAGATATCTAGCTTTCATGGGCCACCATAACCATTTTGCATTTATTGGAGATATTAGAGTCAGACAACTGTATAGATCTTTCATATCACAATTTATAGTTGATGGGAAAGTGTCAGATTTAACAGAATTACCGGACAATTCTGATTTAAATTTTAATGATGCACAACTTAGATTAAATGTACAATTTTTATGGAGGTCTCAATTGGATAATTTTATGATAGAAGACCTTAGGAGCTGGATGGTAATTATTCATTTTGAATATAAATATATTCAATTTAAATTAAATTATATACATATTTAATAATGGTATGCTAATAATTGTTACTTTTCAGAAAACTGATGCACCTAGCTTAATTATTTCAGGCTGTGGAGCAACAACAATTCTTGCTAATAATAATAGTGATGCTCAATTGTATTCTGAGTATAGCATGGGATTAGTGAGACTTGTACAACCGGTAGACTTTTTAGCTAAAAAAAATACAAAATATTTATGGATGCTACAAGATCCTGTATTAAAAGAAAGACTGCCAGCTCAATTATCAGGCATAGATAACAGGCAGATTAATTTATGTAATAAAGCAGCAATAAAGGTAATTTTTATTTAGTTAATTTATAGATAATTGCTTTAAAAAAAGTTTGTTTACATATTGATTACACACAGATACTATCTCATAGTGAGGCTCATATATGGGAAAGCAGTAAACTTGTTGGTGCAGGTGTGTTAGAACAAAGCCCAGATGGATATTTAGCGAGTCCTTTGTCTTTAAGACACAAGGTTCAAATATTGTTGAATACTTACTGCAATGATCATATGAATTTTGATGATGGTAGTTGTTGCAGTTACCCAGAACCAGCTACAACATTACAGCTATTAAGCTTATCTGCACTTGCTTTATGGTAATCGTTTTTACATAGTTATATTATATGTTAAGTAAATAGTAAGTAACAATTCATTACAGTATAGTAATTGGTGGTGGAATGTGGGTGTATAGAAAATTTTGTCAATATCGAACCGAAATTTCTTACTCACATGTTACCACTGTTGAGGTGGAGAATACTGAAGAAGAAAATAATTCTGAAACTACACAGATCGAACAACCCAAAGTACAAGATTTTTATACATTAATGACATCATTGGCTCTTTTGTCAATCATCTTATATTACTTTTATTTATGCGATAGGTACATGAAAGTACCTTTTTCCATCTGATAATAATAATAATTATTATTAATAATAATAATTGTTATTAATAATGAATTTTTCTTCGTATTTAGAACAAATTTCTTCATGAAGGAGAATAAATACTACAGTGAATTTAGTTTTTGGTTACCACTTGGATATATATTGGCACTTGGTTTATTTTTTACTGAAGATAGAGAAAGAGGACCAAGAACTTTAAATCGAGAACAAACAGATGAGTGGAGAGGATTAATGCAAGCTGTAGTGTTAATCTATCATGTTACTGGGGCTAAGAACGTTTTGCCCATTTACATGTACCTAAGATTAATTAATTCTGCTTATTTATTTCTTTCTGGATATGGACATTTTTGTTATTTTTGGCAAACAGGCGATGTTTCTTTAGTGAGATTTGCACAAGTATGTATTATTAAAATATTAATTATCATGCATATGGATGACGTGTTAGATATATCTATTTGTTATTTTTCAGGTAATGTTTAGACTAAACTTTTTAACAGTGTCTCTATGCCTTTGTATGAATAGGCCATATCAGTTTTACCATTTTGTTCCATTAGTTTCATTTTGGTTTTTAGTCATTTATTTCTTAGCATGGCTACCACCAAGAATATATTCTGGTAATTTGAACGAATATGGACCCAGAGCTTTGCTTTATCTCGCATTGAAACTTTTAGGTCTAGTATCAATGATTACAATATTGTACATGTCAGAGGTATCAATTTATAAATTATCTACATACAAGATATATATTATAATAAATATGTACAATGTATGATCGTTTAATAGGTATTCTTTGAAAAAGTATTTGTAACAAGGCCTTGGAAAGCATTATTTGTTACAACTGATGACGATATACGGGAATGGTGGTCACGTTGGAGGGTGGATAGATATAGTGTGGCTTGGGGTGTAACTTTTGGGGCAGGTCTTGTAGTTTTGCAAAGGATAGATCACATTCCAGGAACTGCATTATCTTCCTTGCTAGCGTTAATTTCTCTAACCGCTTATACTACTTTTACGATATTGTGTCATTCAGTATCTGAATGTGAAGAAATTCACTCATATATTGCGTTTATACCAGTAATTATCTATACATATATATTTTCAAATTTATTTTCAAACGATTAAATTTCAACTTTTTAATTACAGATTATAGGATATATAGCGCTTAGAAATGCATCATTAGCATTACGCGGCAAACACTCAGCTCTTTTGGCTGGTTTAGGTCGCATTAGCTTAGAAACTCTAGTCGCACAAGGTCACATTTGGTTGGCAGCAGATTCACATGGCGTATTAGTTTTATTGCCTAGGTTTCCAGTATTAAATCTGTTAGTCACATCATTCATCTTTATATGTGCAAGTCATGAAGTAAGTATTTAATTATTTTTATATTTGAAATTGATTATGTTCAGTGTTATATGTTGATCTTTATATAGTCTAAAATGTATCATAAATATTTCATTTACTTTGACAGATACATAGATTAACCCAGGTACTAGCACCATATGCAGTACCAAATGATTGGAGACTGGTGGCTCGTAACTTGTTATTATTTATTGCGGTGCTTGTACCTATTGGTATTCATGATGGAATGTTCTGAAAGGCATTTTTATATGATTCACTGTATGAAAGACATTTTATGTACATGTAAATATAACTGTGTAGTAACTGTGTAAGTTCATAACATTTTATCATGAAAGCTTTGTGAAAGAGAAGAATATTTAAAAAAATTGGTACTTATTTAGTTTTTTTCTTACTTTATTAATTTTTATAAAGAGGAAAATAAATAAGTCAAAACACAAGAATGTTTACGTTTCTAAAATATTTATACATTATTTATATGTATATATTTTCATCTTTTAGATTGATAAATAGAACATGTACAATTTATATCTTGTAGTTATTTATTATTTTTTTTAAATAACATCATTATGTATTACTTATATATTTATTTAGATAATTCGTCTACCTTAAAAATTTATTAATGCTAATTATTTCTTGTATTGTGTATTAAATTGTCATGTTTCACGTGACTAGTATACACATCATAGCCTAGAGATATAGTATTATCATAAAGTACTCTATATCTATTTGGCAGAAAGTAAAAATTAAAAATTTGAGCTGGTGGCCAAATAACCCATTCTGCTATGTACAACCTATGTGCTTTCTTAATAATTTCAGCTTTTAATTCTGTCCAAGTACTTTTTTCTAAAATAGCTAATGTTAAAAAAAACATTGTAATGCAAAGTGGAGAACATACTAATTGATCTATAACAACCTTTTTCAAAACAATATTAATCGTACGACCTGGTAATCTATTATCTAGATATTTATACCAATAATGACATATTATACCAATAGACATGCCAGATAATGCCATGTTTCGTGTTCTATTTAAACTCCATTTATCCCATTTATTCTATAATGGAACAAATTATAACATATATACTTCAATTGTAGATCAAAACAAAAAGAAATACTGCATTGGAATAAAAATTTGAAATAAGTACCTTCAATATTTCATAATGTTGTTCTAATACATCTCCCATGGCAGAAAGAGAAATAGATATTGTTACATTTGTATAAAGTAAATATTTTTGAGAAAATAACTTTTCTTTAATTACAGCTACTTTGTTCAAAATTAAACTTAGATTTCTGGTAATGCTCATAATCTACAAAAGAAAAAATGAAATAATTCTCTTAATAGCTATAATTTTAAGGTTAAATATAATAGGTTAGTTTATAATCTGTTGCATTTATGAATAAAATTTTCTTTAATTAAAACAAATATTGCAAATTATTAAAGTAATAATTAATAAACTCACAGGTAGAAATAAACATTCGATACACTGTTTAACATTGACAGTTATTTTTGTTAATATTTATAATGGAAAAATCTTTTTCACCAAATATTGTCCTACTCGTTTCATAAAATTAGTAAAAGTTAGATTAGGCATTTTAATATGATAATTTCACTTTAACTTATGCCCACAGCATTTAGATTCAAATTATTTTTGAGAATCGCAAATTTAAATTGTTTTATCTAGATGTAGAATATTTAGAAATTTAAATACCGTGTTTATATGAACTTATTATGCATATATCTAAATAACGGAGATTATGCTTATTTTATATATAAAGATGCAAAATTGTATATCAAAAACCAAATTTATACTAAGGAAAATTAAAACCATGAATATTGTTAAAGATCAATTAATCCCAAAATTTTAAATAAAATATTCAATTTACTCTTTGGGAAACTTTTACATTCTTTCATAAGTTATTTGATTTATGATTCTCTATTATTTTAGCTTATATATCTTGTTATGTGAAATTGCAT
Source organism: Bombus pyrosoma (assembly GCF_014825855.1). Lineage (NCBI taxonomy): Eukaryota > Metazoa > Arthropoda > Insecta > Hymenoptera > Apidae > Bombus > Bombus pyrosoma. The sequence continues at coordinate 3,870,187 of NC_057776.1, forward strand.
TTATTTATTTAGGTTTATATTTACTACTATTTATTTTATTATTGATGATTCAACACCGTACTTAATCATCAATAGAGTCACTTAATAGAGTCGCTTAAAGTACTGTTACACACATTTTAGATACTTATTAAATTGTTTGCAATATTTTTTTTGTAATTTGGTAATAAAGTACGAGTATTTTCAGAATGCATAAAAATTATAATAATAAAGAATATTTCATTTATTAAATATTATATTTTGAAACAATGTATCAATCTTTTCTTACCAGAAATGAGCGTAACATTTAAATTTCGCGCGCTAATGATAGAGATAAGATAATTTATTCTCGTTGGCTTGGCGCCTAAACTGACAAAACAGGCGGGACTTCATTCGCACACTGTAATCGGTGTGGATGGTTACGGCGATTGGAAATCCGTAAGTATTTCAATCAGAATTTTGAACATTTTAACGGATTTCTTCTGGTATACACACACGCATATATATTCGTATATAAAAAAGATGTCTCAGCCGTCAGTAACGGCGTATTTTAATACACGTAAACGACAAGCAACTGACGATTTACGAAACAAGGCTAAAGTTTTGCTTCTTGATCGGGAAGAATCGAGAGTTGTAAATAGTCAGAGCCCAACTAACGAAGGTAATTTAGAGTCATCGGGAACATTGACTCCAATTCAAGAAGAAAAAACAATGGGAGTAAGTCCGGAGACTATTGTGGTACCTGGTAAAGAATTAGCAACTGATCATACGTCAAAACCTAATACAGCTGTAAGGAACATTCAGTTTGATTCTCCTAAATCAAGTGCTCAAAAAACGCCTAAACATAATGTTCGTGCACGAGTTACACGTACACGAAAATTATCTGGTGAAGAAGGGCAAGTGGATATCAGAGAAAGCTTTCAAAAGATCACAGAAGACTTGGATGTAAAGAAGGTGCTCTTTGAGAAGAAAGGTGCACTGAGCCCAAGAAAGAAACTTCCAGGAACACCTAAGAAGAACAACGATTGTGGTGAGAGTTCATTAACTAATTGTACAACGCCAAAGAAAAGTTTAACTATGGACAAACTAGCAAAGCAAGAGCTGTCTTTAAATGATATAAAAAGTAAAATTAATAGATCTTCCAAATTTTCGGAATTGAAAACTTCTCTTGCTCGGTTAAAGAATTATGAACAAAGGCTAGAGCAATTGCATAAAAACGATAAGAAACCACAAATACAGAAATTTGAGAAGATCCAACTTGAAATACCTGTTAGGTAAAATATTTGTGAAATTTCTATTCTGTTATATAATTTGATTTAAATGTTTTTATAATATTCTCGTTGTTATTTGCAGCCCACAAAAGGTGTATAAATCTCCAAGTAAAATGTTATTGAGTCCTTTGAAGGATAAACAACTAATGAATGCCAGTCCTCAACGTAGAATTTTATTTGAACCTAAAGAATCAACCCCAAGCCCTGTGAAAGGTAGCCCAATAAAAGCACCAGCTTATCAGCAATATTTATCAATTGCTGAAAGTGGCACTCCTGGTTTGCCATTGCCATATCATTATAGATTTTTGGCAGAGGCATTCAGATGTGTAGATACAGTATGTTATTTCTGATATAAAAACTACTTTTATATGTGTCTTTAATATATATTTGTAATTACATACTGCATTATCAATTTTACAGGTTTCTGCAATGCTGTTCAATCGTAAAGAAACAATAACTTTCAAGAAGCTAAAGCCTGCAGTTCAAGAGTTATTGCGTAAAAATTTCACGTTGGAACATCTAGCGCAAATGAAAACCATTTTCCCTGATGCGTACATTTACAGCCAGGAGAAGCATCGTGCATTTGGTTCTTCGTCTAAACAGGATAAATATGAATTACTTCTTACACCTATTGTTGAAGAAAAAGATGGAAGAAATACTCCAGATGCAGACGATGTTTTGAAAACAGCATCTGAAGCTAGTATGGGACCGCGAGTATTACTTGACAGACGAAGGAAATTTTACAATATCTTGCTTGGTACTGGTTTTGTATAAAAATTGTTGACAGATTTGTTATAAATGTCTTAACATTTCCTTATCTTTGGAGTGCAGATAAAGTAAAAGACGAGCATGAGAAATTCTTACTTAATTTGGAGACACCAATGTACATCTCGAAGGAAAAGATTCTGCGTTGGCATCCTGAATTTGATGTTGAAACTTGTAAAGTAATTGAACAGGCTGAATTGCCACAACCACCTAATGTAGAAAGGATGACAAGTGCAAAAGATGTTCTTGGTAAGAACAAAAGCATGTACCTCTTGACTTAATATACTTTAAATTTTAAACTAATTTTTTATGGTTTTTTTTTAGATAAAGCGAAATCATTATTCAATTGCGGTACTCGCATGGAGAAAGCATTGCAGCGATTAGCAGAAGCAAAGATGACTTCAAAGACTGTTTCTCCAAAAAAAGATGAAGTAAGCACGGCTACCCAAACCGAGGGTGGTGTACAAAAGGTTAATATTACAGTTGTGGATACTCCACCTGCCACACCTACTGTAAACAAGAATTATCATCTTACTAGTGCACTGAAAGGCATACCAAAGGCTCTTCTTGAGAAAGTAAATGTTTTCATCTTTACTTCTCATTATGTTTTGTTCGTATTTTAATGACGAAAATTTTGTTATACATTAGGTTCGTGCTAAACAAGCTGCTAAAGCATTGGAGGCTATGACACGTCCACCAAATGCAGAAAAAGAGGCTGTAATGTATTCAAGATTACCCGAATTAGTGAAAGTTCTGCGTAATATTTTCGTAGCTGAAAAAAAGGGAGTTTTAACATTAGAATTTGTAATTACTAAATTAGAGAACTCGTTTAGAGCTAAATTATCTCCTGCTGAACTAGAGGACCATCTACGTTTATTGTGTAAACTGCTACCCACGTGGTCTAGCATACATAATGTTCGAAAAGTGGATTACTTGAAGTTGCAAAAGGAAATCGATCTTACAAAAGTAATAAAAAGATTAGAAATTATGGCTAATGACAAAGTAAAGTCATCATGACATTTATTACATTATTGATCTTTTTTTGCTTCAAATTAAATTATGTATGTGGTTTTCAATTCTAACAATTTCATTTGTATTTTGTAAAGTACATATTTGCTATTAGTTATTATTGCACTATGTTCATGAATGTAAAGAATTCTATTTCAAGAAGTAGTTCGGTTATGATTAAAAAAATAAATCAAGTTCTTTCTTGCTCAAAAAAAATTTTTTAGTATTATATAACGATAATACAATTTTCTATATAATAACTATATGCGCGCACATACACTACATTTTTTTCAATTGAGAAGTTTACTATTAGACTAGAAGTTTAATTCAATGCCAAATATTTATACAAATATACACACAATATATTATGTAACGCAATCAAATATTAAATACTTTTGATGAAAAATTATTTGATTTTTTGCTCTTTTATATATAAGAATCATCTATTAGACAATAAAATATAGACATTAGAAAATAAAATATAGATTTATCATCTATTGACAATAAAAATCGAAATTTTAAACATTTTTGTGTAATTGTTTATTCAATGTCAAAATTCATATACGTAAAAATTCGTTTATCTACAGCTGATACATTGAATATTTTTCCTACATATTTAATCAATAGTAAAATAGATTAAATTTGACTAGGTTTTTAGTTCATCCTAACCTATTTTATTACCTTGTTGATTTATACACAATCGTAAAAACCTTGTGTAAAAGTATTTCAGTGATATGCATTAAATCTTGTATACATATTTAAATATATACATACAACTAAAAATCATGTTTTTAACCAATGTATTGTTAAAAAAAGTTAAAAGCAAGTGAGTATGTGTAAATCAAAATATAATTTAATTGTAAGTAGAGATTAGGTTAGCTTCTATATAGAATATCTTTTTTTTTAAGAGATTACCTCTTTGATTAACATTATTACAACATTTTACATGTAAAAAAGTTATTCATAATAAAAAATATTCATTCTTATACACACGACACATGTATGTATGTATACAAATTTATGTTTATATTTACATTAAATGATCAAATTATAAATAGTTGCTTAATATCGTGTAATTTTCATTTATAGACATATTTTAGTACTCGTAGAAAGTGTAGCAAGTGGCCACAAGTATATAAGAATTCGAGATAGGTTAGCAGATAAATTAGAAGGAGTGTGGTTTGATCCTTATGGTAAGTTTACTTCAGTATCCCATAATTATTACATACATTTATGTAGTATGTGTACAGTTGTACACAGTTTCAAATTATATTGAAAAATTATATATTTCCAGTTCGAGAACATGTCCTCTATCGGGAATTGAAGAAAGTTAAAAGTTTATAAATATTAACTTAAGAAATGATTCCACTATTATAACTTATTCAATCAACACTTGTAAACTAAATTTTACAAATATTATTGTATAGGATGAATAAAATAATATTCAATTAATCAAGAATGTGACTAATTCATTATTTTATTTAATCAAATTTTCGAAAACAGTATACTTTTATATATAAGCCTTTCAGAAGTCAAATTGATCAATTCCAATTTTCATAAATTTGTCAATTTCATTAATAGATATCCAATTAGTATTCCATTCCTAAGAAACAGGTACTTCAATTCTGTAGGTTTATTTATTAGAAGAAACTGCCATAAAAAATAAGTAATGAATTCCAAAGTAAATTATCTATTTTTCAATTCAACTTCTCTATTTTCCAATTTATGAAATTGATCAATGTTTCTGAACATAAGCAGAGTCAAGACAAAAGAATCAATTGTTATGTGAAAAGCAAGATGTCATAGTAAATGGTTTTAAATATAGCATAATATGGATATCAAACATTTTGCTCGATTTATATCTCTAGTAGCAAGAGAGATAGATAGAGGGGTAAGGATGAAGAAAGAGGAACGGAGGACCTCGAAATCGAGATTGGGGTAGGTTTCCTTTGATCCTTAACAAGGAACGCAAAGTTGTATTATTTCCACCTGGATTTCAAACGGTTTGAAATTCACGAGGCGTGAAACACGGCTCTATTCTCTTTCTCTGTTTCACCTACTTCTTCTCTGGCTCGTATTCTCTTTCACCATGCTCCTTCTTGTTCTTTTCTTTTTCGGCAGCGCGGGAGCAACTCTGGCGTCGTTTACTGATGTTGCCAATTCAATTTCCTTTGGCGGACCGTTGTGGTCGGTAGAAAAGAGGGTTACAGCTACCAAAAGGGTTCTCTCCTCAACTGAATCGTCTCTATCTTTTACGATTGTGCATGTGACAGCTCCTGACATCTACATCTCCCGCGTCTCTTCTTTTACTTTAAGCAAAACTTTTTCTGTTCTTTGATTTTCTTTTCATCGTTCTTAATTTCATGTTTTCCTGCTTTATACGCGTTTCAATAAATAAACATGAATTTCTTTCATCATTAGAACTCTAAAAAAATATAACCTTAGATGAAAAATATTCATGCAGGATATTGATCATTTGATACCATTCAAATTACGTATAAAACGTTTTTGTATCATCACAATTGAAAAAAATATTTAGGTTAGGATTAGGTCAAAGTTAGGTATTATATGTAATACAGATATACGATATATAAATTATAATGATTATATGAACAATAAGGGGAGAAAAAACAAGAAATATTACGTAATATGTAATATATGATGTTTGAAGTTTGAAGTTCACTGGAAAAGCTTTAATAAGTTGAGTTGTATTGTTCATAAAATGAAGTTTGTACCTTATTTAGATATTGTAAAAAAAATGATTAATTGATTATTATTGTTTTACAGTAATAAAACCATGTTTTGTTACAGCACAAAATGAATTCCTATTTTTAATAACCAATGTATGAAATCTTTAATGGTATCTTATGGCGACATTTCACGGTTTAGTTCTCATAAATAAAATATGTTATAAAATGGAAAATCACGAAAAATGAACATTTTTCCCTTATACTTTATATAGTTGTCTTAAGATGTAAACCTGAATTTAGGATTCATCAAATATTAGAACCGTTTTTGAACTTTCAAATTTTTTGCGGTTAGTAAATGGTCAAGCTGTGGTAATTAGGGGATACTATATCGGCTATCCTAGAGAAAATAATACCAGAACCTGCAGTAGAAAGGAAATTAATTCTCAGGCGGAGAAAAATCAGGAACCTTCGGTACTAAGCGGGTTTTTTTTCTACGGTACAATGAGTTTCGAAGCGGTATGCAACAGCGAAATTGTTAAAACGTCCGTTGTTTATGGTTGACTCGGTAGAGCAGCCGGTAAAGGAGGAAACAGTACGCAACGGAAAACGAGGTTGGAGAGATGGAGTGGAGCATGAGCGGGGAGAAGAAAGGGCGAGAAAAGCAAAACAGAAACGAAAGGAAAAAAGGAGAGAAAGAGAGAGAAAAAGAGGCTCCGTCTGGGCCTTGGCGCGTTTCAGTTGCCTCGCGTTCGAGGGCGTTTTTCGCCCGTGAGTTGTTCTTTGCTTATTACAGTGTGTGCACTGGGCTCGAGCTCGCTAAAGTGGTTTGCTGCTAATTAACTGCGTTATTTTTACAACTCTCTTGCTCCCATCCACCTCCTACGTCTCATTCCACCCCTTCCCGCTTTCCTTCCCCCAACTGTTCTCCCACATTTGCAATGGGGTTCAATAATTCTGCGGCCGCAACGCCCTCTCTCTCTCTCTTCTACTCGCACTCTCTCATTCTATTTTCACGTTTCTTATCATGTATTTTTCATTTGTATGTTTCTAGTGTATAAAGTTGAAAAATGAAATTTGATCACATATGTGACTTATCTATTGTAAAAATGAGTTACCAGATACTTGGTACTAAAGCTAGTAAACCAGTCAAAATGACTAGTATTAAGTGTATTGTTTTTACAATTGTGAGAAATATGAAAGTGTTTTTTAGAATATCAATGTTTACTTTTATTGATATTGAATTATGATTACGTATATTTATTTATTCTTGCCTTTAAAGTCTTTATAATTATATATCTAGGTATGTCATACATATTTCGTTGTGTATCATCTCGAATTTTTATATATCAATTTCATTTTACTTTTAATAAATGAAAAAAGATTTTTGCATAAAATTGGAGCAATAAATCATGTATGCGAATAATGATTCATATTTTCATATTTTCACTTTCATATCTTCAGAAAACTCCAGCATATACTGGAATAGCTACAATCAATAAGAATAAAGAAATTGATACGAGAGCATTGAAAATATGATAACGTTGAAAGTTATCTAGAGAGTGGAATTAGAATCTGTTTTTATGCAAAAATTGTAATTTTCACGTATAAAGATATATTTACTGTAATTGAGGTGCCTATTTGTATAATTGAAGATTCCTGTATTTTCCTTGAATTTTGCGGTTATACGAACGTGAATAGAAAATAAAGCGTGCACAAGGATTTTTTCGTAAAAAATGGTTCTTTCCACAGACTTTTTTTGCTCACACTTACCACTGCTTTGGTACTAGCGGCTGGTTTAATTTTACCAGCATATTTTGTATGTATATCTCGAGTGCGCGTTTGTAGGAAAATTAACGAGAATATTGGAAGGTTTTTAAGTACTCTAGTTTGAAATGGTTTTCAAGCGCGCAGCTACTCAACCGTCATTTCGTAATACATATTATCAAAAAGCGAGTATCATTAACCATTTGAAAAGTGGTTAAAAAGGAATCGCCAAGTGAAATCATATATGTACTTTGATATTCTGTGCAATAGAAGGCTTTCAATCTCGATTCTATTCTTTATTATTTCTATATTCCCCAATAAAAAAATATTTAGAAGATTATATTAGGTTAATAAAACAATAACATTCTTCACGTTAAAATTTCAGCCACGAAAAAAATGAATTACCAATGGCGTTAACATGAATAAAACTGGGGCGTACTATAGTTTACAAAATAAAGCAATTTCATTCGCATAGGAGCTATTCCATATTGTTTAAAATATAATAAAAGTAGATAGAATAAAGTTCATGCGAGATTGGTTAACACTAGAACCTACTAGACTTAACTATGATCTATAATATATTGCAAAAAATACAAAGAATATGTACTAAACTGTAAAGAACACATATATAATCATAATTAAAATAGTATAATGAAAATAAATAGGCGTATACATAATCATATTTCTATTTCAGTACAAGCAAACACTAATTTCGCCAAAAGCATATTAGGTTTTCCAAAAGTTTTTATCTTTTACGGTCACCTTACAATTACATTAGTAACTCTAAAATTCGTCATTTTGATGGGTTTGGTAAGCCTAATGTTACTTATAATCATAATCATAGTTTAATTATCGATTGATTTCTCAATCGCATATGTATATGATTATTGATGGATCATTTATAATGCTAAGCATCGACTACACGTTGTCCGATGATATTCGAATCGAAATAACTTTAATACCTTAATATCAGGTTCGTGAAACGGCTATTGGTTACGGCTGCCGATGGAAGTGGTCGTCGGAAGCAGAGAAGTCGAAGGTCGTTTGTATAGGTATCTCTCTGCCGGTAGTCGTGGCACCCTTCTTTTCTCCGCCACGAAAAGGCTCTTGAAATAAATTGAAAATGGCTGGTATCGCCCCGCTCTCGGATAAGTGATACCTACATCACCTACACGCACATCGGTCACCACAGAATTCCACGGGTGTTCTTTCACGTATTCAAAACGACCATTCAATAGCGGATCCGAATCTTTACGAACGGATGATCAATTAAAACCATGTTAAAACGTTATATTAACCGCGTACTTTAATCGAACCAAGAAAATTAAAAACTCAATATAAAAGGGGCACCGAACTCGATGTTAATCGAAATTATATCTTTAAGAATTATAGATAACTTTCATTATATGATACGACTATCGTCATTGAGCAAGAGGTCGTAATATTCTATAGTTTTGCTGAAAGATTATAAAGATAAGCAGAATATCAATTCACAAGTAACTTTTACAACCCAAGATTTAAAATGTGTTTACGAAACATATATAGTTCTGAATGTGACTATATCAATGGAGGTCAATTCTGAGTATTTTAACTATCAAGCTTATTATATCGTTTCTTTCTACATACCATTATTATAAATGAGCACCAACCGTATAATGAATAGATATTTAAAACAAATTCAACAAAATTTCTCATATTGATTCAATCAACATAATTTATAGTTGAAAACTGACTAGCTAGAATGTTTTCTTTTTGTATAACACGGTTCTTTTTGCACGTTAAACACGGTGAATCAGGAATTTGAATATTACTGGTACTTCTATTACGACAGATGGTCTGTCTCATTATTCGGTGAAATCGAGCTCGTCGAAAATTTATGTACTCCCTCGCACTCTCCCGCGACCGTAAAATCATTTCCAAAATTCACGATTTGCCCGACCGGGTTAATTTTCAGCATGCACGCGTGTACTAAGCACATTCACGTGATAAAACACGTATGTATAGTACAGGTATACGATGACACACATACACACGGAGGAGTTCGGGTGTGCAAAACGTAACGAGACTAAACGCGAAACCTGAACTGGCGTACGGTCGCGTGCGCGCGCTCGCTCACGCAGTCAAACACGCACGAGAAAGAAGCATGTGCGGGGGCACACAAACGAGAAGGTGTATTGAATCGATGAGTATCATGCAGTTGACAGCTAGAGCTAATTGAATCTTGACTCTATCTATCTGTCGACTCGAGCTGAGACTCGACTACCGGCGCCGCTGCGAATTGCATTTCCGTTCGACAGAATCGTTCACGTTCCAGAATTCTATCTTCCTCCTTAATCCCTCTTCGTTTTTGCAATATAGAATTATGTAGGAAATTCTCCAATTCAGAAACTGTAAAAGACTATCCGTATTGTAATTACTTCTTGCGTTCACCATGTTTCCATTCGTGTTCATTGATATTCTTGAAACTGTAACATAAATGTAGTTAGTAAATATAGATGTTAATGTTTATTATGAATTTGTTACTTAAAGAGATTTGATAATTTCAATTTCTTCGTATTTCGTTTGAATATGATGGAATTTCAATATTAACTTCGTGTTTTACCTGATGCAAGAACAGTTATTTCGTTCAAAGACTCTTTATTCCAAGAAATACGAAGCGATTATTATATAAGACTGAATACATATCTTTCGTGAAAGAGAAAGGAAAGTATGCAAAGGGCGTGAAACGACGGTCCTCTTAATATAAACTGTAATTGTTGGTGCACATTTTTCTCTCTTCTTTGCTTTGTTAACATTTCCGTTTCTACAAATTAACGAAAAAGTTGAAATATTTCGTTTGACTTTTTTTCTATTTATTGAAATACGATACAAAATGTTATAAAGAATCGTAAAGCACAATCGTGTACAGTGGTTCAGAGGCAATCTTCTTTATTGGGAACGGAAATTTCTTTTCATCGCAAATTCAATAGAAGATTTCCGTGCATCAGACCATTCAATTACGTGGCGGATCAATGGAGGTTCTCGATGAAATTTTAATTAGAAAAGAGCAAGATATACAGCGGCGAAGATGCAACAGAACGGTCGTAGATCAAAGGTGTATAAATATTTGTTAAACGTAATTTCTGTAACATTATATTTTATCAATTTGCTGCTTGATCTTAGTTTGAAAACATTTATTCTTAATATTTTAAGAAAATCGTTATGCATAAAACTGTAACAAGGAATAGCAATTCTTTCATATCTTCTAAAAAATTAACAAACTTTCTGACCATTAAAAAATGTGGTTATGTTTGAAATGATTCATAAGATACAGCAAAATTAAACTCACATCTCAATATAACTATAAACACCGTTAAATATAGCCAAATTTATCTATATACTAACCTGTAAATGAACGAAAACCATGAATATACTTGATTTACAATAAGAAACTTCCAGAAAAGGAATGATGAGGTTAAGTAACCAACTGTAACTGTGATGACATAATATCGGTTTCATTTAACGGAACGATGCGGTTCTCTCGTAAACAGCGAGGGGTTGAGGCTCGTAATACCGATAAAGGCACAGAACCCGGGAAAGGAGGATAGATAGGAAGGGGTCTCTGTTCCCCGTCTAGGATTCTATAATCCGTACGATCTTTATCGTTAAATTCTGTACTCGTGGACCGATGCCTCGATTGCGCAATCAAGATGGCATCGAGAAAGGCATCTCTCGCCTTCGACTCAAACTACCAACAAGTATTTCAATATCCGCTCCAATATATTCCCATCGACCCTATAAACGTGTGTGCAGTTATATTGGATTCCCTTCCTCCTTCCTTCGATTCGTTCTCCTTATCGCTCTCGTTTATCGCTTTTTCCGCTCTCGCTTCTTTCTGTGGCACGTGTGTGCGTGTGCGTGATCGCGGACCGATTGGTTTACGACATCACTACGAACACAAACGCGCGACGGTGGTGACGTTCGCGCATATCTTTCCCCGAGGAAACCGCATTAAACGAGTTTGGTAACCCTGTAAAAGATTCTTGATCTTAATGGTCGAAGAATCGAGTTCAGGAGGATGATTGCTTGATAGAGAGCTATTAGCAATCTTCATTATGATCACTATTCGAACTATAGTTACCAGTGTTTTTACATAAATGTTATAAAAGGCTTATGTTTTTAAAGATTGTATTTGAAACCATAGAGACGGCGAAGGAGGCATTTTAGCCCTATTTTCTGGATTTCGAGATACTTCTACGAATATGACACTTCTTTAATGATCTTTGATGTTATTAACAGAACACTGAATTAGCCATTAAACGTTTCTAATTACACTGATATATGTATATATTATTTTTCAAATGATTATTAGATAATCTTTAAAACAGTCATTACGTGATTTTTAAATGACTTTTGAATAACAACTGCATGATCTTAGGAAAATCTTTATATGATATGAATTGATTTTGAAACAATTTTCAAATTATCTCTATTGATCGTGGATTATAGGCAGAGAAATCATAGTTTCAACCACTTCGATATGATACTAAAATGATTCTAAAATATATTTACATCATGTAGATGTATCTCTATCATTTGATTTAAACATATCGAATTTCAGCGAAACTCTATTCATTTAGAATAAGAGCGTTGATTTGGAACCACTAAAACATTCAGGATAAACCAGTGAGTCTAAATTTAAACGTTGAAGATTGTCATCTATCCTCTATTTTCCGTTCGCATATTTCCACGACGTGGCCAATGGCGATCAAATAGATGCCAGGCATAATGGTCGCGGATAATAATCTAGAAAATTCTTTCCTGATTAATTAGCCGTTTGAGGCTCCTAGATCACAAAGATATGCAGTAGGCCAATGGATATGAAATAATTTACCGTAGAACCGCGGCTGTTCTGTCGACAACCACCTGGGCACACATTAAAATCGGGCGTTCTCCCACCGATCACTACTCGTCCTTTTCATCATCGCTACTGCTATCTCCGTCGCTTCTTTCATTCGTTCTCTTTGTTGTCTCGTAATCTATATACGCGCACACAGGCCGCCGCTTATTATACTAATATGTCCGTCGTGCGTTCATCGCGGTGCATCGCCATCAAAAGGGTTTTCTCGTTCGAGTCTAATTGTTCGGCCTGATCCTGGCCAAAGAAACCGAGTGATACGGTAGGGGCTGGTTTTTCACCTCGTTTCAACCGCTGGCCCGCGATCAAACGGACCCCATTTCTTATCCGTGAATCTTCCCGCACGGTTCGCCGACTTTTCGGTCACTGAATTCTTCCCGGATACCTCAGGGAACCTGGCGATATATGCATACCTCGTACAGATTCTTTAGCTAGACAGGAAATCCTTGGATCTTAGGACGGGAATTAAAATTGTAAATATATACATAGAAGGTAAATCTGTTAGTCTGACCAGTCGAATGTGAAATCCTGTTTAAGTTTTGGGATTTAGACCCTTTACATTTTTCAATTCCGTCATTTTTACAGAGGGTTACTGGAAGATAATTAGTTACAGGTTATTTTAGGATAATGAAAGTTATTTACCATAGTTAAAGATTTGGTAGAGTTATTATGTTACTGGTAACTTGAGGAAATTAGGTTTTTTTACATTTTTTAATCAGATAATTCCTAACTGGAAAATAATTACCTAGAGCTTAGTTGTTTCAATTAGGATTAAAGTTTAGAGAGATAGAACAAGTAAAGATAAGAAAGTTAATTACCAGGGTTAAGAATTCGGTGGAATTATGTTATGTTGCCGATAACTGTGTCATTTAGTCCTTCTTTAGACCAATAAATAAACCATTCTAAGGATAAGAAAGAATATTATAAAACGCCACACATTTCTAAGACCTCTATGTAATTTTAAGAATAAAAGAAAAATGAAAACTTTCCCATTGGATTAGAACGTTGAGTTTGTATGGAAAGAAAAAAAAAGAAAGAAGAAGGTAACGGATAATCGGAAATGGAAGAAGTGCCCGAAGCGTGGCTTTGCACGATCCGTGGTTATCGAGCAGAATGGACGCGTTGTACTGGATCAACCGCACAATGAGTCCAATCGGTGAAAGGGTTTTGCAATCTTACGCACGTTTATACTGGGTATATCTGCAGGGGATACAGGTACGTTTTAGGCACGGTTCCTTTTATAAGTGCCATTATAAGTGCCATTTAAGCATGCCTACACCCGCTTTGTACGCGAATTTCAAACTAGTCATTGTCCTCTCGTTATTGTTTGAAAGGACACGAGATGACAACCGCTGTGGTTAAAAAGCACTCCCTCCATACTCCTTGAGGCAATTGCGTCCTTTACTTTTACGACATATTGACCGTTTGGTTTTTTACAAACGTATCTATCAAATAAGATTCTAACTTACATTTCTAATTCAAAAATATCTATTAAGGAAGTTTTCAAATTTAGCAACCACGTCTATATCTCACATTTAGCTTAGCATATGAAACCCTTAATGATCCAACTAATGAAGAATAGAGTACAGAAAAGGTTTCCAAATTGGAAAGATACCAAACATCATACATATAAAAAAGGACGATCGTATCCTTTTCTAACTTTAAACAACAGATTCTCAAAGTAACTAGATAATGCAATCTCCTACATAACCTCCTAACCTCAAAAAGTATTTTAAGCAGCATCCGATCGAATCTCGAATCTTTAAATCTCCTTCGAATCTCCCTCGTGAATCGTACTTTAACGGAAAACTGATTTAAGTAGTCTTCTTCCGAATCTTCTTTTTTAGATCGTAGAATCATTCAGCTAGCTTTTGTTCGTTTCGATTCTCCGTATCCTTTCTCTGTCAATCATCGGTCGTGGCTTCACAATGGCTGCGGCGACACATTGTGTAATTTGAAATGAATGCTGTGCAGGCCCTAACGGGAGTATAATTGTTTCACGACAGGTCCGCGGAGGCCTAGTATTAACGTAAGAAAATGGGGACTGGTGGTTTTCCAATCGAACAATGGCCATGTGTACCACGTTGGATATCTCGTTACACCGTAATCGAGGAATAATCGATCGTAAAGTTGTAGCACAAGGCAAATTGCTGGGCGTGGTGAGAACGATCCAGGAAACTCGAGAGGGCAAAAGACAAGGGCGCGTAGCAGAACGAGGAAATCCGAGATTTTTCTTCCTTTCCTCTCTCGCAAGCGTCCCCCTCTTCTCCGCTGCTCCATGGTCCTCCTTTATTTTTTCTGGCCATGTAAAAAGCTTTTTATTCAGAGCCCGTGTTCACCCCTCGATCGAGCGGCGTGCGTGTGCTTCCACCGAAGCGAATCGAACCGGGGCGCAACAAAGATTCACTTCACCGACACGGGATCTTTGAACTGGGTTAATTAGGGGATCGAGAAATTTTGTTCGGCCATTCGAGGAACCTTGTTGCGACTTCATAAATGTAGAAACGTCGATCAATGAGGAAGATTCTTCTAACAAATTATTTATCGTATTATTATAGAAGACTGATGAGTTGTAATAAATTAATATTGATAATTTTAGATTATAGTATGAACTTACATGCGCGGCACTCAAAAGCCAAACTGACCAACTCCATTTTCTGATATTTTCTTATTAGGTTCGTATTTTCACAAAAAATAAATGAGTCACGTTAAATTAATTAGGTTGATAACTTTAGGTTATGTTACCTGCATCATAATAAAAATGAAAAGATTTAGATCACTATAAACTTACATGAAAACTAATTAAATTTCAAATCAATCAATTTCATTTCTTTAAAGCTTCTTAACTATTCTACTACTCTCAATTTCAATTAGTTAACCTCAACAAAGTCAATTACTCTGATTTTTGTATAGTTCGTGTATCTAGCGTCGAATGAAATAAAACACGTGACTTCTGATGGGTTCTAGAATACTAATACACGGGCGTCAGGAAAGATCCTTGATTTCCGTGGAAACGAATATCACGCACAACGATTAGGGAGAGAGGAAAAAAAGGGAAATACGAGTAACCAGTATCCTGGTCGATCACGGGATTCCGTCTCTCTCGTGCCTCTTTCCTTCTCGCAACAAGAGCGGTCCTCGATCATCCTCTACCTCTCGTCAATGCATCCGGGGACTTCCGCGATTTCTGAATAGAAATCTCCAATGGTGGCTGACAATGCAATACGTGGACAATTGCATAGTCTAATGGATCTGCCTCACATCATCGTAACTTATACGTACGTGTCGTTCGTGAAAACGATATCGACAAACGTCCATTCCGCGTGTCTTCCTACCGTTCGCAAAAACGAGATCGACATTCTCTCTATGGTGGTCGTGTCTTTCCGCTGTCATCATACTCTACTACGTCTCTCCCCTTCTTCTTCCTTCGCGCCACGGTTTCGCGCGCGCCGAAAAACGAAAAAAGATTTGGTTCGCGTCGGTAAAAACGAACATGTCGTGTCTGAGTACCCCCCCTCCCCCTAGCCTTCCGTGCAAATGAAAATTATTCCGCGGTTTAGGCCGCTTGCTAATCAATCAATAACGATGCGTTCCACCACGTGCGAATAAATTAATTAGGTCGGTCCGTTCTCGCGTCTCTAATTCAACACGCGGTTGCGACTCCTATCCACAGGAAAATTTCGCTTTGAACTTTGATGGAAACCTTTTACCCCAATTTAAAAGTGTTCTAATAACACAGAGGTTAGTAATAATTTAATCGACATCCGTTTAGATGACATTATTGAGTACTTGTAACATAGACTGAATGTAGACTATATATATTCTTTTTTGCAACTGATAAGACGCATATATCTTAATATCTTTTTATATAGAATAAAGAGAATGAAAATAAGAATAAGAGAATAAAAAATAGAAGTTGAAATCTTTGACATGTCTTAATTTCCGGAGTAACATATATATCTTCTATCATTTTAAAGTTACATATGGCTTCACTCAGTTGTGAGCACTGAATATTGCTAAATGTTAAAAATCAATCTTAAAAGTGATCAATCAATGAGACTTTCTTACGATCATATAAGGTTAGGTTTAATGTTATCTAAAAATTAATCTTAAAATCCGTGACTTCCTATTAGTAACCTCGTTACAAAAGGATCGAACAGTTAACCGATCTGCCGAATGAAGATTTAGTGATCTCTGTAAGAGGTCTAAAGAAGAATCGGAATGAACTTGTTCATCGACCTCTCTTCTGTATGCGTGGGCGGTGACAGTACTCCGTTCCCTTTTCTTTCTTTCACCAACAAAACCCCGTAAGAGGGAAATAGAAATGGAGAGAGAGAGAGAAATCTTGGAATCTTTTGGTTCTTGGTTGGACGCGAAGGAGGTACGCAGAGATGGTCCAGGCAGTTACGGCATTATATACCTAACAGGAAGAGAGACAAAGCAAACAAAACACTGTCGGGGCGTCGCGTCGCTCCGCAAACAGCGCCCTCGCGAACGAGAGGAGTGAGACGAAGAACTAAAACTTGGAACAAAAGTCCTCACTTTTGTTCCTTGGAAAGTTTTTCGAATTATGGCCATGGCGGAGAGAAAGACGAAGGGAAAAGGAGGACGCAATCGAAAGGAGTCGTGCCTCTGTGATTTATATCTCGCCAAGGTTTCGGAATTATTAAACTTTCCAGGGTACCGGAAGAAAGGAGGTGAAGGAAACGATGGCCACGACGGAGAGGAGTTCCTAAGAGAGAGAGCTTGTACTGTAATTAAGCCGTTTTCTAATGAAGATTGATCGGTCAATTAGCACCGTTACCTCCCATCTTGTGTCTCTTCTATTATTTACAGCAGATTGTTTTACTTACTTACCACTATATCTATAGCATTGTGTCTTTCATTATGTTAATGTTTTCAATAGCCATCATTCCTTTTCAAAAAAGATTCCATAATCGATAACGATCATCGGTAACCAAGAGGCTTTAATTATTTATGATGGTTATTTCTGACCAAAACCATCTAAATTATGATATGAATTCTTGTACTCTAACTTTTTCAATTTGAGCCATAAAAGTTATGATCCTTGATATTTGTATAGAGAAAGAGTACATAACATTATAACAAGTGTAAACAAGAAGTACTTGTATTGTAATTTGTTATTGGTTAATATTTCCAGAAAAACTTTCATTCGACTTTTTTGTAACAATTCTATGATTTTCGTAACTGATCGTCAGATAAGTTAATTAAATTCTTGGCGAATCTTTCATTCCACTGGTGTTGAAGTTACAAAACACCAGCAAGGTGGAACATTTAACCACAGAGCGATACGATGGTCAGTATACTCGGGGGTGAGTTGTAAAACACTTCGATTATCCATTAACAAGCAATTAAACCGCTGGTAACGAGGTACAATTCAGGCTCGAGTTGAGTTATCCCTGGAAGAGATTAAAAGCTGCCACTTGTGAGTCTGAGCGAAGCCACCCTTTTGCGTTTCTGTCGTTCGATCTCTCTCTTTCGCTCCCTTCTCTATCCCGGTGTTCCCGTCTCTGTTTAGCTCCACCCCTCGACCGTCCTGGCCACAATAGAGAGTGGGAAGCCTCTTTCTATGGATCACACAATGGATATAGTATATCAAACAAATTCGACCCCGCGAAATTATTGGCCATGGTAATCCCACGTTACCGGCCGTGGACGATAGTTCTCCCATCAACGTCGCCGCGTAACCCACAGCTAGACAAGGGGCTGGGAAACCACAGTGAAAACTCATCCATGAAATACGGAGACGTAACATCGAGCCCTTTCACCATTAATTTCTTTTTGGCTCGGTTTTCTCATTACTATCTTTATATTTAAAGAGTATAAGAGAGGAATATGATAAATTAGATTTTTTATTTTTTACAGAAAAGCTGTTTCAAAATTTAGTATCTCGTCGATCAATCCTGCAATCCAAAGTTACTCGTTTATTTGATTCTGGAGTTATACACGAGTTATTTCATTCTCTTAAAATTTTCAAATTGCTTCTCATAATATTAAAGTATGTATTGCTTGTCTCGATAATTGTACCTTTGTTTTAAACAAAACTTTGTCAGCTATTAACTATTAACTATTTTTAAGGCTTACATCTTTGAACTTAGCAGGCTGTTTTCATTTTCAATGATCTCATATTAAAATTATTCTGTTTAATCATGAGGTGATGTTAAAATAAAAAAATCCACAAAAGTATATACTTATTATGTTTTTCTCTTGAAATCTTCACTTATATACTTCACTAGATAAAAATATTGGTTCTTTTCTTTCATTGGTCAAATGGAAGAGGGGACAAATGTGATTTCTAGTCATCGAATCGATAAATTTTAAAGTTAATCTTAATGAAAATGAGATACGAGGAAAAAGATGAGAAAATTAATTCAAATGTAATTGACTAAAAAATAATGAGTTTTAGTTTAGATTTAAGTAAGAAGAGCAAGAATGGAAAAAAACGTCGAGGAAATATCGTCTGCGTTGATTTAATATATTCTGCAATTTGATCGGATCATAACGCATCGATTGAAGCGCATCCTGATTTATGGCAAAGTACATAACAAAGATTTCGATGGCAAATCCAGAGGCGACACGTCCTTCATTCTGACAGGATTGAAAGCCGTAAAAATCCTTGTCGGACGAAAGGGTACCGATCTAGGTACGCATGCGTTTGACAGAGTAGATATATTTCGATCATGGATTTTCGATAGGCCGCAAGGATTAGGGGCTACCCTCTGCTCTCGCGCGTTTGTTCGAAACAATGCTCGACTTAACTGATTGGCCGCTAGCTGTTTCCGCATGTTGTATTCTTCGTTCTATACCCGACGAATAACAGAGTAACGAGGTGAAGTGTGGTACACAACAGATTATCATAATAATCTCGGCTAACGAGTATTGTTTGGTTAATTAAAAAGTTATACGAAAGAAGATTCTCTATCCGTTCTTTGTCCCAAGTTATATTCTTCTCTTTCGAAACTAAGTTCCTGCATGTAGATATACTTTTCTGGTTACTCAATCCATACACATACATGTCTATGCATATAAATCATGTATTAATATATAACTACTTGAATATGTATGTTGTGAAAAGGAGAATATCTAAATATTTCTATTGGTATTATAAATGGAAGGAAATATCCAACAAAATGTTGTACTAATCAAGATGGTAAGTATACAATGATTATTCATGTTAAGTTAAAATATTCTAAATGTCCCTAAATCTACATTGTAAGGAACGTGAATTAGAAAGTTTGGCAATATATAATATGCAAGAATATATATAAAAAATATTCGATTTCACTCAACATTCTCTTTCCCTAAATGCACAGCTCATCTCCATCGGCGTAAAATTAGAATCAAATTCTAAAGATTACAGAAAGAAAAAGAAGAAGACAGCTTAGACAGTTAAGGTACAAATCAAGCAAGCAATGAACGAGAAGAAAGAGACAGAGAAAAGTTAGTGGGCGTAACTTGCGATAATTTGCATGGAAATTTTTATCGGCACGGCCGAAGAGGCAATATCCGGCAGACGCATTTAAGATCTGAGTCCGGATAATAATAGCCACAGAAATGGGATCGTAATGCCCGAAATGGGTGACACGAGTAGGTACCCAAGGTTGCCTATATACGCCTTATATTTTCCTACGTAGCTATCGCAGGCTAATGCGCGAAAATGCGGTGGTAAGTGGGGTGCACACACAAGCTACGGTTGGAAAACGAACCCACCCATATCGTGCTACGGCCACGCTGCGCAAGAAAAAAATGACACCGTCCTCCCTTGCTTAGCGTCGTTAAATTATATATAGTCTTTCTTTCGCCCTTGCTCGCTTGTTCTTTATCGTCGCCTTATGTTAATATTACTTCTATTCGACGCAGCAGCCGTTGCAGAAGTACCTGGTCCTCCTTCGCTTTTTCTGTCTCTTTAGTATTCTTATATGCTTTAAACTTCCATCCGTTTGTTGAGTTTCATTGCATCCTGTTGGTTCTTTTTTCTTTTTATTTTAAAGCAAATCTGACGATGGTTTTGACAAATGCCTGTAATTTTAAAGCAACGAAGTAGAATCTATTAAAATGGCAATTGATTTAGTACCTTTTTTTTGCTTTACACCTTTTTTCTTCGCTTTTCACTGGCCGATTGCATTCTTTATGTAGTACAATACGTATCTAGGTCCAGGAAGTCACCCGAGCGTTTTTTATCTTTAGCTGATCGATACATGCATTTGGGGGATCGATGGAAAAGGATCGACGAAGGAACACTTAGGAAGGGGCATTATACGGAATCACATAGCGGCAGGATCAGTTGCTTGATGGACTGGAAGCTCGCGGTTCTCTTCGAAATACCGTCTTAAACTGAGCTAGGAAAAGGCTGCAAGTACGTACTCAAGCACGGCCAGTGAGCACGTACACGTCGTATTACTGTGACCGAGTATCCAGCTTTCGTGGTTGCATTCAGGGATCCTGCTGAGTTCTTGTTTTCTCCTTACAGCAATAAAGGAGTATTTAAGAGACTTTCGCGGATATGGGCAAGGAAGAAGGTAGAAAAGAAAGGAAAAAAATTGGACCGTGTAAGAGTAGAGGTATGTAGAAAAGACCTGAACAAGGAAATCGTTAGGAAGGAAAAGAGACAGGAAGAAACAGAAAGAAAAATCGTGCATGTATATACGCATGCACGCTTGTATATATATAGGTATACTTGTCAGTACATGCGTGTATGTGTATGTGCCCCGTGGCGTGCACCCTGCCGACAGGCTTCGTCGTTTTCGACGAGGCCATCGAAAACAATCGGCACAATGGGTCCTCAAGCGTTCTTATTTATTATACTTACATGGCACTGTACACTATACATAACGCGAGTGAATGGAAGAGACCGGAGTTAGACGAGATGTGGATCGCGCGTGTGCATTTTGCTTGGGGACCCCCATGAGTAAAGCGTGCGTGAAAGAACGCACGCGATTTTTGAATCGTGGAGCACCGGTATAAGGGAACAGCTCGGGGAGGGGTGTCCACGAAGAAAAGATTAAAGAGTTGTTTTGTGGACGGTCAATTGACAGCGTTTTGCGGATGTTGATGGCCGTCCGTCTTTTAACGGCGCGCCTTCCTTCATCGTCCTTTACGTGCCATCCAGGGGAATTTCCTAATCGTTGTAATTCAAATGTCATTATCCTTCTCATATGTCGTGGTGTTAAGTAATCGAATTGTAATATTAAATTAGTACATATGTAACTCTGATTATGTTCCAAAAACACTAAAAATAAGCAGAATGTTAAAGGCAATACAAGAAGGGGTGGAAGGACAGGAAGGTAGCACAGCAAGGAGGCAAAAAGACCAAAGGACATAAGGTGTAGTCATAAGTGGCAAGAGTTTATAGTCATTAGTTATAGCGACTAGAGATAAGAATATGCTAAGGAGTGCAATACAATGTAAATCGAAAGTTCGTCCAAAGCCGAAAGGCACGGACTAGAATAAATAATAATAAGCAGAATGTTATTTAAAAAATTGTACATTCTATTAATTTAGTAATGCGATATAATTCTAACGAACAACGGTATAGTAATCAGTTAATACATTTAGACGTAGGTTGGTAAGGAATGTATTAAAGCTCACAATTGCATAGATTGTCCTTCCATAATGCAGCATTCTTTGTTTAAAATATATATTCTAAATGTTCAGAAATCGGTTGATCATTTCATCAGTTTAAAAGATATAATACTTCCGTTTATCAGAAGTTACTGAGTTAGTTGTTTCGTTATTTTTTCATTTGCCCAGTGGATCGTTGAAGTGGTATTATGGAATGGATAAAGGATAAAGGAGTTAATCTTGAGTTTACGTATATCATGTTGAAAACCACTGGTTGTGTATAGCGATGCGTACACGCGTACTCCTAATACCTCTTATGCGGGTCTCATTGTGCAACGATCTCTTGTTGCCTGTAGAATCGTTACGAACAAAGATCGTCTACTCTAGAGGATATATCGTTATTCTTCTACTGTACTAGACAATGATGGATGGATAGACCTTATGAAAGGTATAAATTTGACAACCACGCATGGGCTTGGTTCTCACCATGATTATAATCAATTATGTATAATTATGTATATAAATTTATAGTGTATATAAGGTAATCCGCTATATAAGCAAACCTGAAATCAAAATAAACAAAAAGAAATATAAATAAGCGAGTCAAAACATTAGATGAATTGCAAATGTAGATAACAAAAGTTGATTTCGAAATTGACGTTGAGGCAGTATTTTTTACAAGTAATATGTTTATTGAATTCAAATTTTGTTTTTCCTTTTATTGCATATACTCTCTTAACGAATCCATAAAAGGTTGATAACGATTTTCAATCTCTTTCTAACTCTTCAACATTTAGTTATAAAATCAACTACGAACTTGAAAAATTTCTTCTTCGAAGATAACCAGCATGTATCACGCAGCAGTAATCGTTCGATCTCTGCCGCTCCACCAAGTCAAAAATTTGTCAATCAACAGGCGAATGAACTTTGAAAACATGCAACAATGGCAACGGCGAAGCTCGGCCCTCGAGGATCGTCATGGACCGTCGAAAATTCGGTGCCCACTCGAACAGCACTTCGGCCTTCGTGTGTGTGTTTCATAGCAGCAATAAAACGTCATTTTTCGCAGGTCCGTTTCGGAAAAAGAATCGGGCGAAAATATGGGAAAGTCTCGCTGGTGGTGTGGATTGTCGTTCCGAAATGAACGGTACAAAATGATTCTGCGTTGCGCGCCGGTGCTCCACGAGTGGTTGCACGATCACGCGCTAGCCTGTTGTAATGGATGAGTCCCGATGCCGGGATGTATATTGCCAAAGTACTTATGGCAGCACGTTTATGGCATACAGGCTGTACAAGCCTGGCAGCGGCCGACATGAAATCCAGTCGAGCACCCTCCATCCACGTCACGTCCGCCACTGATTAACATTAACTTCATAGAAAAAATTGTACCAAATGCCGAGCAACGTCACAATTTTCGACTTGGCCGCGATGCCTATCTGCCGCTTTTTCGCCGTTTCTCACATTCCTGTTCACCTATATGGCATTTGCGAATGTTAGGTTATGTTAGGTTTAGGTTAGCATTTACATGATCATCGACGTTATCAATTTTCTTGTATTCATTCGCGTTTTTAGATTTTTCTTGAACTAAGGTAACCTTAATAAATTTCACGGTTTACTGGCAATTCTATTCTAGATTTTTTATTCTGTTGTTTGGTATCTTGGCTACAAAAAGAAACAAAATCATGCAATGTTTTCTAGACCTTCTTATATATATATACAACTAACTTATACTACTAATAATAATAATGAAGTGATAAGCTTACCTTAAGTAGGATAATCGGATGATTTACAGTTTGTGGAAATGATTTATAAAGTTTATCTTATTTTATTACTTAACTTGCTTCTCTTGTGCTAGAGGAGTTACTATTAGTACTAGTAACTTTTAAAGCTTTACATGTGTATAGCAATGTTTATTTTATTTACCTCTAAAAAAGTAATTTTATAATTCTGAATAATAATCAACGAATGAATAAAATAGTCAACATATTGCAATACAAATATATTGTATCTATTCCTAGATCTATGCTGGTGACAAATTGAAACTGGTCGTGAGATCGCATCTCAATTTGTACTTTAGAATTTCAAATAAGGTTTGGAGACACTGTTGCGTGTCAAGCCATGCGTTTGGTCGTCAAATTAAAAGGAAACCGGGAGCGAGTCCCGTTCAGTGAATCCTCGTCCCCAAGATATCGAAGGTCCCCACAAAAGCACGCAGGGGTGCAGTTAATTCTAAAGCGATTAGGCGCACGCGACGGGGCAAAGGTGTCGACCTGCAATTGACAACGGGCTGAAGGGTCACGAAAGAGATCGCGAGGAGGGGAGACGAAAAATTAAATTAGTCGCACGTTCGAAAGTAATCCCGGATTAATATACGTTGCCCCCGCGCCAGGATGCCTTTCAATGCCATGCAATTGGGCCCGAATATTTTCAAGGAGATTCCAAAATACTTAAGACACTTGCATTTACACTCAGCTGGTTTTGAAATGTTTCTCAAAATTGCAATCAGTTTGAAAAAATTAGAAAAACTTAAAATTTTGTTCATGATTGGATTATTAATATCCTAAGATTTAATATCTTTAGCTTTTCAATCTTTGGTTCTCCGTTTAAATGTATTTTAATCATCAACTAATTGTTTCATCATACATTGTAATAACTAGATTACGGATTTTTATGCAAATTCATATCTTTGAGAATATAATTAAGAAAGTAGAGCCCCGATAGAAAATTGTATCACTTTCCAAATGTTGTGGAGATTTCTTCAGAATTACATGCATTCTGTGCAATTTTGCACTTTGAAATTTCCTACAAATGCATAGAAATTCACACTTACTAAACTGTACTTGATCTGTCCATATTAATATGAAATTTATTTAAAACCCCATTTTAGCATTCCTCACATCCTAACCTCAAAAATTATCATCATCAAGCAATGATAACTTAAAAAAGAAAAAAAGACAAACAAAAACAAAAGAAAGAAACAAAATGATCATCATACCGAGGATTCATGAAAGCATCATAATCCCTCTGCATTAAAATACTAGGTCGAAGGCACTCCAATACCTGGAAACGTTCTGTTCCGGAAATTATTCAAGCCGCAGCTCGATTATAGAAGACAATTTTAATATCGTCGAATAATGGACGATCTTCGATGAGAGAAATTGAGGTAAGGGGAAAGAGGAAGGGAGATCGGTGGCCTGAAAACCCGCGTTGCGTTAAGGTCACCGCGATAAGGGGGTGATAGAATCGTGATCCTCGCGATCTGGCTACGTGGTGGGCATGTGGAAACGGTATTCAATATCCGTTGCCCCTGGAAGAAAGCTGGATCGCGAAGTAGGGAGAGGATAGAAGGAGTAGGTATGCTCATTGTCACCGCGAAACTATTCCGGACGAATTCGAGATCACGTGGCCTGTAAAAAGGACAATGGATCAGGAGTACGTGTCTCGGGATCGACATGATATTGGAACGAGGTTGCATCGCCACTATAAAACAGAGAATTATATCTATAGTTCTTTTTCTAATACTTATATGAAGTGTAGAAGGTGTAGCAGAAATAGGCGCAGAAAATGTAGAAGCGTAATTTAGAACGACCAAAAGAGGTTATCTTAGCATAAGTTTGGAAATGCATAGATGCATCTGAGTATTGGCGTTTTCTTAATTTTTTAAAATTAAAATCCACCAAGATTGAGGTTTTACTACACACGAATAAAATTTCAAATTATTTTATTTATAAATAAGTACAAGTAAATGTTGCCTGTATTATGAAACACTCTGTATGTTGCATAGAGATATTCAGTGTATACTTTTCTTAATTACCAAGTCAGGCTCCATGTATTTAGACTTTGAAATAGAAAGTAGACATAGTAATGAATAATACTTTGAAAGACAACTTCCAGAAAGATCTCTGTATTTACATAGAACTAACAGAAGGTTCATCATCCAACAATCTGAATAAACGTTTACCACACAACTAATAGCGCACTCCAATGACACAAAGCCCTCAATTTAAGCGAAAATGAAGGAGAGAGAGAAGAAACAATCATCAATTCTACGAAATTGAATGAACAACTTTTTGCTCAAGATTTTCAATTTAGCAAGTAGAAAAAAGCAAACATAAAAAATAAATTAATTATAAATTCCCCCCAAAAGAAAGATTTTATAATTCGCTGAAAGATTTGTCTTATTGATCCTATAGAATGGTCGCTCACCTCGTATAACGCGTTAAATCGGATTCTTATGTAATGTTTGACTCGTGACACGGCTTTTACGCAGGTACAACGAGACCATGAGCTACGTTTTACCTGCCACGGTTTCGATCTCGTGTCCTCCTGTTTGCCCATCCATTATGGCTACAATAACAAGGATCGTCCGCTCCATCGGCTTCGCTTCCAACCTCCCCCGTCTCTTTTTCCTCGTCTTCGTCCATCCAATCGTCCACGTTTTCTCTTTTTCCTTCGGTAACAGTCGAACAGGCAAATCGATTCTACACCGTGTTGACCCTATTCTCCTTTTGAACATCGTTCGACGAACCACGACTCTCGTCCTTGTTCCTCGAAGATCTCGACGAGTACACGCAGTCGACGAATGCAACGTCTTCTGCGTGAAAGAAGTACCTGTAACGTTCTCTTCGCTTTATTGTTGCACACTTCAACATTATGCGATGCTAAGATCGCGGGATACACGGGATAATATTCTTTTTCGTTGAATGAACTGCGGTCAGGATCTTCTCCTGAATTTTTGTATGTCAAGAGTATGCGTTGTCTTCCTTTTATTAAGATTTGTCGAGAAATCGAAGAAGAGCTTAGAGAAAATCTTGCGAGAAATTGTTTCTCCACTTTCTCTTTCGTTGAAATTTAAATTAATCCTTTTCTTGTGTTTAACATTTTATTTTGGTATATAGTTTTTAAATAAAATATCTCAGGCAAAATAGGCCTGATATATGAAATAGAAATTGATTTACCAATTTCCTAGAACAGTGTGTCTCTTATTAAGATTTGTGAAAAATAGGATAAGAATTTTGTAAGGATCTTAAAAGATGTGTTTTCTCTACTTTTCTTTTATTTTGTAAACTTCAGTCTACACGCTTATCAATCTACTGTTCTCTTTTATTAATTAACAACCACTGATTTATAATTCTCTATTGGAATGAAGAACTGTAATTAATTGTCATTTTATTCATATTCTATCGAAATTATGAAAAGAAATTTTTTAACGAAGTTACTTTTGAAAACTGAAACAAAAAAAAAGGGGAGAAGGTCAAAAATACAAAAGAAGAGATAGAAGAAGAAAAAGAAAATACATAATTGAAAGGAAATAAGACTCCGCCTCCAGATAGATAGGCGGCTGTTATATTTCACTTACAATACAAAACGTAATTCAATGGCGAACAGAAAGCGACGGATTCCATTGGAAGGGGATGCCGGCAGTGGAAACGGCGTCGACGCGTGGAGGCGAGGGCGACGACGATCATTGAAATGGAAATGCCATTGACGCAAAGTGAAAGTAATTAATGGAATATGCCCGAGTGATAGAATGAATTTGATGGTGGCGCGGCCTTGTCGGCCGAAACACCGCGGCCCGGAACAGTGAAATACGCGCACGTATAACCAATGGAAGGGTGGCTTCGAGGGTGGAGGTGGAAGAAAGTAATAGCGGAGGGTGGAAGGCGAGTTTCTGCCGATTCGATTCTTTATCTTGCAAACTTTCAATTACTCTGATGATGTATATTGTTAGTCTATTAATTGTATAATGCTACGTGACATACCGTTAGAAGTTATGTATATATGTCAGGAACTATGTCAGTGTAATATTCTACTTTATACCATATCATTGCGCTGATATCAAGAAAGTCTATTTATTATAGTTTTTGCTTCTTAACTTTGAAATCAAAATGAAAAATTGTAATCAATTACAATTGTTGCTCTTATCAGCAAACAAAATTCAACTTATATAAGATAATGCCAAGCTATATAATTGAGCTATACGTAGTTGTTTACTATTGGCAAATCAATAATTTTATACTAGATGTACTAGCATAATACAATACAAGTGTCTCTCTTTCCAAATCTTTCTGCAATACTTATCTAATATTCTTGTTCATCAATTAAAATCTTTAAGATCTTCTAAGTTATTAGCAGCCTATTTTACATAAAGTTTAAAAAGCCCAAGAAGTAAAGTTGATATTGGAAGATAAATTTTATAATTCGTACCCTTCTGTTAGTGACAGAAACCTGCAGGAACCAGCTTTGGGCTTACTCCTTTCGGCGCGGCTTTCAGTTCTAGCGAAGTGGAGAAATGGCCGGGTGCGAAAGTGTTAATCAGAAACTGCTTTAGACACGAAGTTAAGTACGCTTTAAAAACCGCTCTAAACAAGAAAAAAGACGTCATCAAAGTACCCTGGAAAGAAAATAAATATTCATAATGTCGGATAAAAAATCGAAACTAAATCTTTCTTAAAAAGGAGAATAAATAAAGGAAGTAAAAATAAAAATAAAAGAAACAAAGCGTTGTAAGTTCGTTTAGACAACAAAGATTCTTGCAAAAAAATCAGAAGAATCAGAAGATGGTAGAAACGAGGAACGGTAACAGACCAGAAAGGAGAGGTCGTGAACGGAGTCAGAGAATTTTAATAGATTTAATTAATATTTCATTTGCATGCTATTCCTCACCCTACCGGCGAGTTTCGTTCCATTCTCTCTGCAACTATGTGCGATGGTACTATGCGCGCTGTTCGAACCAACACGTAGACGAAAAAGGTACAGAGCCATCCTAGCCGGAGGACGCGGCAACGTAATCCGTGAGGGAGTAATAGAAATTTCGTTGCACACACATTTTCAATGGGAGGTGCAGTCTTCGTACAGAGAGTAAAATAGAGACAGGGATATATAGGGTGTCCTATAACTTGTGGCATGATCTAAAATAGAATGATTTTACATAAAAAAATGAACTAAGAATTAAATTTCTTTGTTTTTACCATATTTTCATTCATTGCTATTAAAATACAACTATCTCTGGAGTTATCTTCCTTCATGAAACCATTCTCCTTTTCTTTCTTTATTTTAAATAATAATATTTGCTCTAATACAATGTCCACTCTCGTGTTTGCTTCTCTAATAATAAGTTATTTTGTGGAAACGTAACAAAAATTAAAGACAATTATGTTAGCGACAATTGTTAGTTAAAATTGAATCAATGTAACATATGCATCACTGGTACCTGTTATTCTTATTTATAAGAATTTATTAGCATTTGTATCTTCTAACATATGCCTTGTATTATAAAATTTTGCTATTAATATTATAAATTCAACTGCGTAAAAGAATCAAGATCTTGATTATAAATCTGATTTAAAAAAAGAGAAATTGGTAATGTATTATGTATATGTGCTATGTGCGTTTACGTTGATTTATTTTTAGATTTTAGATAAATTTTATTGTGTTCGTGACAGCAAAAGTAATTATTCTTTATTTGCTATGTAACCAAGGATCCGTGAACCGTTTAAGAGTCTCACACCACCAGTTACAGAACACCCTGTATACGGAGAAGCCAGAGGGGGGCGACGCAGTCCTCTCGCTGTATTTCAATTTAGCACGTCCATTGTTAGATACTAATATTATTCAGTTGGGAATTGTTTCGTGACACCCCTCAGGAGTACGATTTGCACCAAACGCTGGTGTCCGTGGCCTCCGGTGTCTGCTCTATTACTCTGTTTCTATCCCTCTCTCTCTCTTCCCTCTTTTCGTTGTTTCTCTCCTTCTTTCCCTTTCCATCATCCACTGCCCTTCTCTTCTCTACTCTTCCAACCCTCTACATCCCATTCTGTGTCCCGTTTCATCCCAAGTTCTCGTCGACCGACCACCCCGCTTCATAACCCGAGGAAGATAATAAAGTATTGCCCAATGAAATACCTTGATATATATCGGTAGAAATAGAGACGAAGCGGTTCACAAAGAAGCGGCCACGTTTCCCGACGATATTCTCGCGAGAATTTCTGGAACGTAGTGGCGCGCTCCATTTTGTAGCTCTGATTTCCGAATGGTTTCACTGTAAAATTTATTCACGTTATGTAGATCTTTCCTTTTTTTCTGTTTGATAGTGTTTACTGATTTTTTACTAATATTATGTTCTTTAAGTAAATAATAAGTTAGGGTTTGTGGTTGAAACATATGAGAAATTTTTGTGATTACCCTGAAGAAAAAGGGGTGGGGTTTGTTAAGTAGTATTTGATGAAGTTAATGAACACTGTATTGATATCTTTAATGAATTTTTGTTTCACTCCAGAACTTCTATTTTACTTAACTACTTTAAATAACAGTAATATGTACTGATATCTTACTATAATTTAGGGCTTAATCTCTTATTTTCTGTATCATGTATTAGATAATAAAGGACTGTTATTACTTATAAGCAATTCGACCCATTTTGAGATGGCTAATGTTACTGAGAGCATTGTTAGAAAACAATAGAAAACATTGATCTACATCCTCAAAAGCATATCTTCAAATTACTCTGTACTTTGAATTAATTGGGATACTGCACCAGAAACATTCCATTGCATACTTACTAGAATATTATACTTCTACACCATTTGCAAAACCCAACATTTTCAATATTTACACATACCAATGTAGTTATTTTACATAATATTACATTTCTCATGCATCAATCAATATTTTGAATGCTATAGTTTCATCAACTCTTTCTTCCTCTCATTCCTAAAATACGAGAAAATAGAATCTGTAAGAAAAACAAGTAAAAAAGGGGAAAGAAGAAAAAGGAAAAGGAAACAAATACAGCGTCTATTTACCCGACGTTCGGCAACACTATACACTCTTCCCTGATCCGTGACGAGGATTCGAAGGATCCAATTCAGAATTGGCTTCCAAAACGCGCACTTGAGCCAGCCACGAGCAAATATACGTGGCTGCACACACGTGTACACGGTCGATACAGGTAGAGGGTGAAGCTCGGCGTTCCCAGCCGGAGAGGTGAACACAGCGCAGTGGGTGTAGGAAGAGAGGGGCAGTGAAGTCAGAGCAAATATTGATGGAAGTCGAAAAAATTTTAAAAGCCATCCCAGCGGGGCCGTCCGCTTGTGTTTCGCCGCTTTTCCGCGGGATCGTACTTTTTAAGTATTCGACAAATATCGATGTTTCCATTGATTTTCGATTTTGAGCGCGATCCCGTTCTCTGCTCCACCCCCGATTTTTTGGCCTCTCTCTCTCTCTCTCTCCTACACACACTTTCTATGTTTTGTATTGAAATTTTTATCGAACGAAATTTTACGAGCGTCACCTTTCTTTACCGTTTAGAAAAACGCAGCGGGAAAATGGAAACGATTATTCGTTTCTCGATTTTTCAACCGCATATTTTTTATATTCTATTTTTACTTTCAATCTCTTTTTTTCTTTCCTTTCCTTCGTGTCTTTTTTTTTTTTTGGTTGTTTGTTTAATTGTGATGTTACGCTGAGGTTCGATTTACAGCGTTGGTGCCTATAGCTGGATATCCTAGTGGTTGTATTGGTGTATGTGGATAGTAGTGATTTTGTAGTTTGTTGAAATCTTGAAACGGAACGTGAAGAATGTAGTGTTTTGACGATTGTTTAGAGGAAACGTGGTACTATTAAACAATACTGTTTTTAATTTGTGTGATATTTTCATATGAATTGTACCTTTAAAGGTCTTGATATATTTTTACGTATTATATTACTATTCTATTCTATTTTAATTACTATTCTGCTTGAAATAAAAACTACATCCCTTCACCACCAGTATCGAATCATTTTCTGTATTCAGTCTTCACCATATCTTCTCTGCTACTGCGACACGGTTGCCACCAAAATTTCTCCTTTCAAAAGCATCTTTTTCCAAATCTTCATGCAAGCCTAGTTTTTCTTTGATTTTCATGACAATATTTAAAATTGCAAACCCTATTGGTAACTAAATGAATGATTAAGTTTAGTGTATTATGTCTTCTTCAGAAAAGCATCAGAAGGAATAAGTTTTTACTATTAACAATTCATAAAAGAAATTTTCCCTCTTCATAGGATTACAATACAAATATAAATACAAATAAATTTAACCCCTAGAACTAATAATCAAAGAATATCATGTTATAAAATTCTACCCCAGTATATTCTATTTTCATTTTAGAGATCAACAGTATGCACTATATTTTTTATCACTGCTAAATATTAAAGATGCTGGATTGAAAGTAGAAAAATTATTGCTTTGCAGTAGTTTATAACAATATCTCTCTAACTTTGTACCATTTTTAAATATTAGACAATAAGTATAAAAATTATTATTTTACTAGATTATAACTAACACTGCAATGGTATTATTACAGTACAACAGAAATTCGCGAGAGGTTGAAATTTCACCCACGACAGTCTCTACGGTTAAATACAGAACATAAGTAAAAGCGAAATAGAGCTAGAATCAGATATATGTATATATATATATATACATATATATATATATATAGAAGCTGGTTAGTACACGGCGATGGGGGGTTGTTGCACTTTGAC
The DNA here is from genome assembly GCF_014825855.1 of Bombus pyrosoma. NCBI lineage: Eukaryota > Metazoa > Arthropoda > Insecta > Hymenoptera > Apidae > Bombus > Bombus pyrosoma. The sequence continues at coordinate 3,902,667 of NC_057776.1, forward strand.
TGCAGATTAAACTCCTGGATTGTAGGGCCTGTGGCTCGGCCACGGAACGACGGAAAGGGGGCCATTATACTCCATTATGAATGGTAACCAGTAGCCAAAGGAGGAAACTCCGCGGGGTGTCGATATATTGCCACCCCTTGGAGCCAGCCAGCCATCGCTCGTAAATAATAAGCGTGCCGCGGCGGTATTATAATGCAACCGCGTGCACCGCCGCCAGCACCGGTACAAATTGCCGGGTATAGAACAGTAGGCGCGTGTTCAGCCATCGACCTACCGGATATATGCCTTGTATAGGGCAATCGATTATCGGTATTTCATCGATACCGTGTACCAGCAGGCAGCCAGGCTGGTGCACGCGCGTAATCCGCCACCACTCGTAATTATTCCCTAGAGTATCGCCGGCCGCGAAAATGATTTTATTTAGCAAAGTCGTGGCTGCTCCAACGGCGAACCAACAAGCGGGTGTGGAACGGACGGCCGCCTCACTGCTTGGAAAACCATTTTCACTTGTATTCGGTTTCGTCGCATTCCTCGTCGAGGGTTTGCGTTGTTCGCACCTGGAGAACGCGTATCAATTACTGTTTTTATAATATATCGGAGGATTGGTGAAATTAGTCGAGATATTATTACGTTTCTCACATTTTGCAAATGCATAATAGGATAAAAATGATATGATCATATTATATCAGGTTGTGGTTTCCTTCTGCTAACAAATCTTAAGTTTGAGGAAAATATGAAAGGGACGATAATATAGATGATAGCTGTTTCAATTTTGTACTAAAGATCTTCTTAATATGTTAAATATCTTTTTTTTCATGGATAACAATCTAAAATATATAATATATTTATTATATAAATTGTATAAAGTTTTGTTATGTATAAATTAATATAAAGGAATCATATTTGTAAATAAATTGAAATCAATTTTATTGTACAATAACGCAACATCTTACGCGACGAAAATAACCATACAAAAGATTCAGGGAGTAGAATATGAAATTTTTATATCTCTTTTCTATTCACTCAATTCTATATCTGTAGATTTTTATTTTTATACTTGGACATGTGTGGCATTCGAAGCACTTTTCAATTCTAAAACTGGTGGCTTTAATAAATTGAGATGGTGAGATTAAGTAATGTTGGGAAATATTTAAAAATTCGTAGTTGCTATACTTACACAGTGAATGCTTTCCCATAGGTTTTCTTGCAAAATTATTTAGTATTAGATTTCAATTTAGTCAAGGTAGTTATATTGTTAATAAAGTTATACTTTCGAACGAGTTTTCTAAAGTCTTTTCGTATCTACTTCCATTGTTGGACTATTTATATAGTTCCCTATAACATAGTATAATATTACATGGTCAATGCACAAAAACTATAGAACCTTAAGGCGCGAGATATAATAACAATTTCTGAAAACCTCAGAAAATTGACATTTCATACTAATGTATGATACTTTGAAATAAGTTCTACATATATTTCACAAAATCACTCTTGTTCAAATTAAGGATTGAAAGACATTCTCTCTTCACTTTTCAACATGGACGATTGACGGACTGAATCGATCATTCAGCAGGGATCTGGTCGCAAATCGAGTGGTAAAATCGATTAGCCGCGTCGCCGAGAATCTATTCGCAGGAAATCGACTGCTCGGAGATCCAAATGGTGCATCGAGCATGAAACCGATCCAATTTCAAAGATTCCTTGGTCCACGTCGCCCTCTATAGCCCTGCCTATCTTTCTGCACCTGCGAACTGTATCCGACATCCGATACCTTTTCTCCTAGCGTTCCCTTCGTTTAAGAATTTCAAGTCGAGTGGAAGATTGTCCCTTTATCACGATACAAACTTGTGTTCCTTTCAACCTTTATTCGATCGAATCCTCGTTTTGTCTACAATCGAGAATTTTTCTCGACTGCTGATGGACAACTATTTGTTGGTTATGAGAATGGTAACCATTTTTTGAGAAATTATTGACCACGAATTGTATACTCAACAATTTTGTTAGACTTTTTTTATAATTCCAAAATAAAAAATATATGAATTTTATTCTTTCATTCCTTTTTTAATTTAGTTTAGCATTCAATTTAAACATTGGCAATCACGTTATATTGTCACATTATGGAAATGTATATGAAGTCGTCTAAGCTTATGATAGAATAGTATTATCTAAGTATTATCTAAGAACTTACCGTTTATGTTTATAAATGGTCAAATATCCATAGGCGGTGATACATTGTCAGAAATGAACAATTGTGATACTTTTTCAATCATCTCTGTAGTAATAACAGCACAAATTTAATTGATTTGGAGAATATTAAAAGATGTTTACTGATAGCAATTTAACACTCCAACGTACTGAAACACCATAGTCAATGAAACAATTAGAGCCTGTTTCTCTCTAAAAACAAATTTTCAGACTTGATCCTTTCTTATTTATTCCTAATTTAATCAACGATTTTCAATTTTTTGATAAAACAAAGGAACTTATCATTAGCACTAAATAATAGCGTCTTATTCACTCAACTGAACTATGTTTTCTTTTTAGTTAGATCGGCTAGAGAATCATAGTTATGGTGGGGATAAATTCATGCATGTTTTGAAGCATAGTGTGTACCTATATGTATATAGTGCATCGAACGATAAAGTTCCGTATGAAGAGAGAAATTAGAAAAACGAAAAATCACTGGAAATATCGGGCCCAGGGGAAAGTGAATTCCTCGCGTTCCTCGATGCTTTCTTTCTGTTTTTTCGCTTCGTACCACCGATCCGTGGTAATCGTTCGTTATTCACTGGCTTCTTTTTCGAATTCCGCGAAAACAACGTTGGAAACCAGTCCACCATGAAACTACAAACCTTATTATTTTATATTTTTAGCAAGAATTTACTTTGTTTATGGGAGAAATAACAAATAATTAGTAATAATTCTACGCTATTGTTTGAAACACAGAAACTAATATTTATGGAAGTTATTAAATTTCTATCAATAAATATATGTATGTATATACAAATTTGGTTGTTCATAGTATAGTGGTAAGTAAACAATATTAGATTCAAAGATGTTTATAAAGGCATAGAGATCAAAATATGATATTTACCTTTTATAGGTATATTATATTTTAAACAAAAATTCTTTTCAGGCTCAAAGCTTTTAAAAAGGAGAGAAAGAGAAGAAAAATTGAATTATGAACAAAGGGTAAGATTCATTATCGAATACTATGTATGGAGTATCAATATCTTATTTATTATTCTCATAAACCGTCTATACATTTTCTCGGATAACATATGGTAACTACAAAGAACGACGCTTCTGGTCGCCGGCGAATCTAAACATCTTAGAGCCGTGATACTTACAGGCAAACACTTATGCATAATCGGTCGTGTTATACGTACATGTTCCTGTATCCAGAAACACGTAATTTATTTTCCGTTTTATGTTCTTTTTTCCTCAACATCATTTTTTTTTAATTTTCTTATTTTTGTTTTTGCTCTTTTTGTTATTTATTACGGGTGTAACTTCGCTAAACATACTCCGTGACAGTATTTCCGGTTAACTGCAATGGATGATCAGGCTAAAGCAATTCACGCGTATTTACAATTCCTTTCTCATGTCCTATCCTCCTTTTTCCTGTTTTCTTTTTACTGGTTAATTTTTATCGTGACAATACAATTTTCTTCTTTCATTCTCTCTCTCCCTCTCTCTCTCTCTCGAACATAACCTACATACACACACACACACACACACATACACACACACACAATTCGTTAAGTCGCTTTATCTACACATGTATAAAGATATATTGTTACAATGAGACAGCCGTTCATCGCACAAACGGCTCGTTTTTCATTCTCTTTATCGTGATCTGTTTCTCTTAGTACGTTCACGGAACGAAACACTATACGAAACTGATCGACACAAGTTGTATTATTCGGTGGATTACTGGCCACACTGTTTCATATATTCTTCAGAGACGTTCGAGAAAAAATCTTCAACTTTTCAGAATTGAAAATTTTCTAACGGTATCCGCAGCACGCGGTGGAGAGGGTCTACGGGAATTCTTCATTGTGGTTCACACGCTATAAAATTACGGAACGTCTTCTTCCGCCATATTTGATTTTCTTCGAAGAACTTTGATTTCTTCTTAAGTGACATACCTTGTATGTAATACGTCTAATATGTTTTTGAGGAAATATGCAATTTCCTCGGAAAGACATGTTTTGGAAGTTTCTTCTTTGGACCTTTTGGATTAGGTTACATTCATAAGTATGTAAGTAGAATTGTAGATTTCACCAATTCTTCCTTATCTTCCTTACTTAGATTCCATGATCCGTTTTCTGTTTCCAATCTTTTTCAAGACACTGTCTCATTCTTATCATCTGTTGCAAATCTCCATCATCAGAACTATTCGTCCCCAAACTTCCATCTGCGTTTTTCAAACTGCGTCATCATAACCTCCAAATCCTTACGACAACTCATTTCACGCGTAAGGTGACATCGTATCTTTTTTAAAAAATCACATAGTTCCAAATCTTTATCAATCTCTAGCATCTGCTCCAAATATCCATTCAGAACCATTCGCTGTCAATCTTTCATTATGTCATCATAATCTCTAATGATAACTTGATTAACTCACAAGTTGACATCGGATCCTCTTCAATCCCAAGTCCTCGCCAATCTTGCCATCTGCTTGAAATTTCCTTTCAGAACCATTCACCTCCAAACCTCCTTTCCGTCATCATAACAACAATAGAAAATTACCAAATATTTCTTGTCACAATGATCTCGAATCATCCTCTTCGTATCCCACAGAGACCCGGAAACCTTCTGGAAACCCTCTCGCTCCCCAATATGACTTCTCATCCTCTTGAAGAAACGACAGCGGACGCGCCGCCATTTCCATGGTCAAAATCCCTCCCCACCGTTACCCCTAAGCTATTGCAGGTAAGACCAGGTGGCGGCCTGCGCATCGTCCGGTCACTCGGAGTAGCTCGTCTTGTCACTCGCATCATCGGGACTGGTCTCCCGATAGGCGTCGCCTGTTCCATTTGCGTGTAGGCTCTGATTGGGCGGCTTGATCACCGTGGGCAGGTAGCCGGTACCCGCGTACGGCGCGGCCAGGAACCTGTGCCTGGTCGACGGTATGGGAGTGGTGCAGTAAGCGGCCCGGCTCGCATATGCGGCTGAGACCGAGGCAGATGCGGCCGCAGCCGACGCTAACGCGCCTGCTAGCGGCGAGAACGCAGACTTCGGCTGGAGACTGTCCTCGCAGACCAATACCTCCATCGCCGACACCACGTCGCCTGCGACACAGACACCTCTGCCAGTTTCTATTTCCTATTTTTTCTTTTTCTTTTTACAATTCTTTCTTGACTTTTTGTTGGCTATTTTATCGTTTTGATTTGTTTCTTTAGATTAGATTGGAAAAAGTTTGATGTACATTTAATTAGGAATGGAAATAGTGGAAGGTTGGAAGGGATGTATTATATAGCATGCTTAATTTATGTAGATTATTTTATGTTGGAAACTTTAAATTATTGGATTAAGAATACTGGATTGAGAAATACTATTTGTTCGTTTCTTGAGAGGTTTGAAACCGACAATTCAACCCCTTCGGTAGAAAGTGTTTTAAAAATTGCGAAACCACATTAGTATCTATTATTTAGTATCTACCTTTAGCATCTACAATTACTTGCTTTTATATAAAAATTCTTTACAATATTAGAAAATTCGATCTAATATCTATTCTTTTCTATTATTATCGTTTTGGAATATTCCAAAATTGCATTTGTAATCGACAAAATTTTCAATAGCAGATACTATTTATTACAACTCTTTAACGCGACTTTAGCACATATCACCTATTTTTAAACTTGTCTCAGAATATTCTAAAGTTGCATTTAATTTTTCTATTTAGATATTTCTAAAATTCCCTCAGAATATTCCAAAACCCACGTTTGGAACCCTAATTCTAAACCTAAACCCAAATTCTGAACCTAATCCTGGAACTCTATTCTATACTTAATCCATTAAAAATCCCCTTCATCAAATCCTGAAACCAAATCTAATATCTATATACCATTCTTTTCAAAATTCCCTTCAATAAATTTCAATAAAAATATTCCTAACCTCTGTGAAAATTCCAAGAATCCCTCCCAAAACTCATTCCCAAAGGGTACCACGAATCTCGCGACCAAAAGGGTTGAAACTCGGCCGTGGGTTGTAATGGAAACTCGAGAGCACTATGGACGAATCTTCTCGAATTGTTTCTCAGCCACGTGTCCGTCTGACGATCTCTCAGTACAGAGGACCAGCCGAGGATCGTGTTCTGTCCACGAATAATGGCCGCGGATATCGGATTGCAGTGCCTACCTTTGCACCGGTGCAACAGAGCCTCGACGTCCGCGCGACGTCTTCCGGGAAACACTCGCAACAGTACGTCGACGGGCGATCGTTGTTGCTGCTGCTGTTGTTGTTGTTGCTGCTGTTGTTGCTGTTGTAACTGAAGGCCGCAGGTTTGTTGAATATTTTGCATCTGCATTTGCATTTGGATCTCGCGTGGTTCTGGGATGTGATGGTGGTGCTGATGCTGGTACAAAGCTGGTGAACAGTAGAGAGAACTCGCTGCTGGACCATAGAGGGGAGCGTAAGGTGGAAAATGTACTGCCGTCGCTGCAGCCTGGAAAAGAGATTGTAAGCATTGTTTATGTTGTTGGAAATAATGTGGAAATGGTTATGGAGTAGCATTTTGAATTTAGCACGCCTAACATAATTCTAACTTTGCTCTCCTCCTTCGTGGGATTATGTTCAAAATAAGCTACGTCGCCTTTTTGCAACAATGTATACATTCATTACAAATAAATTAATGGAATATATTTTTAAATATTATGGAAGAAGAAAAAAATAGTAATAGAACTTATCATAATACAATTATATAACTGAATTTACGAGTTTAGAAGTCAAAACAAAGCTCTATTTAGGTTAGGGTCTCCTATGTCCACAAAAAGCATGGATTTTCATAAGCACACACATTCGTAATATATTTATTATCACTTATATCATTAATAAAATCACATCGTTTACACAAATTTGACGAACTTTGGATTTAGGTATATATACATAAAAAATTGAAAACGAGCTCACACAGAAAAAGGATTGCTAAAGGTAAAGTCAATCGATTTCAGTGAAATTTTCCGCAGATATGTATTGAAAAATTACAAAAAATGAAGTTGCTCGATTTGACTACTAAACAGCTTATAAATTGGTTCCTCTATATCTTCTATATCGAAATCGTTTCGTTTGAAATCCCGTATATGGAGTCGTAATCGTAAAAGGATTAAGGTAAAAAGCTTACCGCCAACGAGGGTAACGGTGGACTAGGTCTAGGCTGCACCAGATCCACTGGCTGAAGGGTCTGTTGCGTCTGCTGAGGGCTTCCGCTTTTACGGAGGCTGAGATTCTCTGGCGCCGGCGTATCCTCCCTTTGCGGCGTTAGTGCTGGCGTCAGTGGAGGTGTATGCGTCGGACTCTGAGAACCTGGTTCCGGGCTTCCATCTTCGGAGTCATTCAAGCTATTTGATCGTTTTCGCGTTGTATCGTTCTCCGTCATTCCAACCGACGTCGGAACTGCAGTTACAAAATAATTATTTCCAGATTAGGTTTACCTATGTTCATAAACACATGAATATTTATAAAGATATATACGCAGCCTTGTATACAATCACCTTGTATACAAAAGATTCAATTATTAAACTATTAAGCAATTTCTATTTAGGTTAGGTTTATTTATGGTTTTAACTAAACACGAAAATTAGGTGAATACCTAATTTTCTATGCCTATACTCATACATTCATTTACGTATTTTGTAGCTTACAATTAATTCTAATTAATTCTCTATTCTGTATATGGTGCTGAAAGTAAACGTGTTAATGATGAAGTCTTTGCGGGAAATTTGAAAAACATTTGATATCTTTCGTGTTATAGTGACCTATTATATGTATAGATACATACATCACTTAACTAAGGATGAAATTTCTACTAGACGAAGACACTCTCTTGCAAATTGAATTACAATTAACAAAACTAGTCTACAATTTTTCTTCCAATTTATTTCATGTAATAACTCAAATTTACAATTCTAACCTCAATCGTTAGTTACGAATCGATCGAAATTCGAGATTTCAGGGAGCCTTACCCAATGAACGGTCAGCAAGAAGTTCTCCACCGGAGTCGGAGTCACGGTCGTCTTCGTTACCGGTGTCGCTCGTGGAGAGCATTGTTCCCGTAGTGCTCTCAGAGATTCTCGACCTCTTTGTGCCTGGAACAAAACAGGGCGTATCGTTCGTTTGCGAAATAATAAAAAAAAAAGAAAGAAAGAAAAGAAAAGAAAAACCGCGCATTAATACGCACAATACCTATGAAATTCTCCAGCGAGCAAACACTTTACATTGTTCTACGACGCACGCCGAATTGACTCTTACAGATCCTTGACACCCTTGAAAAAACGTTGTGCATCTTTTATTGTGAGTCCCGCGCGTATTTACCACCCGCTGATATTCGCGTCGAACCGTTTCGTCCAATCACGTAACGGAGAACGTGTAACGATTTATCGTTATATAGATATACATGTATGTATGTACAAAGATGAAAATATTTGAATATTTTCTATACAAATTTTTTATCGATATATTATGTCTCTTATATAGAACATTTTGTAATCATACTAGAACATAATATTTATTGTAAATATGTATATATGTAGCTGTTGCCAAACTAAATCTTGCTCAAACGTAATCCGGACCTAACCAAAACCCATTCTAAACGTATCTCAGTTCCACTGTAAAAATAACAAAAAGCATAATACAAAGAAAATATATTATAAAGGTATTATATGTATATTGTATGTATTATAAAATATTATATTATAAACATATTATAAATGCATTATGAGTGTATTATTACGTTTTATAAATATATTGCAAATGTGTGAAAAATTAATGTAAATTACCAAAAATGCCATGAAACTGTTCAATTACGATAACGTACACCACGATACTACACTCTGCACTCTCCTAAACTACGTACATAATACAATCTGAAGAGTGTCGTTATAACGTGCGGAGATGTATGCACGTGCACGGCTATTAAGTCGCCGTCAGTGCCTGAAAGAATCCAGCAGGGGTGCGTTGCCCGTCGAAGGAAGTCTACTGCGGTTGACCGCTCGTTAAAAAGTTTAACCGGCCACTTATTAGCGAGACAGAGAAGGGACGAGTGCAGGAACTTGGGGGGGGGGGAGTAATACATATATAGGGCGAGGAAATGTAGCTTCCAGCCTAACGTTTCGTTCTTACGATCTCTCCCTTTTTCTCTTCTACTTCCCTCGTTGCTGTTCCACGGGTTAATTCTTGACGCGCACGCTTTCGATAACAAGGTTGTTTCAAGTGGCACTCCCGAGCTTGCTCTGGGGTCTGCTTGCCCCGAGCAACTATATCGAGTGTTCCGCTGTTTAACTTAATTGCCGCTAGCTGCTACTTCGCAATTGCTCTCTTTTCATATAGAGAGCAGATTCGTCGCTTAGTTAGTTAGTGTGCAAAGTGGAATTTGATTGCGTGTTTTTTTCAGTATCTTTGAATGCCTAGAGACTGTGATTGGATCATGTTAGAGGTTCTGACTTGAATTGTATGAGGTTCCCTTTTAGTATCTAAAACGGATTTTTGATGAAATCGTTATTATGACACATTCTGATCCTGTATTCATTTATTTGAAACTTTATTTGAAATTTGCTAAATTCGGCGTAGCTTCTGTAGTAAATTCGGAATAGATTGTGGTTAGGTTTGGAATAGATTGTTAGATTTGGACAAGATTCAGTATGAGGATAATTGTATGCATAAAACTGTTCAGATATGTATATTTGTAGTAAATAGAATGTACTTCTATGTGCGTTTTCAAATTCGTTCCAAATTTTACTCAAACATATAACCAGGGTAATCCTTTCTCATTGTAGCAAGTACTAATGAGTAAAGTTAAGATAAGTCCAGCGTCAAAGTGTCTGTCACTTTATAGTGACAGATTATTCTGGCACATCACGTATTTTCTTAAAAAATATACTAAAGTCATATATATCAAAATCAATCATCCTATAAGATCAAAATCATATAAATCAATCATAAAAATAAAATCATATCGTGCCATCAATTTTTAATCCTATCAGTTATAAAAATTCAAACTGTGCTTTTTTAGGTTATGTAAGGGAATTAAGTAACAGTTTGGCAATTGCAATCTCCTCCAATGGAGAAAAAGGAGAGAAAGTGAGATCACAGGGCGTCTATTCCAGGAATCTCTCTCGACGGAAGTTACTGTGGAATCCGTCGGTGGTAATTCGAGGTGAACGAAACTGAAGTGGGCTCGAATTACTGGGGAACTATTAATGAAACAGGGATTAAAAGAAAGAAGCTGGCCAACGCAATGGGGGGAACAGATGGGTTCGTCGAGCGTTCGTGAATGGAAAGAATCGCTGCTTTTTCGCTATTCACGCGGTGTAGTTGTCTGTGACGATGGTTTTAAAGGTTTCTGATCGCGGTACGATGTTCCTCGGTAAAGGTACACTTGTGAGAAATTTGTCTGAGGGTAACTGCATGCTTTTTTCAAGGTAGCTGCCTTTGATTCGGATATTTGAGATGATACTTATTTAAAATGTACATAATACTAATATCAAAAAGAATATCAAAGGAACGTTTAACAAATTCGTTAATATTATTAAGAATATTAAAGAAGAACTTATTCAACATTTGTGTAATATTGATAGATATTTTTTCAATATTATAGAAACTATACATAAGTTCAAAATTAAATTATAGATACCATTAACTAATTGATTAATATGTAATTTTCTCTTCTTCCTAGGTTAAATTTTCCGTACAATGTCAGTTTTCATATTGTTAAATTATTAACAATAATAATAATTTCACTTTTAAGAAAGCACATAATGCTAAGTATTTTGATAATCTTATATTGTTGTGTAATACTAAATACGTTACATTTTGTACTATCATACTTCTGCATACTTTATATTTTTCTATCCCTTTTAATTTCATCCTTTTTACCACAAACAAGTTTACGTATTTCCATTTTATTATAAGAATTAGAAATTGATTATACGAAAGCATCTCAAATTTGTTAAAAGTTCTCGAAATACCTACGAACTTCCTTATTTATTTTTTCAAGGTATAAAAAGGAAATCAAAGAGAAAGGGAGGAGAATGTTGGGAAAGTCTGTCGAAGGTCGTCAATAATAGTTTCCAATACTTGCCCAGTATTTTGCGGTAACGAGACCCGTAACGACCGTCCTGCAAGAAATAAACGAGTCGGATTATAGTTTTCCGTTTCGCTTAAACTCAATCGTTCCTGCAGAAATACAAGTTTCGAGCGGTTCGGTAACGACGGATCGAAGAAATTTTTAAAGAGCCAAGATTGACTGCGTTGAAGTCACCACGAGTCTCTCCAATCCTCTTCAACTAGACGTCTGTACACTGTACTGTACACGTGTACAAGCAAATTGAAGTACGGTAGAACGTTCGACGATAATTTGCTCCAATAAGTTTGAAATAACGCGTCTGATATGTTATATATTTGAAATGAATATAAGAGTATCTGAATTTGCTATTGATTTAGTATTGCTATTTTATTATATGAGCAAATTTTATATATAATATATTATATTATAGTATGCAAAAGTTTTAGTCTTTTCCTCAAGCATTCATGTAGAATTACGTACTTTTAATGGATATAATTTACCGCCTTTTTGTGCAATTGTTTTCTTGGTATTAATCTATCTGAAACGCCAACTTCATGATGGATTGGTCACGATGAATGAATTTACATATAAATAAAGGAAAATTGAAAAGAAGACTAAAACTTTTACATACGTTTAATAATAAAAATGATCAATTTACGAATTATAAAATTATCGCTACTTTATTATATTTGGCAGGATATATCAGAGATTACGTATAGAACAATTTTTATTTATTTTATAAATAATTGCAAATAGACAGATGAAGTTTCCTTTGGATGATTCGGCTGTTCAGTCGAATAATTAATCGTTGCATGATGGGATGTTTATATCGAAAAGTGAAAAAAAGGAGTTTAATTAGTTAGTGATTTCCAAAGTACTGTATTATTACAAAAAATTCCTTAATATATAATCGTTCCTTTTAATTATTTCTAATTCTTCCTATTATACAAATAACTCGCCAAGCATCTGGTAGTTTCATCCTTTATATCTATTATGTTATTAGAATTATATCATATAGTATATTTTTTTTAGTAGAATAAAAATTCACGATTAATTGTTGTTTTTCATTTCAGTATTCTAATGAAAAATATCATTTGGTGGCAGTCTAATAATACAATGACAAATAAGTCGCGCTTCTGAACAAATAAAAAACGGAAGAACCGACCAATAATTCACGGGGTGGTATCGATCGAGCACGTGACTATCCGGCACGAATTCCAACGCTGTTGAAAATGATATTAATGACGATCGACACCGTCAGGGGAAAGGAATGCAATATCGCCGCCGCTGGTGTTAATGTAGCCGCTGGCTGCGACCCATAGAAAATTCCACGCTGAAGAAGCTTTTACCCGCGTGGTATCATGAACACACCATTGTCGTCGGAAGGATTACCAGACAGTTATTAAAATATCATTCTTCCACGGTGACCCCACTGCCTCCAACAGGGAAATCCACCCTCACGCGCTAGACGTCATGGGGGCGACTTCACGTTGGCTGTCTTTCTGCCTCTTTTTCAACGTAGCTGGCGTAACAATGTGCGTGTTTCGCGCGTCCTTGAAACCAAGGGAGGTCTCCGATGATCGCGTGGGTGTATTCGCAAGTCACGTTTCACAAGGAGTAAAAGGAAAGGATCGTTTATAATGCGAGTAATTGAAAGTTAGTCCATCCTTATTCCAATAGCAACTTTATAGTAACTACAGAAAATACCTTTGTAATTACTAGGCCGCGGATTTTTATGCAAACATGTATTTTCATGGAGATAATTAGAGATATAAAATCTACATAGAGATTTGTTACGAGATGCGTAAATTTTATAATGACTACTGTACATCAGATATTTTTTATATTCATATTTATTAGGTGGATTTATAAATTTTTCATATACGCATAAAAATCCACAGTCTGGTAATTAATTAGGTTCCATTAATTAGGTTCAATGTTTCGTTGGAAAATAAAGGTATGTACAAATACGCTTTGTGGCTACTGTATATTAATTATATGAAGAAATTGAATACAAAGACAACATAAATCATATTTTATTTAACCATCCAATTTCTGTAACGTTTAAGGAACGAACGAAGGATAGCGGTAATATCTGTCGTAGAATCAGATTACAAATTTGGAAGTTGCTTCCTCTACATTCCAACGATTCGCCACCAACGAGATGAATGACGAACGGATCACTCAGGTATCCACTGTGTCCACTAAAACCTTACTAGCGATTTTAATCTGCAGGCATAGGGGAAGGTGCGAAAACGGAGACAATATCGCGATAGGTCACGCCCAGAAACACGACGACAACGCTAATCCAAATAGAAAAGAAGGGAAGAAGGATAAAAAAAGAAAAAATGAAAAAAGAGAAAGAAGAAAAGGGAACAGTATCGTGAGCCGAAATCTCTTCAAATTTCATTCGACATCCCCGTATCAATGGTCGTCTTGTATTTCGAGAAGGGTGAATGCAATTTATTGTAATCTCTTCTGTTGTCGAACGCACACGAGCGAGAAATGTCTAACTTCTTCGTTGTATCGCCATCGCCAAGGTGTAACGTATCACCGGTGTGCTTTGTGGGACGAGGACTGAGGAAGTTAATAAAACTCGCTTCGACGTCGACAAACTCGCGGCACGACCCCTCCAAAAGATTTATTACGAATTCGGGCATGAATGGAATATCTACCATGTTGGAGATTGCGAATATGTAAGGAGGATGGTTCATGAGAGTAGAAAATGGCGAACATGTATCTTGTTTCATGGTGGATTCCGTTTAACAAATTGAACTTTTATTAAGTTAGATACGTAGCTATGTTTTATTAACAGAAATGTAAAAAGGTTCATGTGTCGTTGCAGATCTAATTTAACTCTGTGTCACATCTGGTGCATTTCGAATGTTCCCAGCTTGGTCCGTTATTCTTCGTTATATTCATGAACGATCTGTTTGACACGCTCAACAAGGCTATACTACTTCTATGTAAATGCGGATGATCTTAATCTTTTGTATCAACTTAAATTAAGTTAAATTACTCCGATGCACAAGATATGCAAGCCGATCTTAATGAACTAACCAATAGGTGTACGCGTGATAAGTTATATTTAAGCTTATCCAAGTGCCATATGATGAAAATATCACGCAAAAGGTATAAAGTTATGTTTCTACGCAAAGTAGTCGACAAGAAACGATTGTATCGAAAAAGATTGGCTGGTATCGTCTTTGTCGTCTTTGTCGACCCGGCCTAAGCGAAATTTATAGGGATGTTTCGTGTCCTCCACAGTTGCCCTGCAGCCTGTGTCCTATTACTCCTATTCTCTATTATGCAGCGGCGCCGTAGGCCGGAAGCTCCCGATATCTATATGCCATTCTAAATTATTCGGCATTGTCCTCGCATGATTCCATTGTCCGCGTCTGTCTCCACCGTACGGTGATACGCCGCGGTCCCGGGTTTAGGGCGTAGACCTACAACAACGCGAATCGTGTGCTCACACGATCCAGCCCGCTGTGTGTATCTGCTTCGAGAGCGCGTCTTGTCATCGGTCAAGAGTGTCTACGGACTTGTACGCTATAGGGATGTCTAATTAATCGCGGACGTACTGCTATCTAAGAATGTACCTACGTGCACATGTGTCTCTCTATACAACGCATATATATTCGTGTACAACATTTCTCGTAATTATGTGCGATACTTCTAAATTTCCCAACTGTAAAATTTGGAAAAGAAAGAAGACGACTGTTGCGAAAGAAAATGTAAACGGAAGAAATTTTGGGAAAAGTTGTTGTCATGTATCATAAAAGTTAAAATATTAGATCGATACTGATAATGGAATAACGAAGCTGTAATCTTCTCCTGTGCGTAGTAGAAAATAAAATTGCCAGTAATATTATCGATTGCTGATGGTACTCTAAGTGTCCGTACGCTCAGGCTAATCCTGAGAACCACTGAACGAATTTTTGTGCGATTCTCACTATTGCGAAGAGCATTTCTCGAATACGGTTTAGGGACTTTGGGAAGAATTTAGAGTATGAATCGCTACGATATGGGGCCAAGAATATAAACAAGAGAAAATTTAAGGATATTCGCACGAGCGATCTTCTCCGCTACGATCATGTTTCGTTTATAATCGCTGCCACGGTATACATAACAAAGCTGCGAGTGATGTCTTCTCTTTTCTTGTCTTGCGACATGTCAGAATCATCACGACTTTGCTGTGTGACGATCGGTGTTGTTTCATGGACCACGGAATGTTTACCGAGTCGATGAAAATTCAGAAAATAGTGTTTGAATATTGTTGAAAAAGATTACACGTATGAAGTCCCGGGCCAATAAGTAAAGGCCAAGACCGGACCGATAGTTTGTTATAATTAAACTGCCGGTGTGTATATATTTATGAGAAATTAAAAAATGCAAAAATACATGTTATGCGTAGAATATGTAAAAACATACATGTACCTAGAATACAGTCTTGTTATACTACTGATATACGATGTAACTGGAAGTCATCCTTAAGCTGCAAGGAAAGAGGATTACGAATTACGAATAATAAACAAAGATAAAATACTCTCGTTACAATATTTAGGGTTCGTTTTCGTTTTCTTCTTTTTTTTTTTTTGTTTTTTAGTTGCATTCATAAGAATACAAATCTGCATAAATATGCGTAGTCCAAGTATAATATTACTTCTAACGAGTGGTTTCTGACGATCGTTCAAAATTGTAAACGTTACAGTATCCACTTACAAAGCTGGGATATTAATTTTCAACAAATGCGATTCTAAGAAACAAAAGATATCACGATATTTCAATGAGAATTTAATCCATTAATCCAACAGAAACGAACTTGATATGTCTATTCAACTGCATTCAACCCTTACTATGATATTTCGATGCCGTTTGCACCTCGAAATACCCATTTTCCCTGAAAAATTCACGACGCAGCGCGAAGAAAGGGTAAACGGAACGAAAAAGAGAGGAAAAACGATGACACATCGTTATTGTCTATTCCCAGCGAGTGTGAAAAAAGGGGTTGCACGTTCGAATCGCCGCAATAAATAACCCTTCGAGGCGTTACAGTTATCACGAGCAGTGTTGGTCGATGCCATATAACTGCACAGTAGTGCCGCGGACTTCGCAGCCTTTGGCCCCTGTGAACACCCCCGGGTAATTCGAGGGTCGTAGGAAGCATCCACTATGAATTATCATTTCCTATTGTTCGGAAGATCGTAAAGTAACCGGCTGTTCGCGACTTCGGGGGCCACCGAGCTTTGTCCTTCCTCTGTGTTCTCTTTCAGCGAGTTACACCGCGAGATAATATGGCAGATTTGAAGAATCAAGTTTTGAACCAACTTCAAGAAGATAAGAAGTTTAATCCTTGCTCTCATCTCAGCAAGCAAAATGGCTTTCAAGGTTTTAAGAATCATAAAATTTGAAAAGAGAATTGCGTATTAACGATTCCTTTGTATTGTAGTTTCTTTGAATTTAAGATAGTCAAATTTGCCGATAGAAAGACACTATCGGGTTGGAAATCATTCGGGCAATTTGGAGACATTGAACGAAATTTCTCAACCAACAACGGAAACATTGAAACCAAATATCTGAAAATAGAATGCCCATTGAAATATAATTTTCGTGCCGATGCATACATCTCTAATGTGAAAGTTTACTTTCATGCGTAATTTAATTTACCTCTCACCCTATTTTTTCTAATCATTTACAATCTACTTTGCCCTATTCTTCTGTTCCTCTTATGCTTTGCGTTTGTATTCCTGCCAAGATTACCAAAATTTGGAACACCGAACGTATACTGAACCAAGATACATACATCGAAGACTAAAATTAAATACAGTAGAGCGTCAATTATATTATCGGAACCTCGATTATCCGAGTCATCAATTATGCGAGTCAGTATTTGATCGTGAAATGAATTCATGTTTCATCGTCGATATCGCCATCAGTTCTTGTAACCGGTCAGATTGTTTTAAAAAATAGACTTTCTTGACATTAATATATGTAATTATTATGTATTGTATATATTTGTTCTTCTTATTCGTGTGAAAAGCTATATCTAGATAAGTATGTAATAAATGCACGTATATCGTTATTTCAAAGCACTTATTCAAAAATGAATTAATATTTTGCGTAGTACACAACAAATTTCAAATTGCAGCAGTAATACTCCTGTATTCAATAAGTAATTTTAGGATTAATTTCTACAGCTATCAACTGGGTAATTCGATTTTCCGAACCACCTCAGTCTCAACTGATTCGGATAATTGACGCTTTATTATATTTAAAAACAGGATATCTATCGAAATATAATTTTCATTCCAATTCCCACACGTTCCCAATACGAACCTAACCTAATTCACCTCCTTTCCTCTTTTTTTTAATCGATTACAATCTACTCCTTCCAAGTTTCCTTCTCTTCTTATTCTTCAAGTTTCTACTCCTCCCAAGATTTTTCCGCAATATTTAAAACACTAATCGAATATTGAGCTCAAATACGTATATCGAACACTAAAAACAAACATCTAAAGACAGAATATCCATCGAAATATAATTTTCATTAGAATTCCTACACATGTCATGTGAACCTAACCTAATTCGACACTTTTTCTTTTTTTCTGCACAATTATAATCTATTCCTACTAGTTTCCTTCTTATTATTATTCTTCACGTTTGTACACCTCCCAAGATGTTTCTCCAAAATTTCATACACTAATCGAATATTGGCCTCAAATACGTATATCGAACACAAAAACAAATATTTGCAGACAAAATATTCATCGAAATATAATTTTCATTAGAATTCCTACACATGTCATGTGAACCTAACCTAATTCGACACTTTTTCTTTTTTTTCTGTACAATTACAATTTACTCCTTCTAGGTTTTCTTTTCTCTTTATTCTTCACGTTTGTACTCCTCCCAAGATTGTTCCCCAAAATTTGAAACACTAATTGAATATTGGGCCCAAATATATATATCGAACACTAAAAACAAAATATTGATCGAAACATAGTTCTCATTTCAATTGTCACATATTCCCAATGCGAACCTAACCTAATTCACTTCCTTTTCTCTTTTTTCTAATCAATTACAATCTATTCCTTTCAGTTTTCCTTTTCTCCTTATTCTCCATATTTGTATCACTTCCAAAAGTTTTTCCAAAATTTGAAATACTAACTGAATACTAAACCAAATATCTCAACCAAAATACACATATGTATATCGAACACGAAAACCAAATACCTAAAAACAGTATATCCATCGAAATATGATTGTCATTCCGACGTGAACCTAGCCCCATCACCAATGCGAACCTAACCTAATTCAGTCCTTTTCCTCTTTTTCCCAGCACACACTACTCTCTCCAACCGCCTTCTACTCCATTCTCCACCTTTTCTTCTTTTTCTTCTTCTTCGTCTCATCCACCCTCTTTATCTCGGGCCGCTTTCCTCACGCTCTCAATACTTGCCTTTCTTCAGCTCAGCCCTCGACCGCGCCGATTTCCCCGCGTTGATTTTTGTCGCGGCGAGGCCACGGATCGCCGGGCCTCTGCTATTTTCCGGGCGTATCGATACGTAATAATGAGAAGTCCTTTTCACGTTCGTCGCTCGTTCTTCCGGCGCGTGCACGATGCACGCTGCACCGCACCCGATTTACTTCGCCATCCACTGGCTGCCTCGGTAACTGGAATGTATTACGAAGCTCTCGCCGACCAAACGTCTTTTTTTCAACGCGACTCCCCGTCGCATCCGATTAATTAATCTCACGGCGATCGGCCCAGGAATGTTTTCACCCGCTTTTTAACCATCCACACGTCCCCACCCCTTTTCTACTCTGGTTTTTATTCGTCGATAGGAAAGAAGGAACGAGAGCTGTATTTTACTACATCCAGCTGCTGCTGGATCTGATTCTCTGATGCCTGGTCTTCATCGCGTTCGGCATGAATGAGCGTTCCCCGACTAGATTTTACGTGGAATGTGATTGCACCATATAACTGAGTGTTTGAGGTTTGCTGATGTTTTTTTATAGTTTCAAGTGATAGCGTTGTTTGATGCTGATGGCGGTTTACCATGATGTTTGACTTCGTGTTTGATAAGTACTTCAAATTTTGGAAAAAGAATCTTGGAAGGAATACAGACGGAAGAAAAATAAGAAAAGGCGAACTAGAGGAATATTGGGTTGGCAACTAAGTGATTGCAAATTTTGTCAATACCACCTAATGACAAAATCCGCAAGTACTTACTTGCCAATCCAATAGATTCTAATTGGTTAGAAAAGAGAGAGGAAAGAGCTAAATTAAACTAGGTTCTTCTATATGATTTGGTACAAAAATTATGTTTATGAATTATTGATATATATTAATTTATATGTAAATAATAGATACTGCGTTTTTGAATATCTGCTTCTAGTGCTCGATGTATTTTAATTTTAACACCACTTTCTATATATTTCAGCCTTTTGCATATAAAACCAGGGAGAAGAATCACGAAAAAAAACTACTTCACTAAAGAACAACGCACAAGACAAAAGCTAAAGTGGAAAGAAAGACAAACTAACAGGAAGAATCAACAATACACTAAGGTCATCCGATGCACGTAAGAACCACATAACATATGACGAAGGAAAAGAAGGAAAACCATGATACATAAGATCTTGGTATATGGCAGAGAGCCGAGTTAAACGACACAGCGAGCAACAGCCCGATCAGTCATTAAATCGTCGCGATTCCCCTTTTGTTTCCACGTTGGGACGTGTGGGCGTCGGGGTTTATCCGTCCGTGTGTTTTCGTGTTTCGCCGGCGAAAGGGGTGCAAAAACCGGGTGCTCCGCACCCAAAGTTAGAAAGGGATGCCTATACACGTTCCACCCCCTCCTGGTCCCTTTTTCATTCTCGATTCGATGGCTATAGGGGTGGTTAAAGAGCCTCGCGACAAGCTACCAAGCGAAAAAATAACGGAGACAGAACTAGATAGAATGAGAGAGAATGATCGTGAATATAAGCGGTGAGGGGCGGAGAGACACAAAAAAAGAAGAAAGAAAGAAAGAATAGGGTGGGGGTGGTGGCAAGGGTGAACCGGTGGAGAGCGATCGGGCGTAACGTTTTTAATTGTTTCGCGCCCAGCCGCCTTTTGTTTCGGCGTTTATGCCTCGTAAACGGTTGCTGAACGCCAACAGGGCCACGGGGGAGGCCACGTTTCCACCTCTGATTCTCTTCTTTTTCACCTCCTCGTGCTCCTTCTTCCACCCTTTCAACCCGATTTCCGCCATCTCGCGCTTTCCCTCCACAAACCCTCCATCGTGGAAGTCTCTGATTTATCCTGAGCTTTTACATGCATATATAGTGGCTACACAAAGTATCGACGCATCATTGTACTTATTGTTGCATTTAATCAGGTACCAATTAGTCAGGTTCAAGTACAATACATAGGTATATATATGTCGGAGATGAAAGGACATCGGGGCCTTTCTTTTGGAACGTTTGGGAAGGTCCCCAATACTTTAGTCCAGATTTTTTATTACAGCTGTACTTAAATAATAAAACTGAGAAATAATTGTTTATGATCTAATCCGAGTATTATGACAGTGGGCTTGGGCTCGAAGTGACATAACGGGTCACTGAACGTAGCCACGGTCACGGAAGGGACGTGTACCTGACAGAGGTATGGAATAATTATATAGCTCTCCTTAAAAACGAAGATTGACCCGAGAGGTACGGAGAGGAGTATATAAGGACAGTTCCACTTGGACTGCGGTTCAGTTCATTCAGATAAGTTCTACTTGTACGTTCTTTTTTTTTCTTTTTTTAATAA
Organism: Bombus pyrosoma; assembly: GCF_014825855.1. Taxonomy (NCBI): domain Eukaryota; kingdom Metazoa; phylum Arthropoda; class Insecta; order Hymenoptera; family Apidae; genus Bombus; species Bombus pyrosoma. The sequence goes on from NC_057776.1 coordinate 3,923,759, forward strand.
TTTCAATTCACAATTTGTCCAATTTGGACATTTGGTGAATCTTTTTAGCTGTTTGATTATCGTGTGGGTGGCTACCCCCAGCGGGGTACCATCTTCGTGTTTGTTAGGTTATATCCTTTGTGAACTTGTACGTTGAGTCACACCAAAATCGTGTATCACATCGCATTCGTCATCCCGTTGACCGTGGTTTCGTTATCGAACCTAAATTCATTGTCATCGACATCTCGATCATTCAATCGCCGTTATTACTTGCTACACTCTGTAATAATCACATTGATATCAGTAAATATCATCTATAGTACATCACAACGATTCACGTGAAGATTCATTATACGCCTCTAATGTAAACCCGAAATATATATATACATACAGGATCTGGTCTTATAACACGTAAAAAGCGGGCACGACGTGATTCCTTGTGGAAAAACAAGAAAATAATATAAAATAAAATTTGTTCCTCCTCGACTTGGTCTTCGATAATGTTGAAGGTCACTGCTTTTAAGAAAACTCTACATCTGGTCTTTTTAACTTTCTAAAGCATTGAAGCCATCGACAGCGCATAGACAAAAGACTGCGACGAAGGCAGGCCATAAACAGTCGAAAGGCGACGTTGGCTTCAGGGTTTTTCAGTTACAGAGTAACACTGCTAGTGTGCGGATCTGGACCAGCTCATATTATTATTTCAATCTTTGTATCTTTTTCATAGATTCCGTATTTCAAATATATTTTTCTACCTTATAATTTATCCACGCGTCTCTCTCATTATACATCTAATAACCTCAACGGATAAAATGCGGAAAAATCGAGTTTGTAAATTTATCAAGTATACTTGAACTTGGCTAATTACCGACTGGATTTAACCAATTTACTGCGTTCGACGTGCATACACGTCAATGTAAAACTTTATTTAAAAAATAAAAAAAATTTAATTCAAAAAATTACCATTTACTATGAAAGCTGTAAATTTTAGTAGAAAGTGATATAAATGACATTTAGTGGTATGTTTCCTTTACGCTTCCAGTGAACCCAGTATGTACTTTATAAAAAAAGTTTGATTATTTGATTATTCCCATTAATGCATATATCGGCTATTCCCCGAACTGTTTTGTGTACTTCACTGCGTATATCGGGTATTTTCCAAACTGTTTTGCCTACTTTACTGCGTCCATCGGGAAGTCTTGGAAGCGCTATACTCCTTCTAAAATGAGTCGTTTTGAAATGAAGTCTCGCGTATTACGCGAAAGTCAATCTGGATACATTTGGAATTTCTGTATATACATTGAAAAAGATACAGATTATGGTAAAAATTATCCTAAATATAAGGCCACAATTCGCATCGTTCTGCAACTCTGCGATTCTATTACACGACCTATTACACCAAGCGTTTAGAGTATATGCGAATAGCTGGTACACCAGCATAAAACTCGCGAAATAGCTATGTGTCTTTAAGACAGATATTGTTGGTACTTTGCGACAAAAGAGACTCGATGTTCCTCGAGATATAAAAACATCTTCATTAAAAAAGGTGTATTGCAAGATATAAGAACAAAATAATGCTATTGATGTGCCGAGATAAAAGAGACGTACTGCTCCTTAGTGAAATTTATAACGCTAATATGATGGAAATAGGGAAGCGAGGCGTTAGAGTGAGGAAATCGACGAGGAAGTGGGCGGCGTGGACAGAAGCGATGGAATAATTACATCATATACACTTACAAGAAAAATACAAGAAAAAGGACGAGAAAGTATTATAAGAAAATATTTCTCCACCTCGTAGAAGTTATGTGTCCGAACTCTTGCGTATTATATTAAAAACATAACAGAAAACTATTTCGATTAAAATTTTTTCTCGAATTGTGTTGAGGAAATTGTCGAAGAATGTGCAATTTAGCAAGCACAAGCTTTGAATATTGGTCGACCAACTGCAGCTGCAAAACCTACACGTCTCATCGGAAAATATGTCCTCAACTTTATACCAACTACAATATCAAAAGCAAATTCACCGCGAATATGTGAAGTTCTGCTCAAAAAATGGAATCCGTAAGAGTCAGAGTGAAGCCACGTGTTTGACCCGAGAAATGCCACTCTTGCTTTGAAAAATACCACACTGAAATCAACTGAATTTCTTCGATTTTGTTTCTTTAATTTTTCTTGTTTGTGAATTTTATTTTCTGGCAATTTTTAAGTTTTGCAATAACCTTTTCCAACAATGAATTGTTAATTTTTTATCGAATAAAAATGTAATTCTTCCTCGTTTTGCATTACTTTTTTCGTAAAATCTATCATGAGAGCATTTATTTAAAATCGTTTGATTTTATCCGCGCACCCCGTCAGGGATTTCTGAAACGAAACTCCGCGGTTAACAGGTTAAATAATCAATAGGACGTAATTCGAAATACGAAAATAAGTAAAGAGTGTAAGATAAAATTTGTCCGTTTAATGCGTCATTTTCAAGAAAATAGAGTTTGAACGTGTTTAATTAAGAATCGGCATAGTACGTGCATACGATAAATTTTCCGATTTATTTTTCTTGGAAACAAAGCGGCTTATGAGAAATTGTTATTCTACATTTTCAAGTTATTTTCGCACGTAAAATCACCTCCTCTTGATTATTTAGCCCAGAATTAGTGACGTTCGAATATACTTGTATTTTATGAAATTTTTAAATACCGACTTAAATATTTTCAAATTCGATTTTTGTCGAAACCTACGCCGAGAATGAAAAAATGTTACTCTATATTTTTTTCCTACTTTTCCATAAGAAATTACGTCGCGCGTGCTTTTACATTTTATTCGGCCAGATCTTGTATATTTTTATATAATAATAGGCTTAGCTTTATAAACCTTGTATGTGTGAAATCAACTGTGAAGAAGATAGAAGTATGTGTGAGTTTCAGAAGATATTGTAAAACCAAGTCCATTTCCGGGCTGTGAAGCCGAAATTTAATAAAGCAACAAGTACATTCAATTTTGCATCACTTAGTAATGTGCACAAAGGATATAATCTAACAAACACGAAGATGGTACCCCGCTGGGGGTAGCCACCCACGCGATAATCAAACAGCTAAAAAATTTCATCAAATGTGCAAATTGGACAAATTGTGAATGTAAATTATTAAATAAAAAAAAAACACTTAGTAATGTTCTCATATGGCTACAAATATTTTGTATCATGGAAATGAAACTTCTAAAAGGGTAGCTTAAAAATGCTTCGTTCGAAAGTAAGGACACGTGCAAATACCTTTTGTAACCACTGTACTTTCAGTAACCATTATTATACTTATGTACCCAATGTCTAATGAATTTTTGAAAGCGCACAGAAAACAAAATCGCAACAATCGCGTAGTAACGTCGCTTAAATAATTCCATCAACGCAACGTGAGGCACCTCTAGCCGAAAAATACGTATCTCAGTAGCAACGGATGGATTAAATACATACAAAATTCCGTACAAAATATGTAAAATACATCGAAGCAATGCTAAAAGTTAAATCTCGCTATATTATAATCATTATTAATTGTCATTATTATAATATTCAGCATACCCAATTAATACAGTTAAATACGCAGTTCAACGAAAGAAAACAGCCGATCTACAACTAAAAACGAAGCACTCCGAGTCTCTAATATCTTCCACAGCGTCTTAATTTCACGTGGTCGGAGATCCAGCTCAATTTCTCTCTGAAAACCCTATTCGATGAAAAGATCGTGATAAGCGATACCTTTGGACGTAATTAAAAAGAGCGCGGCTCGCGTAACTGTTCATCGACGGGAGTGCAGATGTAACAAAAGGAAGAAGAAGCCCTTTCGACGATAGAGCACACGTTTGATTAACCACCGCCGCTTTCTTTCTTCCTTCTTCGTCGTTGAACAGAGAAAAATATAGTGGAAAAGCGGGAGGATGGTGGTCGGTGAAGACTTCCGAATAACATTTTTAAATTGGAAAAGCGATCCAGAGACTGGTGCAATGAGAGGAAACCATCGAGGATGAATATAAAACACTTTGATTCCATTTCCATGGCTAGCTTCCTCTTTGCTACTACCCTCTCACCTCTTTCTCTCGGCGAGTGAATATTCCTCTGGTCGACGAATCGTTCGCGGAGAAATGGAACCTGTGATGCAAAGATCAAGGATTTGACGAGTTCGTGATACGTTTGGTTCGCTACTCGAACACGAATATCCGACGTTGATTCGTGGGTTACAGACGATGATCATCCGACAAACCCATTATCGATGCGCGTTTCTTTCGACGTAAGAAGCATCTATATATGACACAAATATTAAAATACAATATAAAATATTAAAATACAAATATTAAATATATATTTCGTATGCTATACTTTAGCCGGCAGTATATTAGCATAGGACATAGTAACTTTACAATGATATTTTGTATCATTGCATTTGAATGAGAATACAATTTTTATAGGATGTACAAAGAGACTGTTAAGTTACTGTATGCGTGAGCGTACCTGAATACTATTAATATTTTAATCTTTATTTCGCAGCTAGCTGATTGTATATCCGCCTAATTTCTACTTGACGTTTAGACTACGCTATATCTGCTTAATTCCCACCTTATACCTAGACTGCATATCTACCTAATCTTTACTTCGTATTCTTGTGTATATTTCAGTCATAATTTTTCAACATATAGTTGCGTTAATGGCTATAACATTTATATTCTAAAATAAGTAATTATCCTCAACTTTTACTCTTCGTTACTTTTCATTGGCAATATACATAATTCTTCTGCGACATCTCTCTTCCGTACCTTGGAAATACTACAACTTATATCATATATACTACAATTACTACTTCATTTACGTGTTCTTAATAACGTTACATTAATACAACTTTTCACACGTTATAACACCGTTCCTAATCCTTAATGGATTAATAAACCACTACACTATAATATACCATAACATACAAAGGTTATAACGAGTCATATAGCGTGAAGAATCATGTACAGAAACGAGGATTTCCAGGAAAGTTCATGATCGAGAGCATGGATCCGTGGATCACTGTCTAACATTGGTATACGTCTGATAAAAAGAGGGACGACTGGCAGGAGTTTTGTTCAAACACACTCGGGGAAACGTGCTTCCACGGCGGCGTTGCACGTGTACGTGCATTCGTAGGACCGGCTACACCTATGCAAATAGGTAGGAATAGTCCGTGACCGGGCTCTTCTGTTCCGCGAAGCCGTGCTGACTCTTTGCAAACAATGTTACCAGGCACGTCGCCGGAACGTAAGTAGCCGGCCCCCATCGTGGATTTCATCTCCTTCGTTCTATCGTCGATAAGCCTTCGTAATTATTCGTGCCACGTTCGCCATTCTTTCTACGAGTGGACAAACTCGTTGCTAGGGCTCCGTACAAATTGCAAATACCTGAGACTTGTGGTATACTATGACCCTAAGAGACCTCGTGTTGTTAGAAATAACGGACTGCATAGAGGTTATTGTAGGCGGAAATGATGCAGCCAAGTCATCAAACAAAACGTTAAGTAGGATTTGTAATTTATTAATTTGCGATTAATATACTTCAACTTTGTCTTGCAACAAAATTATTCATCGTATTAGACAGTTCCTGCTATCTAATCCTATCAATGGTAATCGCTAAAGATGGTAATTTGTAGAATTTGTGACTTGTACAATTTCGTATTCATATTATTTCAACAATATTAATATTATTAATCATGTTATTAATAAAATGAATGGTTCGTGATCTTCCCCTAATAGATACATTTCCCCCCATAGATTCTTCCCAACCAACAATCAACAGTAATATCGAGAAACCATAACTATCTCCCATCTGTGATAAAAGATATTTCTCAACTGACGTTATCAACCACCAGCAACACAGCCATCGTTCAATCTACCATCCCTGCGCATCACAATCTCAAACATTGTCTTTGGCAACAGATGCTGCCGTCGCGTCGCTTTGACCAGCCAACGATGACAGGGAAAACTGGAAAAAGTTTCCTCGACGTCGCCACAGAAGATCCCTTTAAACAGATTCTGTTGAACGCGATATCATCGTACTGCACGGGTAGAAATCGGAGGAAGAAGAAGCGAGGCAGAGCTTAAGCACTGGAGGGTTGGAGAAGATCGGTGCCGAGGGCGAACGTTGCACGGTCGAGTGAAATAATTTCCTGGTGTCCTCCGCAGCCACGAAAGAGGAAGAACGGAAGCGAACTGGTCTTTCACAAAGTTTCTTGGACACTCGAAGAAGCTTCTACTGTGAGAAACTGGCTGGATAATGGTCCCCGGGGTTAGACGAAGGAGAGACCAAGTGATCCTTCGGGAGATAAAGGGTGTACCGCGCGCGTACACACAAAAGGAACGTTCTTCCATTTCGCGTGTGTACGACCCGGTACAAAGCGCATCCTACCTAATATTCGAGAAGTCCTCCCTGGAAAGACCAAATCTACGTCGCATCCTCCTGTTACGAGTAATCGTCTCTCCGTGTAAGTATATTGTCCCGTTTTAACGATATACATATAGTACTTACATACGAATATGTAAGTCGAATTATGAATATGCAAAACAAATTTGATAATATCATTGGAGAAACGCACACTGCCGGCTATGAATATAATTGGATACTTTCTGAGTAGTGCGGAGTAAATATTTTTCAATTGCTTTTAGCTCTTAGTTACTTTATTGTAAATTTCTGAATTTATCTATATTATAGGTATCCTATAATGGGAAAGACTAAATAATGTAAAATTCGTTAAAGCTTTTCGATAAGAGCAAGGAGAACATCCTGTGTAATACTTACGGCCGGTATAATAGTATATTGATGGAATTATTTCAATATTTTCGTATCTCTTGCAAAAAATAATGTATTCAAATTTATGTTACTGCTCATTCACTTACTGGTCTCGCAGAATATGATTATTACACTGCTGTTTTTTTTTCTTTTTTTGAACTAAGTGTAATGTCACATATAACGAATGCAATATTTTTAATATTTTACATACTTTTGCATGTGCATTTCGTATATTTTAATTTCTCATACATGCATATAACATCGACAGTCTTAATACGATTAATTTAATTGTTATTATAAATTATTATAAATATACATTAATTTATAGTTAGTATATTTAGTCTCAAAGTCAAATTATAGTCAATCAGAGGTTTATATCCCGGTACAAGAATGTAGCGTGTAAAATATTTTAGGAGAAAAGTAAGAAAAATTGAACGTTTATCTATATGTTTATGATTTGTATATGATTTGATATCAATCAAAACCCAAAAAGTTCACGAGCTTTAAAAACCAATTTCGACAATTCAAATTCAAAACTCAGGGTCAGAATCTCGTCTAAAAGATGTACAAGACGGTATCATCGTGGAAGGCGCTCTCGAAAAGCGACTAGGAAAAGAGCGAGAGTGCATGAACCCTCTCTTGGCAACCTCAGGATCTTCGACCTAGCAAGAATACAGGAGATCATCGAACCAACCAACAAACCAGTCGAGAATCCCCCGCGGTGGTAGGCACTGGCCCGAGAAATTCAATTACGGCTAAACTTCTCGACTGAAGACGCGCCTCGTCTGTACACACTACTGTAAGCACTCTGTTTCGAAGATCGAACCAGGAGGAGATATCCTGTGTGTATTACTCGTGCGACCCTTCTCCACCTTTCACAGAGGGATGAGAGACCTGCTGTGTGTCGACCAAGTCTAAGGACGGAGGCGTAGGTGTAATTGAAACCCAGCGAAATCGAAGTTTCCATCTCCATGATTTTAAGATCCTCACGAAAGTCGAAGGAGACAGGAAAAACGATTGTGAAAAGTATTAAAAAGTGATTTCTTGTCTATCGCAAAAAATTCTAGAAAGCAGCTATATTATTTTCTGTATTGTACATATTTGTTGTTAACAGATTATGGATGTTCGTGGATTTTATTGGAAATTCAATTATAGAAAAATGAATAGAATATAGAGAAATATTCAGAGATCTACAATCTATTCCACTAGTTCTAGTGTATTAGGTTTTTACTATATTCTATATTTACTATAAAAATATCAGAAAAGATGTATATTCCTACTGATAATACCATTGCCCAAAGTTTCCTACTAATCCCATTGCTCTTACCAGCTGTAAAAGTTCAAAAGGCGAGATTCTCAAATTTCCTAAACCCTAGATTACAAAAACAGGAGACTCAGACAACCAACGTCACTTACTCTTTATGCTCTTGTAACCAATGGCTATTCCGACAATTCCACAAACTGCGATAAGAGCAGCAAAAATATGACACGCGACCAAGAGTAGAACGTGCGTGAGAGTACGAGAGAAAGAGGAAGAAAGGAAGAAAGAGAGAGAGAGAGAGAGAGAGAGAAAGAGATAGAGCGCATGCGCTTAGCACGGTTGAGTTGCGTACGAGTGCCCATTAGGAACGTGCGTGAACATACGCGACTAAATAGGGCAAGTGGCCAGAGACCATAATGTTAAGTAAATAATGGCCAAACTCCTGGCCCCTTATTATACCACTCAAAGCTTAAAGTCTCGTATACTCGTTAGTGGCGGCTTTTTCTTCCTTTTCCTTCTCCCACTCTCTTTCCCTTCCTTCTCTTTTTCTCATCTTTTTTTAATTCTCTGCGCACACGACCCTTCGCTCCTTCCTCGAGACTTCATTCTTTCCTTGCTAGGCTCATTCTCACCCTGGAGTGCATACGCGTGTGCTTTTCACCTTCCCATCAGAACGAAAAGTGCGTGCCACTCTTGATTTACGTGAGGCTGGCCAACTCATCGCGCGCGCAATTTCGACGATGACCCACCTGTTTGGTCTCAATGATCGCTGGTATTATGCGCATAAAAGGACGAATAAACGTATCAAGTATTTATATGTTAATAATATTGCAAATATTTGCTGGTATTACCAAACAAATATGCCACGCACATCTTGTATTGTGTATAGAACTGTGCAGAATGTTGTATAGATATCGCATAGAATTCTATCAATGATCGATTCCTCCATATCGTTATTATTAATGTTAAAATACGTAACGCGTGGAATACATACTATACTATACATATTCTCCAGTTGCAATTACTCTGAAATTACATTAATGTGAAATTTTATTGGAAATCAATGTCTTTATCGCAAATACCATGTTACATGTGATTAAAAATGTTATAGCCTTCGATTACAATATTCCGCAAATCCGAAGCCAAATTCCACAGTTTGTAGCTTCAACATACTCAACGTAATTAACATATCTTCCCAATTACAATAATCCGGAGGTAAAATTCCACTCGTTAATAATATTATTAGCAAATGATTCCTAAATATCGCCAATATTAAGTTGTGCATCGCGAGAAACCTTACATCCTCCATTCACGACATTCCGCAATTCCAAGTAAAATTGAACTCGCTCGCAAGCTGACTCACTAAATTGATTCCTTAATGTCACCATTTTCTATCAAGATATATTGTACATATGTATATGTATAACAGGAAACGTTGCATATTTCGAGTATAATATCGGTAATTGCAATTGCAAACTAAAATTTCACTCACCGCCAATTCCACCGGCGATCGACTCTTGTTTCTCGACCTTGGGCTGCCGATACTCGTCTTGGGGGAGTCTTTTCCGCTGTAGGAGACCGCAATCGGGCTGTTGGTGTTGGAGTTGCGTTTGGATATGCGCAGCGGCTGCCGCCGCCGCAGCAGCCGCAGCCGCCGGAATTGCCAGGCCGGCAGGACTCGCTACATGGGCCGGGTGCGGGGGCGGACTGCCAGCTGGAGTGGTAGCACTCGCTGCGCCAGGCAACACGGGTGCGGTGGTGCAGCTGCCCGCATTGTACTGCAATTGCAGGCCCAACTCGCGAGCTTCGCTTTCCTCCTGCGCCTGCTGCCTCCGTAACGCGACCTGTCGAATTGTTTCTTTGTCAGTTCAGGAATTGAAATTGCTAGGGAAAAGTGCGTTTTGATTTCTTTTTCTTTAACCTTCAAGTAATGACCATTGGATCATACGTCAGAACGCTCAAGCAAGGAATACGAATTAGAATATAGTAATTTAAAATTGAATAAATTAATGTAGACTATTGTGGTTCATATATGATCTAATGATATCAGTTGAGAATTAAGTTGAATTATTGATGCTCATTCTTGAGTGTAGAACTGAGATTCGTTGTGGGTGAAATAGGAGAAGTTTAGTTTTCATTGGTTCAAATGGCTATTTTTGAATTTTTGATGGAATTGTTTGGTTTATAAATCCTAGTTAGTTTTGGTTATCAAATATCAAAAAGATAAAGGAAAAAGTTATTTGCACCCTTCTACACAATAAAGCGAGTTTGTCAAGTTATAAATCGGAGGATGAAGATTTCTATTATAACCGTGTTTATGTACAATTTATAATTGTACATTTAATGGAGGGTAGATCAGTTAACTCGTAGTTTAGAGGTTTGCTTGAAAAACTGTACTATTCTAATGCGCTAAAATTTATTAACTCTGGTAACTTCTTTCTTATAAAGCACTAGTAATATTAGTTTAATGGTAAAGATAGAGAAATCAGTTGATGTTCGTATCATTTTTAGCTTCCCTATTACAATATTGACTATCTTAATGTAGTTACAAAGGCAGCGATATGAGTATTAAAATAACCTAACCTGTATAAGAGGGTATAAGGATCCTCAATTCAGGGCCTCGAGTGGGTTTAATGTTACGATCCAACGAGGATCAAAGTGATCAAACTACGTATTCAAAACATTATTCGTGACTCTTTGAAGAAATATAATGAGACGCTCGTACTTTAAAGACTAGGATTAAGAGTATCATTATTTCTAGAGTTCCAATAATGGTACAAGTGTTTAATTTTCTATTCGTGTTCAAAAGCATGTAAAACAGTAAGAGAAGAGTATCACATGTTTCGAAAGACCCTCGTGCCGATCCCAGTTGAATTAGTTCACACTTCCTTGATTGATTACACGATGTAAAATGAAAATCCGCCCTTTTAACACTTCTACCGCAATTACTTCTTGGTTTCCACTAATGAATTAAGATTTAGTTAACCTAAGTACACATATATGTACATATTCTTTAATTATTACAATAACAATTTTATCTATTTATTTTAACACGTTATCGAATCATTACTGGCTATGAACCTGTCACTATGTATTTTTTACTAGCGACAATATTATCTGGTAACCTGGTAACCAATGTTATGTTATGTGTACATAAACCAAAACAACCAATGTTACCTGGTAACATTTTTAAATTCAATCGTCCTTAAAGCATTCAAGTATAGCTAATCTTTAAAAAAAAGATTTTGATCGTAAAGCATCTAAATATAATTTCAACTAATAAGATAATGATTATGATGTATTTCGTATAACTTGCATAAAATGCATAGAATTTAAAATATGATTATATTGTAAAATTCTAAATAAAGTAATTATATGATGTAATATCTGTCTAAAGAACAGTGATGTTCGAAATAGATATTTGACCATTTAACGACAAACCATTGAAAAATATATACAATTGCGTTTATTTATTCTGTTTATTAGTAAAGGATATCTTTTTAAAGAAAATTAATACTTCTTGACAATCAAGGATAACCGTGTCACGACGTTTTATTTAACCTCACGTTCTTTAGAGCTTCTAGATATGTATCACTATACGAACTCTTCTCATTTATCAAACTTAATACATCACTATTTGAACAATTCTTACAAATCATTATGTTATCCAAACAAACTATTATTCTCACAGATTTTATCGAAATCGAACAATAATTCGTCTTGTTTGACAAAGATTTTATAACAACAGTTTACCTGGGCAGCCATAACCCGTTGTCTCTCAGCGATCAGTGTACATTTAGCACACACGCAGTCCCGCCAACGACAGTACCGTTTGTGACCCTTCAACGCGGAAACAACGCCGTGATTACGGCATCTCGCACACTTTGGTGTCCTTTGGTATCTCTCGGCACTGGCACGAAGGAAGAACGCGGCTGGTAGCACGTGATGTTGTTGCTGCTGTTGCTGATGTTGCATCAATTGACCAACGTCGACACCAAGACCGACACCCCGCGGTAACGACATTGTTTCAATATATAATGAACAACAATCGAATCAACGTGATCAATGAGAAACGTAAAAAACAAAAAAAAACAAAACCAGTGAATGACCACTGTACGAAAGAGCGATAAAATCAACAAGGATCACGGATCAGTAGACATCGTCATTAAACTCACAACAGAATAGGCTCGATCACCGAGGACAATCGTTTTGGGCCGAGCATAAAGCCCAGTTCGCACTGACACGCGTCGCTCCCATTCTAACACCCGTCGCGTAAAATCGTTCACTACCGAGTATTTCTCATAACCGATTTATTAACTCACGTAACCGATATTTCTATCAGTACATATATTTTATCGTTTCCAGGATATGCACACTGTATATGTATACTTCGTATATTTGGCCGCGTCAGTGGCCACACTGAATCATTGGTCGATAAAGGAGGCCCACAGCGTTAAGCGGTACACGGGCTCTTCTTACTTCAACCGAAGAAATCACATTTAACGCTGTTCGGTAGAAACTCTCGAACCGGCACCGTACAGCGAAACGAGGAACGAGAGGACGAGAAAGAGAGAGACGGATATAATAGAGTGAAAGAAAGAAGAAAGACGGAGGAAATGGTATACCAGTTGGGCGAAGAGAGATAGCTCTAATAGCACGCGCACGCGCCTACACTTCCGAAAGTTCGCCGGCAGAGAAGAGCGGCGGCACCGCTCGTACGGGTGTCGGGGTACGAAATGCGGAATCGCCCCGACTCCTCTCGCAGCACTCTCTCTCACTCTCTGGGCATTGTCAACAATTGCAGCATCCCGGGAGAGTCGATTCAGGTAGCGTGGAGAGACAGAGAAGCGGTGGCGGTGATGGTGTCAGCAGCAAAGAGGGAGCTGAAGGCGGACGAATAAGGAGGTGGGGGGCGCGCTCACGCGGAGGAGGGGAGTAGGGAATATCGAGGGGCGGGAGGGGACTTTTAGAATGTCGCGAGGGGACCAGGAAGCAGTCAAGAGGGCAGAGAAGAACGAGACGAGGGAAAGAGAGAGGAGATGGATAGAGATAGAAACGGAAAGTGTAGAGGAAAAACGTGGAAGAAGGTGGAAAAGTGAAGAGGAGAGGGGTACCGTCCGGGTGGGAATACAGTAATACGAAAAGAAACGAATGAGCACGAAAGAGACCGACGTTAAAGCGAAGTGGAACGTTTAGGAGAGAGATGAATAGGCAAAAGAAGAAAGAAAGAGTGAGAGGGGAAAGAGAGAAGGAATTTACCAGGGAGGGATAGGGCAGAAACTAACAGCCCCTCCACAGTTGCGCGAAATAAAACACTGTGCCACAGTGTTCCACCCCGGGGCTTCGGCCAAACGCAAAGCCGCGCTTAGGCACGGCCACGCCCGCGCATCTACCCGATTGGCCGAACATGCTGTTCCACCAAGATGTTAAGAGTTTATATCTGGCTCGGGGTGAAAGGGGGACATACCTAACCACGTACCCACCTACCTACTCACCCTCGATAAACTATGCGTACAGAAGCGCGTATCAGACGTGTGTATTTTCTATCGTGCTGGTGGAGGCAAAACGGACAAACACATTACTCTTTTATTTAAAACCCGTTCCAACGTAAAATACAATGCGAGCGATGCTCAGACGTTTCTCTCTATGCTCCGCCTTTTGTTTCGTCGGGACTGTTTTTAACCGTACGCGCCTTCTTCGTCCCTTTCGTAGAAGGAATATATCCTTTCTCTTTCTTTTTTTTATTTTTCTCCTTTTTTTTCCTTATTCCTCCACTTCTTTCTTTTTTTAAATCTTTATCTTTCTCTTTTTCCTTTTTTACCTCGATTCGCTCGGTCACGATTGCTCGCGGTTAGTCCGTCTCTTTTCGCTTGTTTCTCTTTCCTTTTTTGCTGTTCTTCTCCGTTTCTTTCTTTTTCAGATCCATCGAGTTCCACTCTCTGTAAACCACACGGGCACACAACGTCATAGCGACGAGCCTTTCTTGAATCATATTCTACAATGAGGTTTCAATGGGGGGAAGCCCTATTGTCGTTCACGAATGGCGACCGATTTTATAGTGATCTAATGTACAGATGTTATTTACCTCGCAATGAGAACCGAATAAAAGCATTCTATGTATTAAGCATTCTGCGATTTAGATCCTGTATATCTCTCTGCCTACCTAACCTCTACTCCTGCCTGTCTACAGGCGTTGCGTACAACAATGAACGTTCGGCTCGCGTAACGCGCACAATGGCACTATTACTCTTTTGACTTAGTCATGCGAACGAAAGTAACTATATCGGTGTAGTTTCGAAGAAACCGGTATTTGCATTTCAATAATGGTTATTCGTACTTATGGCTGCTCGTGTCACATTACACGTAATAAGTACATACAATATTCAAATTCACATTACATATCATTAGAAGCTATTTAGAATTCTTCTGATATTTTCTTTTTCGTATCATTTTTTTCTAGTTCTTTTAAAAGTATGCAAATAGCACTACGTGTTACACGAAAACCACGAAACATAGATAAATACCATAAACACATTCTTTATATTCTAACTATACTAATTGTAAGTAAGTATACTGTTCTCATAAGGTAAGTTTTTATAATGTATACAAGTGATTCTAACCTAAAAGTAAACAATGTAACTTTCATCGTAGCGCCTTTATATGCATACGGTTCAGAAATACATAGCAAGAAATACATAGCAAGAAAAAGAGATGCAATGCAACCGAAAACTTTACTTATGTAGCAGCTCGTTACAAAGATATTGTGTTACGATAATTATAAATTATTTAGAAGAAGTAGTCTACAATACGTACCTATAAACTAGTAAGCGCAATAGATATACATATTTAGTTATTTTATAAATTAATATTTAATATCTATATTTAAGGTCTATGTGATATATTTTTTTCTTTTTTCAATAAATATATCAACGCGTAGTACAACATGTTGCATGTAAAGCAATGACATAATGATAAATAGCGTAAAGACATAAACATACGTTTATTTTCAAGTATACGTCATCGTTGGATTGTTGGCAGAATAGAAAATTGGTAAAACGAAAGTAATGCGTTTGACCGTGCGCTCTCCAGTGAATGGCACGTTTCAGCGCGGTTACGAACCGATTAATCCATGCTCGTGCATCATTAGTGAGAACGCAATGATGGTTTGAGCAACATTAAAAGCCTGCAACGCGAAACGGTATTCGTCGATGCCGTCGATCTACACCAACACGGACCATTTTTTACTCTGGCATATCAGCCACTCAAAGCGTACGTACGCGCCGATGGATAAATCAATAAACCAATAGCTATGGTAATGCACACCTGCTTTTAAAGTATCAGCCAACCCCTCCTCGTGCACTCCCGTTTACGCTATCCATGCAATTATAAGCCGAGTACACGATTTTCTGCATCCCCGAATTATTACAAATTGCAGCCTAATAAAAACATCCTAAGTATTGATTAATTTCCCTCGCGAATATTAAATTCGGGTACTCAATATTCAACCATATTTAAATGTAGATATTTAATAATGCATAGAGATTAAATAACTCTGTTCAATCGAAATTTGTTATTTAAACATTTTAACAAACTTTATTAATACCTTGAATCTTTCGATAATAGGGAAAATCTAGTATTCTAAGTGTTTTATATCATTTCATTGTGATTTATTATTTACCTCGGATATACATATTTTTTAAATCTAAGATTACTTTCTGTATGAAGTATGCAAAAACTTTTAAATTCTCTTTATATTTTAATGTTAAAATCGCTAACGTTTTCCCCCTACTCCTCGTATGAACAAATATAGATTGAAACATCTCTAAAATTATAGCAACGAAGAATGAAAAAAATATCAGAAGATACAGTACATAAAGTATACTCTCAGGCATCTAGATCAAGAATAACAGCTCCTTTAAGGATTCTCCCACGATTCTTACCCTAGGATCTTAGAATGTTTCCAGATGTAACTGATTTATCGGTGGTAGCAGGTATCACGAGTAAGAACGTATTTTATACACTACCCACTGCTCCCTCCGGCTGTTTACACTGGGGAAAACAGGAGATTAAGATCAAAATCGCGTCTGTATCGAGTTACAGTGTTTGCCAACATCACACAGATCAACAACACCAAAGAAACAGCTGATCAAATCGTTTCTGATCGGATAAGAGAGATTAGACCATAGGTCGCTATGTCAAACGAGTAAAGAAGAACAGGTACAAAACCAGGTTGATCTTAATCTTCGATACTTGCGTGGGTGAATTCTCTGCGATCTGTCGACGAGGAAGCCATCAACAAACAAACAAATCGTATTATTTCAATTGCAACACTATATCTGTGTTAGGTAAAAGAAAGGATTCTATGTTTTTATAAACATTTTTTCACTTTTAAAAATTTCAAGCAATTTAAATCGCTCAAATAATTACCGATACATGGTTTTTAGAGTCACGATCTACCTTACAATACCTCTGATATAACTTTTTACATATAAGATGAACACACATAGGAGGATTTAAAAAATATGAGAAAGACAAGGTTTGGGCATAATCTAAATGAAATCCTACCTACTGAACAGTTAACAAACACGCGTTAGTAGATATTAGACCTGCATCATTTTACTGGTGAAATGTCACGACACAATTTCTATTTAAACCTTATACCAGAAAGTCTTAAATTGTAATAACGAAAGAATATAAAATTCTTAATTCCTACTAAAAAAAAAAAGTAGCCCTTGTGACACAAGAAATACATTAATGACCGATACAATAAAATGTAGCTTAACATTAAGACATTAAAAACAAAGACAAGAGAATATCTAGAGAGACCAAGAATCAATAAGAACATATACCCTCAGCATTCATAGAACCATGGTTGATGTTTGTATTAAAGATAGGAAAATAGTATATACATATAGAGAGAACGGTGTCAGATGGAGAGCGGCGTATGCAGAGGCATATATTTCGACAGATCCATAGGGCACGGGTGGCATTCACCGCGGCACCGTCGCCGGATGAAGCCTGCGGTCTCGCCGCGATCTACCGCGCCGGTGAAATACCGTATGACTTTTTGACGTGCTTTTAACAGATTGAATTGAAAATGGCTTCCACGGCGCCGATATATCCGCGAGGCCACATCCATACCCTGAAAACGACTGTACGAACGGACGGACGTGAGAGACGAGAGATATATAATCTTTTTCCTTCCCTCTCTCTCGCTTCCTCCACCACTCTTCCCCTTTTTCTCTCACTTTCACACCTCGCCGCAACTTTTTCTCCTCCCCCTCTTCTCTCTCTCTCACTTTCTCCCATTTTCATCTTTCGCGGAAACGGCTTTCCTCGTTTCCCCACCCTTCACCAGCCTCGAATCCTCCCCTAACGCCACCTCTATTTCTCTCCCTTGAATTTTTGCACATTCGCTGATGCGGCACATTGCAAGCTGCGCCGGCGGAAACGACGACGACAAGGACTGGACCCCGGTCACTCGAATCACGGCTGAACCGGAAGGGAGGAGGAGGAGGCGGAGGCGGAGGGTCGCGTAAAAATAATGTCCTGGCTCATTTTTTAAAACCCCGACCGCAGAGAGAGCGAGAAACGTGGGGCCACAGGACTGCAAACGAATCCGAGGTCTGTCGCCCGTCCCAAAGGAAGGAAGAGGATGGTGAAAGGGAAAGAGAGGAAAAAAAAATAAACGTGACGGACCGTGGATATAGGCATCGTCGATATTACGGGGTGCAATAGCACACGCCGGATGAAACGGTCAAAGCTAAAAAGCTCTCTCCGCCGAAACGGGCTATATATTATCTGCAACCCTTCAAACACAGAACACACCGAGATCCATACATAACCCATATGCGTGCACGTTTCTCTACGTGCCGTTTCTCTGCCCCAGGAATCGCGCTCGTGCAACCGCGAGTACATCTAACGTCTGTTTCCAATAGACGTTGGTCAGGGGAATAATGGTAATGTGGATACTTTAGACCCTTTACGATCCTC
Source organism: Bombus pyrosoma (assembly GCF_014825855.1). NCBI lineage: Eukaryota > Metazoa > Arthropoda > Insecta > Hymenoptera > Apidae > Bombus > Bombus pyrosoma. The sequence goes on from NC_057776.1 coordinate 3,941,791, forward strand.
GAATTGGACTCGATATTGGATCTTTAATTTTAATCCTCAACTGGTATTGTTGCAGTAAAGTAGAAACTTACTTTTTAGGTATTTTATCTTGTTTAGCACGTTCTATTTAGTACAGTGAAAATGATTAATGATAAAGTATACAATATTGAATAAAAATAAAATATATGCACATTTTAATATTAGATATTTTAATGTACATTATTGTGGTCATTTATAACCCAGATATCCCTGAGTAATTTTGATTCAAACAGAAAGACAAGATTGTTTTATTTTCAACTTTCTTGCATTTCTCAGTAATAAAATTTCCAACTAATCTCACTAATAAAGTTACCAAACTTTATGCAAACTGTATTATAATATTAGCGCAGGCACTTCAAAAAATCTCATAATTGTGTCAAATCTTTGAAAACTGAAACATTGCCCCAATTTGCTATAGTTTTGAAAATGTACATATCTACTTAGTACGCAATTTCTCCGGAAATCTCCTGTCAATCGATCTATTGCAAACAAAAATTATATAATGTATAAGTTATATGCTTGAAGTTATTTTTCACACTTGTTATCAACTCAAACATTTTTCAGTTAATCACCAATAATAATGCATAATTTATACCTAATATAATTGAAATAAAAACCAATTGTTTTTAAGAAAGTCACGTGTACGATAAACGCATGTATCAACGCACTGTTTCTAGAGGGTGAAATGGGCGTGGTTAGCAACCCTTAGTGAAACAGTGTCGACCAATACGGCAGCATTACACGATATGGAAACAGTTGCAAACGCAAGCGCCGTTAGGGTTGCTGGTACGAGCTGGTGATAGGTTGATGTGCATGGGTGTTTAATGTATAGGCGCAGACTCGAACATTGGGAACAGTGTTGAAAAGGTTACGCCTGCTGCAGGCTCGCATTCAGATTGGTTACATATTAATCCATTCAGAGAAAAGTTTCACGATATCTATTTTGGTTGTTTGTCTTCTTTCTTTTCATTGTTTCCTTATTTTGAGAATCTGTATAAATTCATTTATTTATTTTTTATATTTATAAAAAATTGAATTAGAATAATGATTTTTAATTTCATTTAGTCAAGTTAAATTAATTTAACTCACTTGCAATGTTCTCTAAAAGAAAATTTCTGTAGTTGGAGAAATAAATGTAATATATAAATATATGTATCGTATTTATTATTATCTACCGTTCTTTAAAAAACATTCCTCTCATTAGTTTAATTACACCTTTCCTTACTATTTAATTCGTCTTTTTCAGTAATAAAAAGAAAAAGTGAGAAGTGTGAATGGAAAAGAAAAATTTCATTTTTCTTTCTTCCCAGTTCCAATATTATCTATAAGTAAAAAAATAAAATAAAGTAAAACACTTTGTTAGTATTTTTAGTAAGAAAAAAATTATCTAATGTTTTCTATTATAAGTTAAGATTATTATAAACCTAATAAATTACACATATAGCTGCATATCATACATGTTTCAAAGGTTAATGTTACATTATTAATGTAAGAGAGTCGGAACAAGAATATCATCTTCCATATCACAAGTTTCTAGATGCAACAATTCCTCATATTGAAATATTACTCGCAATGGCTCTTTAGAATAATTTTTTAAAACCAACAGCATGGTATTTATAATTTCCGAAGGATTCTTATAAAAAAATTTATATTCCTTATCCGCATCTGCATGATTGTTATATGCCTCCTCGATAAAGTCACCGTTAGATGTGAAGAATAATATTCTAGGCACATACTTCCCATCTGGTTGAAATTTTTCATCGTCTAAAGCTGCATCATATCCCATTTCAGCTTTTATCATCACAAATCTGTAATTCATTAAAAATATAATTAAATAAACTATAGGGCTGATTATTTTAAGAATATGTTTGCTAAAGTATTATAAACACTTATACTATACTATACTAATATATAATAATATATAATAAATATTATAGTATGAAGTATCATTTTATGTGGAGTGCGGTCGTTAGTTTTTATATGCTAGATAAAAATAAAAAATTAGTTGTGGCAACTGACCAATGATAAATTTTCCTATATTTTTTACAATTGTTTGTTTATTTTTCCCTATTAAGTTTTCTATTTTAATTTTTTTTATAAAACTTCGATAATAATAACTTTCATTGTTTCAAACTTAACTAAAAAAGTCGCATTTCTTATGGGATGATCCAATAAAATTCATATTAATTAATGGTCGACGAAAGATTGTGATTAGTTGTGTAAAAAATATTTGACGCCACTGTAGCGTCATCTAATGGTAATAAACTTAATATTAATCAGTTCCAGACATGGTTCTAGCATAGGCTTCGGTAATGATGTATATTTATGTTCATACACGTATGCACATATTTTGATACATACCGATCGCTAAGATCCATCAATCGTACGGAGTTAGAAAATTTCTGTTTTAATTTTTGACAAGAAGGGCATTGCATTTTATGGATGAGTAGAAAAATCGGTTTATTCACGACTTTAGCCTCTTGAAAGCCATACGTAACAGACCTCCATTTAAATAATCCTTCGAAACTCTTGTCACAATTCGAATCTCCAATATTAAGAAGGTTATTTCCGACTATTTGATTTGCCAAAGCGATTAGATTTATAGCACTGAAGAATTTGATCCATTTGTTCATAACTTTAACTGAAATTTTTCATAATATCGTCATATAATGTGAATATAACCAAGTTTGAATATCTTTAATGATAAGGTTTCGATATGCATGTAATGACTTGTGTGACTTATTTTAGACTGGTTAACTGTATATGTAGAACCCCCATTTAGTGTTATAACTCTAGTATAGAATAAAATTATGATAGTTGCGGTTACAATCATAAATACCAAATTTTAGTAAAACAGTAGAAAATAATGAGAAATGTAAGAAATTACTATTATTAAATAATATAATATTTCTATTGTTAATAAAAGGTATATTTAAGTGGTAATATAATATTATTGACAGATTATTAATAATAACAGATACAAAGTTATATGTATAATAAAATTTAATTTGTTGTTTTCATTTGCTTCATATGTATTTTCTTGTTTCGGAAATCGCACATTTAATAAAATTTTGATTCACGAACAATACAAATCTAACAACAACTGATTAAATTTGAATGCAATATTGTCTTCGAAAAATTTGTTGAAAACCGAAACAATAATTTTATCATACCACGATACAATACTGTTTTATCAGCATTGCATAAGAACAGATCTTCGAAGTAAAGTGTTTACAAATCGTGTTATAGTCGCGCCACAATAGCACACTTGAAATTTAGCGCGATATAAGCACGAAGTTACATATTTCAACTCGTTTTATCAATATGTTATAGTTTACATACTTTTTCTAAAAATATGGCTCATCGACTTACCGTTTCATGCGTTTAATATTCTTTATCCAACATTTCTTTTAAACAAATGTTCACTAGTTATTGTGACAACAATGTGACAATGGTAAAGAACAAGTTTACATCGAGAAATAGGTTAAGATTATGTTGGAATTTCTCTAGTATCGAATTTTTCTCGAAGAACGCAAGCGAATAACGGGTCGACGAAAAAAATGAGCAAGCTATGGAATTATTTAATATTTCAAGGATGGATGTCGTATTTGATGGCATCTGGTTTGTTGGTTTTCACAAGCGGCTTTTTGCTCAATCGCGTTGCAAGACCGGAACGAGCTGAATGTAAAGATTGCACGGATTCTGATTGTAACGTCAAGCAACTTCTTCAGAATCCTGATGCCGCTGCAACCACGTGTCTCAAAAGAAAGTCACGTGTTGTATTATTAGTCGTAGATGCTTTAAAATATGATTTTGCATATTGGTATAATGATAATAATTCTACCTCATCTTATTATCGCAATAAGTTACCGATAATTCACGAATTGTTGCAAAATCAACCTATGAATTCACGCTTGTATAAGTTTATAGCAGATCCTCCGACAACAACTATGCAACGATTAAAAGGTCTTACCACAGGATCGTTGCCAACCTTCATTGACATTGGATCTAATTTTGCCTCTGAAAGCATCAACGAAGATAATATTGTAGATCAAAGCACTGCCGAAGGTATAGTTTTCATGGGTGATGATACCTGGACTAATTTATTTCCTGGCAAATTTAAACGTCAATTTCCATCACCATCTTTTAATGTTTGGGATCTGGACAGTGTTGATAAAGATGTTAGATACCGTATATTTTTCGAGATGAAGAAGAAAGATTGGTCTCTCTTGATAGCACATGTTCTTGGAATTGATCATTGCGGACATAAACACGGTGCTAATCATCCTGAGATGGCTAGAAAGTTAAATGATACAAATAGTCTGATAAGAGATATCATCGAGTCCTTAGAAGAGGATACAATACTTTTTGTTGTTGGTGATCATGGAATGACAGAAAGTGGTGATCATGGTGGTGATAGCAGGAATGAAATTGAAGCTGCCATGTTCGTTTATTCTATGGTTCCTTTGATAAAATATGATTCATCTAACAATACTGTGAACCAAATTGATCTTGTTCCAACATTGGCATCTATTCTTGGGACACCTATACCATTTTCAAACTTGGGATCTGTTATACTTGATTCAATTCCAAGTTCATCAAGAAATAGGAAATTAAAAGATGAGTTATGGTATTTGTTGCATTCAGTGTGGAGAAATATTGCACAGACAAAAAGATATATAAGTGTATATTCTGAAGATACTTACTTATTTTCTAAAGAACAGCTTCAAAATTTGGAAAATATGTATAACTATCTATTTAACCAAATTAAGAGTATTAATACTATTGAAGAATTTGATTCTTTTATTGTGAATAGTCGGAACTACTTTAAATTGCTCAAAGATACATGTTCTGAAGTTTGGGTTCAATTTGATTCTAGTCTAATGTCAAAAGGCCTATTTTTGATGTTTTGTGCTTTGTTTTTCTTTTATCTATTTATCACAGGCATTCCAGAAAGTCGTATGTATAAAATATTTGAGTCTTCATTTCTACAATGTTCTATTTTAGCAAATTTAATTACTGCATTAATAATGTGCCTTTTGTTTTTCTTTGATATTTTAGAAGAATTCAAAAACACTACATTGTTTGCCACTGGTACAGTATCTATAATATTATTAGTAATATTAATTACTAAGAATTGGGATGTTATTTCATTGAATTGGTATGATTATAGAAAAATAAAAAAATTGATCTATATTACAAGATTAGTACTTTTTTTAACAATATGCAGTCTCTTTTCTAATAGCTATATTGTTGAAGAAAGTAATGTATTATCTTTTTTAATCGTTACTCTTCTTTGGCTTATCATGTTTAATCTAACGAAAAAAGATGCTAGTGAAAATCCAGAAAGAAAAACAAAGCCATTTTTAAAACAACAAACAAAATCAAACTTGAAGATAATTATAATAGCCAGTAGCTTAATAGCATGTATTTCCATAAGATTATCTTATTACTTCTGGCGTTGTAGAGAGGAGCAACAACAACGTATATGTTCTGTGTTTGTATTTGGTAAAACAAGTTCTATAACATCGGACAATTTAGAACGTATTTTACTTGCCATCACATTAATTATACTTGCATTACACATTACGATAATAAGACTATGGTTGCAAAATTGTGGAAACCTTTCTGGTTTCTCTCCTAGTGTTTTAGTAGGACAATACTGTCCTGTTGTGATAGGTGTTTGTATGGGTTGTTATTGGGTCCTTCTAAGGTTACCAAAATTTGTAAAAGTAAAATTTGCACTGTCTTGGCAAGTAAGCACATTGCCTAACATAGTGTATGCATTGAGTCTGTTTGCAATCTTTATATTATACTATCGTCCGCTTAGTATATTTTTACTACCAAAGAAAAAGGAATTAATTAACATATACCAAGATGAAAATGTAGTACCTCGATTATTTGAGAAAATAAAGGAGTCAATTTATCGAAAAAACATAGATGTAGATCAAACGCCAGTTGTTTATGGCTTGGGTACTGCGTATAGCGCTACATTTGTCTCATTAAGTGTATTTCTTATGTTGTTATATTCTTTATTGTTAGGGGATATATTATCACCTAGTACTTTCTTAATGTTTATATGTTGTACCTCTGTTTTGGGCTTATCAGCGATAGAAAGATACAAGAATGCTAATAGTATATGTAAGTATTTTAACCTATAGATAATATGTAAATGATTTAAATTACAAACTGCATTCTTATTGCTATAATTTTATAAACAGCTGAACTGGTAGAAGTACCTACTCCCATACTATTGTGTTGGTTCTTAATAGCAGAATATTTCTTTTATGGAACTGGGCATCAACCAACTTTCCCTACAATTCATTGGGATGCTGCTTTTGTAGGAACAGGTGGACATTTCTATGGAAATTTATTACCAGCAATCTTAATAGGTATCTATATATAATCTTGTTTGTATTAATTTTAAATCTCTTTCTACAAGTAATAATTTGTAGGAATAAATACATTTGGATCACATATTATACTAGGTGCAACATTACCACTATTAGTTATTGTACCATTTACTTTTTATCTTGTATTTCCAAAGATAGCTAAAATAAAATTTTCGGAAGACAACATGAAAAGAGGAGAACTGCATCTGTTTGAACAAGATTCTGTGTTTCATGCTGCAATTTTCTCAGTCGCAGGAAAATATATATTGCTTCATGGAATCAGAGTAAGCAACATTTTTGATATTTTAGATCTGCTAATGTTTTAACAATATAAACTAAGTATAAACTAAATAAATAATCACTGTTAAAGAAATAATTTGAAGTTTAAAAACTATATTTATTGATGAGTTTTTATAACTTGATATAGACATTTGGTAGCATGCTTGCTACGACGATTCACTGTCGACATTTAATGGTTTGGAAGATCTTCGCGCCGAAGTTAATATTCGAAGGCTTGGGATTATTGGTAACATTAAGCAGTGTACTGGCATCCTTTTATATGGTGTTCAGAATCGATCAGCAAATGGAACATCTTATATCCAGAGTGACAAAAGGCAGATGATAAAATTTTTCTTGATATAAGATGTAATCAACACAGTAAAATATCAAAGTTTGAAATGTAATATTAAGTGAAAAATGTGTGCAATGACTCGTTACTGCTATCATTAAAATTGGACGTTTCTACCAAAAAGAAGTAAATTAGATGTCCAACATTGACACTTACCAGTACTGCCGTTTTCATAATTTTATATGACTTTATATAAGAAATAGCGAAAGCGTAGTTATATATGAACTATTAGTCCAAATAGGAAAATTGAACTGAAACATTTAGGACATGAGAATGATATGTCTTTTCTTTTGTTTTTCCAAAGATCAAGGCATGTTATTAATTCTGGTGCTTCCTAACACACTAACGCTACCCTGCGTGCAATGCATTGCTGATTACAGAGAAACAAAGCAACGCACTTGATGCAGGATTGCGTCCATGTGCGCAGATGATTGCTTGATCAATGTACGTATTTTTTTCAACATTTTAAGTTCATCACTGTTAACCGTATATTTTTCGTTTCATTTACCGCATACGAAATTGTATATATAGCGTATATTATAAACATAATAGTAAATTTAATAAAAAGTAATATATCTTTAAAGTAACTCTTCTTATATATTTTAAAATAGTAAAATTCTTTGGACTTGTGCCTTTCCCAGTACATGGTTTTATGTTCTCTATGTATTTTGCAAAATATACTTTATTGAAAGGTATCATCAAACGTACACGTTATATATAGTATGCGAAAAAAATGATCAGTTAAAAGATAGAGAGTTTGTAATTACAAGTGATAGAAATATTCCTGCTAGGTCGGTAATCTAATGATGATTGTGATGTCTGTATCCTCTATTGTCATTTCTCAGGTATTCCATCCAGTTGGCCCACTTATAATAGTCCTCGTAATCGCTGGGATCCTGTGACAGACGAACATGTTCACAATATTCACAGTATTCAAATTACACATACCTAGTTTTGGTAATTATTATTTTGAAAGACAGGCACCTGCATATTAGGCAATACAGGCATTTGTATCTGGAAACAAATGAAGTTACGATGTTGCATAAGATATCTTGTCAACCTATCATTTGTTTTACAATGATACAAATTGTTGTTAACTATCATATTTAGCTTTCTTTATATACAATATAGAATACAAATATATAGATTCAAAAAGATATTTAATTTGAAACTTTTGTTTCGATTTAAATGCTTACATATAACTTGATTCTTCCACCTTGGTGTTCAGGTGTAGATCCTCCACCTGCCTGTACAGACTCTATAGAACCAGCTGGCAAACTCTGATATCCCTGATGCATTTGCATCTTAACTGAACGTGCTTGTTGTTTTTGACTGCTTTCCTCATTCAGAAAAGATTCAGCACCACTGACAATTTCGCGCTTTATACCTCCTGCATCTTCAGGATAAGAAACCCAAACTGAGCCAGGACCTTTTGGCAGTGATCGAGCCATCTGTAGTCCGAATTTACTATAACTCGGATTGTATGCAAGAGGCACTCCATAATCTAATGTATCTAATTTATGTTTAATAGCATCCAATAGACTCATGTTAATGGGCAAACCACTAGGGGAAAAAAAAATGTCATTAGTCATTGGATAATTAGCATTAAATGCTCCTCCGGAAGCATCTGTGGATGACATTCTTGCTTTTGTTATATTTTGGACTGCCAAAGTAATATTCTTCTGTAAATCAGTTAACATATCAAATACTTGACTCAAAACACCCATCTTTTGCTGAAAAGAGAACATTCCATCGATAGTTGGTTTTGCCCATGGACCGGGACTAAAAGGTTTAAATGGTTTCTTTGATGATAGTGATGTTGCAGACTTTTCATAAGAAATCAAATCGTTCATTGTTGTAACCATGTTGCTTTTTAAATCACCCAATTCAGATAATATGTTGCTAACAATCGAATCTTTAGCGGCGTTGATCGATGAGAGGTCTTCAATGGATCTTGCTATTTTTAATTGCGCATGACTTCCATCAGATACAGTAGATCTCACCAAATCGTTTTTAAAATTTGCACTATCGTCATCGCTAGTTAGTACACTTTTATTCAGTTTCAAAGTTTCAAACAATTTATCCAGGAACTCTGATACTTTATCATTGTACTCTGTTGGATTAGGGATTACAGATGATGGTAACCAAAAGTCAGGTGGTACAATGGTACTTTTCGTTGTTGGAACTTCAATTGGACTTGGTGTTGGAGTAGAAGTGACAGTATTTTTAAATAAATTATCCAAAAAGGTAGTTTTCTTTGCTATAAACATAGATGGATCCACCACAGGTCCAAAAGGTCCAAACATTCCTGGTAAATATTGTTTTGGTGCTGTCGGACCTCCCATCTTTTTAAGCAGTACATTCACATCTTCTTCTGGTTCTTCAGAAATTGGAGCAAGAGTGGGATATGGAGGTGAAGGTCCCAAATCTTTTGTTTCTGGCTTACCAGTGCCCATAATTGAACGAAGTTTTGTTACAGTAGACTCATCTATGCTTCTTTTTCTGCGGGAAATCTCATCCTTCATACTATAGTCAGGTATGGTATTTAAGCTTGAAAATGGAGGCATAGGCCCAAACTTAGAAGCCATAGGACCAAAAGGTTTCGAACCGAAAGGTCCGAAAATTCCACGTTTGTACTGGCCAGCTTCATCATCCACGTTACTTTTACTTAATAATGGTGTTTTGTCAACAGTATTGTACAAAGATGGACTTACTGTATATGGCATAAATGGTTTGAAGCTCATAGGATAAGCAGGTCCCAAGCCACCAAACAAGTTGCTCAGCATATCTGTCTTCTTCGAAATCATCATTTTAGGGTCAACAAATTTTGGGAAGGAAGGAGATTTTGGCATATAAGGTACTGTTATGGTGTCCATTCCTGTTACTGGTAGTCCGAGAGCTCTTGCGTAAGCTAGAAGAACATGTTTCATATAAGGAAGAGTATATAAAATATATACATACATACTTTGTACATTTATGTGAAATATTAAAGCCTCTACTCGAAAATTTTAATTTTAACATTATTTTATTAAAATTATGTTTTAAAAAATTAAGTGTTTTATATTACCAGATTTTGAAGCATAGCTTGTCCATGGTGCTGCTCCTAAAGGGCCTTTAAAAGATGCTCTAGTTAATACTATCAAATAAGAGAAAAGTACCAGATCTTTTGGGAGAATCATCTTACACCAACTTATTGAACTCTGTGTTGTTACTGCTTTTATAGCAGCAGTCAAATAATAATAGTTGCAAAGCTCTTAAGCTTATTAGCATAGGACTAATATTCTCATTAAAATAATCCATGGCATACAGGAGGTGCACTTGTGTTTTATAATTAACCAATACAATTTCTTCATGCTACTTGGGAAAGTAATTTCCTTCATACTTGTGCCATTATACTTCTATAAATATTTTAATTACTCTGCTTAAACATTATCTTTTACAACAAATACATTTATATTTATTCATTTCATTGTTTTAGTTCATTGTTATAATCTATTTTTTATCTTTTTATTTTTATTATCTATAAATCAGAAATTCAGCATGTATCATTTTTCATTTACTGAATATAAGAACAGAACACCTTCCCACTTCGAATTGTAATCCGATTTCAATCGACTTGCAAACGAACTTGCGAGAAACACGTTATTCATTTGTCGACAATAATATATCAAAGCAGCTGTTTTCATTATTTGGTAATTACCAATTGATTGTATTAATATTGAAGAAAGCTGTCACTTTATAGAAAGACGTTTATGTCGAAATGGAGATAAAAAGCTCTTCTAATAGTAAGTAACAATGTTATTTGATGTATAATAATAATACTTATAATAGTAGTAATAGATATATTTTATATGTAATCCTATAATAGAAATAGCATAAAATAAACCGAAAACCCATTAAGATTTGTGAAACAACTACCTAAAAAAGGTTCATTCTTTGTTTTAGCTATTACGGAAAATAGGAATGCCATGATAAATATTACTTCCACATTTGAAAATTTTCCATGGACTGCTTTACAGCAAAGTTCAAAAGGCGCGAATATTATTAAAGCAATAAATCAATTGCTAAGTATGTACCATCCTAATGATGGTATAATTGCATATGAACGTGTATTAAGAGCTTTACTTATATTATCTGAAAATTTGGATAACGTCTTACAACAACAGATAATTTCTATAGTACCGTTACCAAAAGGTGTTCCAAATGATAAAATAAGAAATCTGATATTTAAAATTACTGAATTAATTAAAGCACCTAATAACAAGTCATTGTGTCAAAAGTATGACTTTTATTAAATTAATTTTTATTATTTTTTTATAATGTTTAATTACAAATTTATTTTTTAGAATTATCATGACACCTGAAGAATCTAATACAGAAATATTGAATGAAGGTTCAGAAATTCATCTAAACCAAAATATTTTACTTGACACATCTCAAAATCTTGAATTACATGAAAAATTTGTATCTTCAGTACCTGAAGTGTTCAAAGGTTTTCCTCCTAATGAAATTTCAACAATTCATAATCATGTGAATTATATGTATGATACATTGAACTACAATATTCCATATATAAAACCTCATGTTAATAGCAAACAAAGCTTTTCATTAAATACTAATGAAGAAGAAGAATCATTAAAACTTCAGTCAACATTGAAATGGTTCCATACTCCTCATCTTTTGTATAAAACTAATCTTTATCGAAATTCTGCATCTGGTTACCAACAAAGATTTTTTAAATCAATGGATGATAAATACTTCCAGTTGTCCATTGATAGATTCAATAACTGGAATCAATGCAATATAGCTAACGTGCCTTATGCACTCCATCAGGTTTGTAGCAATTAATTTGTTAAAAATATTGTTAATTTAGCTATCCTGGAATAGAGATTGTAAAAATGATATTACAGGACACTACATGTTTAAAAGAATTATATAAAAATGGCATAATTTCAAATAAACAGAATAAGAATGAGATCTTCAATTTAAAAATAACATATGATGATAGATTTGTAGAATCAGAAACAAATTGTGAGATTTTACATAATAGTGATGTAAATAAAAACTTCAAAAAGTATAGTAATTTGAACAAAAATAAAATTTTTAACATGGAAGTTCAAGAACATTTTAAACAAGAATTAAAGAATGAACAAGCAATTCAACAAGATATATATAAAATGGATGTTGTGCATTGTGAAGAAGAAAGAAAAGATACAATAATAAACATACAGGTAAAGGAAATTTTTAGTTATAGCAATTATTTAAATAATTTATGACAATTCTTGTAAAAGATGACACTACAAACATTAGAAGAAGAGAATTTAATGGTGCATAAGAAACTTAAAACAAGCTTGCAGAACTTTTTAAAACGTGTAGAACAGGAGACTTTAATCAGTAATAAAACTCTTTATATTCATCAATCATTAACATATTTCAATTCAATGTATACAAATATTAAAAGCATTTCTTCTTTTATAATGCAGAATTTCCAACATTGCCTAGAACCAAACCTTTGTATATGGTTCCTCCTACATCCAAACATTGCAAGTTTGTAGATCAAAGAAACCTGGAAAAGTATAATCAATTAGATATTTCGAGTAATAACACAAATAATTCTAAAAATATTAATACACTAAAGGATACAACAAAATTCGTTGAAAAGAAATGCTTGAAAACATTTCATATTTGCCCAAAACCAACTCAGTTAAAAATGCTTCATAAGAGCTTAAATGCTGTAGTTAGTAAAACACAAACAATAGAATGTGAGAAAAAGGACTACATAGAAAATTTACTATACAAGTACCATATAATTGTTGTGTAAATTTAATATCTTCCATGATCATCAAACTTATTTAACAAAATTATTTATATGCAGATCTGCAGTGAAGCAAACAAAATCAAAAAGCTTGAATACTTTACAACAAACTGCATCTATTACAGAGTTGGTTACATTTAAAAAACAGTACTATGATACTTTACTCAATATTCAGAAAGCCAAGAGTTTGTTATAATTGTTATAATCTTTTTAACATTTCTTATAAGCATATGATATTATATGTATGTATATATTTATTATTTCTTAGTGGCAGTGGCAAATTCCTTGGCAATATCATCTGTAGAAAATTTCACAAAATATGATCCATATTATTCCAATCATTCCTATCAGGAGCAGCAATTATTACAACGTGGACCATTAATTGTTAATCCACAATTTGCAGTACATACTATGACACAAACAAAATTATCAAATATACATAACACTCCATATGTTTGGATGAAATACAACAGTTGGAAACATCCAACCATGAAACAATTAAGACTTCCACAGCAGGTAAGATATAATTAAATATTGAATACTATATATTCAAATATATAAATATTCCTAATTATTTATTTAATTGCTTTATTCATTTTATCTTCTTCTAGTTCCCATTTAAAGTTTCAAGGAATAAAGAGTAAGTTTTCTAATCATATATATCTTCTACTACAATCTTATCTTTCGTTCCTTTTTGTATACTTTTTTTAATTAAATGCTATATTTTCTTATTTTTTCATTCTTATGTTGGAAAGGAATTCTGTACTACATTATGTAAAGACAATGGATATTCAATGTTTTGCGCAAGATAAAAGTAAACAAATGAAGCAAAGTGTACAACGTAAAAAGTTAGAAGACATAGTTGGGAAATTGAAAGAGATAGAAAACAGCAATATGAATAATTAAAAAATTATTACTGACCTCTATAAGGTTCTTAATTCTTGAAAATATGTTAATCTATAAACTCTTTGCATACATATCGAGACAAATAATTATAGAAAATAGTCAAAGCATAGAGGCATATATGCAGATATTTCATAAAGTTATATGTACTAAAGGAAAGTTCCTTAAAGAATACAAATGATATAATAGAATATTGATGGAGACTGTTGATTTAAGAGAATACATATCAAATAAAGTTTTTCATTCTTTCATTTATCTCGCACCAGTCTCAACAATTAATGGAACATTGATACGTTTACATGTGCACGTGCACGTGTGTGTGTGTGTGTGTGTGTGTGTGTGTGTGTGTGTGTGTGTGTGTGTGTGTGTGTGTGTGTGTGTGTGTGTGTGTGTGTATACATACACATATTCTAACATTTTTTTGGCACTGGCAAAAGATAATAATTGAGTATTAGATTATTAATCGCGAATATTTTTAATAATTTCGTTTGTATTTCGGACGATTGCGTGATAGTTTTCTTTGTTTAATTATTGTTGCATGTTTGTGTTGTTGACGTCAATCGAGCCTTAATACTTACAACATAGTAACTAATAAATGTACACATATTCTTTAGTATTAACATAGAACAACAAAATTGCTGCTAACATTTACTAACATTTCGTAGTATATTTCATAATTAACATATAATATACGCACTTATGACTTTTGTATAGTCTACAGTATAGACTCTATACTACACAACAGTCATTCATTTCATTATCTCTAAATGTACAAAATAACTTTTAAAAGAATAAACGGTAATAATAACTTAGGTGTTATATCGTTCATTCGATCATTAATCGTTATTGTCCAGAACAATCGCAATGAAGTATGACAAATTACCAACAGGTCAATATATAATGTAACTCTTGGTAATTTACTCAATCACATATGTCAACTCACAATAATATTTCCTTGTTTCAGAAAACATTTTACCTTCACAATGAGTCTATAATAGAAACATTATTATATACCCATATTTATCGTTAACAGTATTGACAGCATCATCCTAATAGAAATGGATTTTCATACAAATGATGCTTTCAATACTTGATATTAATATCTATTTATGAATCGAAATACATCCAAAGGATCTACAGCAATTGATTTTTTTGGTTGTAAGGACTCTTACATTTTATTTTTGGTAATATCCAATGAATCAAAGTTAGGCCAAAGATCTCTTGTGTCATGTAGTTCATGTATCTCTTTTGGATTGTCATTATTTACTATTATAGTTGTTGAAAACAAAATAATGTGTATAAGCAAATCTTATTAAACCGTTCCATTCCAAATATTGTTTGAATGCAATATAACTCAATAAATCTATTCTAATTTCCTACATCACATTATAATCCTATAAATATTTAATTGAAAGTATCATTTTATAAACGAATAAGATATATCAAATTGAAAATATATTTTAATCTTATTAAAGCTATATAGTATTTGGAAAAGTGACTAATATGAAACTTCAATAATGATTATTGTATATTTCAAATTAAATAATAAACCATTCATGGAATTAAATCATATATGTAAAAAATAAAACAATAGCAGTTGTCTAGCTCTAGACAATCTTTTGTGCGTACAGTGTGTGCTATTGTTCAACATAATTTAATTAAATTCAGTGGTAAAAATAATACGAATTTCAGATCAGATAATTGTCATGCTACTTTTTAATGCAAATACCTCTCTGGATTTTAAATTGATTTCATAATAAAATAAAAAGATATTTATAAATACCTAAAAGGAACATTATATAAGTATATCATAATACAAGAAATAAAAACTTGTGATACCAAGATTAGAAGGAAGAATAAGTAGTAGGAGAAAGTTTTAGACAATTTATACGAATTTTAATAACTGGTTCCATAATTAATCAAAGAATTATTTTTCAATCAATGTCATTTATAAAATGTAAAGAAAGGGTATGTTTATCAGAAAACTAACAATCTTGTTACAATGGTGAAATAGATTTGCACTTTGTTTAAACAGTAATATTTAGTTACTCCTTTACTTTCTAGAATAAATTGCGATGGATTGAAGTTCAAACCTAATGTTTTGTTATTTGTGCCATAATCTGAAGCGTTTTCGATTAAAGTTCATACAGAAATACATTAAACACCGTTGTAGATTCACATACTAAATATAAGTCTAACAATTCATTTATTGAGGTATTGCAAATCGTAGCGAGGTAAAGCCTCTGATACTAAGTTATTGAAAAGTAACAAAGTTATTCGACATACATGACACTCAAAGAGCGTTATATTTCTTCTGGCAGTGTCCGTACATTTTTTTTTAATTATTTTACTTAAACTTTTAAGCTAAATATCTTGCACCATGTAACATTTCCACCCAACATTTTTATCATGAAATCTATCCATATTTTTTTTAAACACTTTATCAGTACACCAATAATGTACCATGTATAAGAAAAATTACATTTATTTCTTCGTTGTGTTCAAGAAAACCAAATTACATCATCAATATTTTGACACAACGAAGCTACCATAATATATACTATTCTCTTTTTTTCTTTATGATCCTATATGAACACGCATTTTTTCCTTATGCTAATCAATTAATTAGATAACTGACGCGTTATACACGCCAACATATAATTAGATGCCTGATCCAGATGTATATATTCTAATATTGTATCAAAAGACAAAGTAGCTGTCACTTATGATTCTAGTCGAAATTAATTACTTCTTTGTGTTTATGTGATTATAATAATCTTAATCAAGTGAAACAAAACAGAGGTCCCAATATAATCGATTCTATGTACCACTTGTATGGTAAAAAGAGATTTCAAGGACCAAACGGTCAAGAAACACAATCTTCTGATAATTTTCAAGATGAATTGTACCTCTAATACGATATGTATGTACTAAAAATTACTTTGCTCTTTAATTTGATGAATCAGTAGAGACAAGGTTGTACAAGAGTACTGGACTAGAAATGGTTTGAGATTTTCATTAAAGTAAATAAGTAATGCAATACCATTACTGATCGTTATATTCCCTTCTTGCAAATAGTGCGTATACCTTTTACAAAAATAGAGATGGACTTTTTCTAAGCTACCAGACTACATAATTGTATAAAACTCAATCGTTTACGTATAAAATACTAATAAAAAACTAGATTTCATTATGGTATAATTACAGAAAATAACTTGTGTTTATCAATTCTCGTCTAAATTTGTGAAACACATTTCTACGTCCATCTCCGTGCAACAAGAATATTGTTTTGAACAATAATCGAAGTAGTATAATTTAAACACTTGTTCCATGCATACTAATTCCCTGTATAATTCACTTATAACAAGAAATGCTAAACTGATATTAGTTTTTCAATCTTAATATAAATACTTGTTGCCTGTTTAAAAAACAATTTTCATAAATTTACACTTGTAATAAAACAGAAAATTAATACATTTGCCTGATTATTAACTATTGAGTATGCATGGAAACAATATATTGACATTAAAGTATAACAAAATAATAAATAAATAAATATTTTAATCTTTAATTACTAATAGAAGTTATACTTACAAATAATCCCGTTAATACTTAGATTTATTATTTCATATATAATTGGAATAAAATGACATTATCTGTATGTCAAAGACGGGCAGTCTGGTTGTATAATGCAAAATGTCAAAAATCGACAACTAAAAAGAAATTATTTTCTTGGCAGCATAATATACAAGGCAACAATAATTTTATATAGGATTCTTAAATGTTTGGACATAAGACATTCCATGGTCTTGCAATTGCAGTATATTGCAATATAGAGCTTTTCTGGAATTTATCTACACCTGCATAAGTAAGTGATTAACAACTTAATTCCAAACTTAATCTCATTTTATGCACAGAGGAGAAAAATATAGACTTAAAAAATGATAACAAAGACGTTATGGTCACTGTGCACTACTTTAACATTAAAGTGACTTTTACATATGTAAGTTTAAACACATTCAATTTGAACAAATTCGTTTAGAAACAATATAAATATTTCATTGGTAAGACAATAAAATATTTTCGTTCTTTTTTATCCTTTCCTTAATACAAACAGTGAAAGAAGGTTCAATGTGATATTACGAAACTATCGTTTCAAGGGAAACTTCTGTATTACATAGCTGTTCCCAAAAGTCATTCACTGCAATGAGTCCAACATTTTCTAACACATGTATACGCGTTTTTAAATTCAATCAGGCAAAGCTGTAAGGATCAATAGTTTTGCTAGAACAAGGTTGGACGTCATCAGGTGGTGGATGCCATTGTCCAGTCCACATGGCAGTACGATCCATAGCTATTTCTGCTGCTTTCTCCATACTGTTGCTAGATGTACATTCCATTTCCCAGTGGAAACCATTTTGAGTCACTTGCATTGAACTAGATTCATCTATGCCACAATAGTCCTGTGCTTTATTGTTCACTGGCATTTGTAAAGTTTTATTTCTAATTTGCATAGAACCACTGCCTCTATGTTCAGCACCAGGCCAAGGTCGGGATTGTTCCAACGACTGTAGAGGTAATTTCCGCGGCACCCGTCTAGATTTATTATCCTCCAGAATATGACCACTATTGGTTTTGGTACTTATTAAATTTCCATCGCCTGAACTACTATCACCATCTCTTCTTCGCCTTCTCCTTCTCCTTTCAATATCGACATCACTTCTTTGAATATCTTCGTTAGTTTCTTGGGTATGTAAGAAGTGTTCCCTTGCAGAAGCCCAGTGATCTTTTCTATTGGCATCTTGCTTGTATTTTGTATGATTATCATTGCCGTGATGGCCATTATTTGTGTTTGTATCACTGTCTATATTTTGTTTCCTCGACTGTTGATTTTTGACAGCCCATGAAGCAGGCCTCTTAGGGCTCCGCTCTTTGACAGTAACCTAAAAAGATAAAAATTAGAATTATTGACAATAGTTTAAATATAGTTATAAAATAATGATAAGAAATAAAATTACTTACTCCTGAAGAGGAAGAATTGTCAACAGGCTTATAAAGTTGTGTTGGTGTATGATTACGACTATCTGAACTCCTACAATTTGATCCACTGCGACCATGTATCCATGAAAGTAAGAAGGCTAAAATAGCACATGACAGTCCAAGCGCTGCCGCGGCAGACAACTGAGACCGAGTGCGTTTTGGCACCCAGCCACCACTGTGATATTCCCATATAGAGCATGCTAATAATGCACTACTCAAGGCATAAGATAAGCCTATACCAGTGAATATCCAAGCATTCTATAAGAGGTGGATTCTATCAGATATATCAGTGTCAAAATATTAAATCACTAATAAATATACATATAAAAATTTATATTTTTAATCATGATGGTAACATCAACTAAAAATAGAATATTGATAAATCATTGACTACTTACCAATTTTGCCCAATTGAAAGGAAAAACATATATAACATGCGAAATATCAAGGAAGAGGAGCAATGCAGTGACCAAAAAACAGAAAACTGCTACAAAGATCATGAAACGCAGCCGCCCGATTAAAGGCAACATAAATAAGCTGACCTTGGCAGTGCCGGAGCTGCATAATGTTGCCAAACACGCTGCAGATGATATCTATGTAAACAATTTAAGGTAACTTATTGTTTTAGGAATAAATAAATGAAATAATAATCTAAGTGCTATAGTACTTACAAGTAGTAAAAGTCTAATAACACCAATAGCAGTTTTAAGATGCCCCTGTATGTCACAATAAAGTACCAAGTGACTTGCTCTTGGCCAAGCCAAAGCATTTGAGGAAGAGCCATGGTGATCACCATAGCCATAGTGACCATGATAATTAGCATGTGAGTCCCATGAATGGACTGTTGAATGGACCCCTGGTGAATCCAGCTCCAAAGGTTGGGAGCTAATTTGCCCCCCTGTTCTACTGCCTGCTATTAATATAATATCAAATAATGTATATGTTGATACTCTATTCTTTCTAAATATTTGCAGTTCACAAATTATTTTCTTACCAATATCAAAGTCCTGAATGTCCTCAGGTCTAGAATATGCAGAGGCTGGTAGTTCCAGGTCACGAATCTCTTCTAAGAGAAGTACTTCTATCTCGTCGGCTGCATACAAGTCCGAAACCGAGTGAAGATGATGCCGAGTCTCGCTCATTACTTAGGCACACTCGAGTGTTTACTCCTTCCTGCCTGCCGACGATCTTTCCTATTTGATCCACTATTAACCACCATTCGTTACTCATTGAATTAAGAAACTGCTTTATACGTTTGCCAGCCATTGTCTACGCATACTGTGTGCCATTTCTTTTCTGCACGCAATACCATCCCTTGGCCTTCACGCCACACCTACAGAAATTAATTCACATTGCACAACAACAACAACAAGATACCAAGTATTAACAGAAAATATTCATTATTTAACAATCCAATGACTATGTGGATGGGGAAACAAAAGTTTGAAATAAAAGAAATAAACGCAATTGTAAATAAAAATAATTTATTCTATATATAAAAACATAATAATAAAGCAATAAATAAAAACATATGAAGTAAGAACTAATATAACCAATATAATTTTAATAGATCAATCCAATTCAATGATAGGTAACAAAAGAACTATTTTAATATAGCACTAGTTTTATACTAAAACTTAAAAATATAAAAAATATAGACTAGATTATTATAAAATACTATAAATTATAAATCCATTCCAATGGTATAACAAAAGATCTATTTCAGTACTATCAAATTAATACTTAAAAATATAAAAAATATAAATTACCACTTATAATTATATATTTAAATAAAAACTTATACAATAACAATACAATATATACAGTGGCTACAAAAACTACTTGCACACCATTATATTTACTGTAACATTTACATACTAATTAATTAAATCCAAATATGACTATAAAAATTTCATACAATGAAAATGAAGCTTAAAAACTAATAGAAAGACACTTCATTCAAAAATATAACAACATATATGCAAAAACTTTTGGTAGCCACTGTATTTTTAAACATTCAAGTCTGTTTCATAATAGGTTGGAACTTCCTATTTTTTTATTATTAATATACATCATATTCCACATATTTCGAATATACTTAATATTATTTACATTATTATCTTAAAACATAAATGCACACATAAATGAAAAATCAAAATTAACATATCTATATTATAAATAAAATACGCTTTAACTTATTGTCTGCAAATTATTATTTTTTCGATTCGTAAAATTACAATATAAAAACGCGGTAGACATAAGAGAAAATTTTTTAACCTTTCTTTTATGATATTTATCATATTTAGCGTCAAATGTTTAAAATATGTATAAAAATACCTGGATTTCATGGTTAGTTGTTTTTATAAAAAAGTATCTATTAATTTCAAATCCACATGTGGTTGCATGTGACATCTCATCAGAATGTATCAAGTATGATGATCATTGACATTGTAAATTCGACGATAAAAATGTGAAAACGTACCTCGATTTTGTTCACGATGAACCGACACAGAGATCACATTTTTCCGAAATTTTTCATAATAAATTCGGTGACTGTCTGAAGAATAGCCGCCATTGCCTTTTTGCTGTTTTTACTCATAATCTATGCTCGTCACGACGACCTAGAAATAGCAGATGAAACAACTTGACCCTTTTTAACATTCTCTGCCTAATAAAAGAAAAAAAGAAAAATAGGACAAATACATAAATTATTTGCACACGAATAAATACAAACTTTTTTCTATTATAATCATTCATTTAAATTATCAATTAAAGAAATGATATGTAAATTGTTATATTTTGCATAACTATATTACTTGTATAACTTATTAGTTAACTTATTAGTTACGTGTTATTTGCGTATCTTATTAGTTATATCTTGCTAACTAATAAAAAGAAAAATAGGCCAAATACATAAATTATTCGCCCACAACAATACAAAACTTCTTTCTATTGCATTTATTTATTCAAATTATAGAATTAAGGAATGATATACAAGTTATGATTGTAAAATTCAAAAATTTAATTTACTTCATGCGTTTTTGTAGAATATATCAAATTTATAAAAAATATAATAAATAAAAAATTGCATTTTCTAAAAATATGTTAGTATAAGAAAATAAATCAGTTATGAAAATGGTAATATATTAAAAAAATAATTTCAGCTTTCTTTTAGTACAATATACATATATGATCAATATAAAATTATTTATTGTAATTCTTTAAATTATATTTAAAGTAATTATAATTTAATACCATGATTTGTCTGAATGAGAGGAATGTATTCATTCGATAAAATACTCGTAATTATGTGAAAAATATTGTAAATCAAATCCTTTCTTGGCTGTAAAAGCGCAATAAAGAAAAAATATAATGATTTTTCTAAGAAATTAATAAAGTTTCTAAAATTTGATATTTTATTAATAATATTTGTAATCGCATATATTTTGAATAAATTATTTTTGAAAAATCTGTCTGAGACTAGTTCCATAGCAAATAATTGTTTCTTTATTTAATGAAACCAATAATCCTTTCTTTTATTACAAGTTCGTAAAATAATAAACAAATTGTTTTTTGTTAATGTGTTTTTAAGAAATTTTGTTTTCATTGGTAATACGTCTTGTTATGTCGCATCCATTAAAATCTCACTTTAAGCAGCTCTTAGGTGGACAATTAACTATAGTAAACTGTATACTCGGTCTGTCAGGTTGACAGGAAAGAGTGTGTTTGCTTTTTTATCAGTATTAAAGTACAAACGCCTATTTTAATTAATTGAAAAAAAAGCACTTTTTAATCATACGTGTTAAAGAAGTATGATATTTATAAAGTAATTTGTTACTTTAAATCATACCTAGAAATCATTTGTGTCTTTTTAGTTGCAAGCGTTAATCATATTTCGTATTTTTAACCATCGTCTTCCATTATGAACACATAGTAAGTATTTTGATATTAATTTCTATAGAATTATTGCCGTTTAACCAATTTTACATTAAACAAAGTATCATTTATCATATACGTAATATAGAATATCATTCACGTAACTGATAAGATAGCTAGCCACGCATTTAAAATAATATTATGTTGTTTATTTTATATCTATTTATTACCCATTGTAACGTTTTCTGTAATAATATTTATCTGGTATAATTTTTAGTAACAGAAACGGACCAGGTATATCAGGAAATACTTTTGATCGTTGGGTACAGATGACCAATATGCACGACGATTCTACTATCACAAAAATGCAACATCAGTTTTGGGTTACCAAACAAGCTTTATCACGAAAGTTAGGTAAAAAGGAAGATGAGTGTATAGTAGCGTCCGATGCAGAATTGGATGCCAAATTAGAACTGTTTCGTAGTATTCAGGAATCTTGTTCTTATTTACAAAGAATTATTGACAAATATCAGGAGCGATTGTGCAGTAAGTTATTACTATTTAAGTCTCTATAAAATAGGATTAGCTAAGGTAAAGAAAAATTTAAAAATAATAAAAATGACTGTACCATTAAATGTTATATAGATCTTGCACAAGAAGAAAATGCAATGGGACGGTTCCTTAAAGATGCTGGTAAACAAGATAAAACTAGAGCTGGCAAGATGATGACAGCAGTTGGAAAATCTTTATCATATTCTGGACAACAAAGACTTGCATTAAGAGCACCATTAGGACGATTGTATCAGGAAGTAGAAACATTTAGACAAAGAGCTATTGAAGACACATTGCAAAAGGTCCAAGCAATGGAAAAAGCTCGTACAGAGTACAGAGCTGCTCTGTCATGGATGAAAAATATTTCTCAGGAATTAGATCCTGATACATCAAAACAATTAGAAAGATTTCGTAAAGTTCAAACATGTGTAAGACAGTATGTATTGTTAATTATCGTTAACATCTAAATTTTATATACATTTAAATAGCTTTGAATTTATAATTTCTTTATTCATACAGAGGTAAAATAGCTTTTGATAATCTGGCTTTAGATTGCCTTCAAAAGGTAGATCTATTAGCAGCAGCAAGATGTAATATGTTTAGCCATGCTTTAGTTTTATATCAGAGTACACTTCTAAATTTTACTGAAAAATCTGCACAAGCATATTCTACAATAGCAAGCAGTTTTAAAGGCTATCAACGATATGATTTTATGGTAGTGAGAGAACTAGCTGAACCCTCAAGTAAATTAGCTCAAGAAACTGGAGGTGACGATGATCTCGATGAAAAAGAGAAGTAAGTTATAAATTTTAAAAAGTGTTAATAACAGAATTTTTAGATAAAATATATTTCTTTTATCATAGGTTATCAATTTTTGACATGGATTATCATGACAGCGTTGAAGAAGCTGAAGAAGTAAAACCAGCCAAACAAAATACAGTTGAAATTAATAAACAAGATGAAAAATTATTGGATATTGATTATGAGACAAAAGACATTAAAGGGTTGGAAGGATTAGACATGAATTCCAGTTCCTCGAATAATGAAATTACTTCACAGTCTACTTCTAATATAGAACATAAGGAGAATCTCGATCAACTTTTTGAAAATTTAATTCTAGATAACGCCATTCATAGTAATATGCAAGAAAGAAATCAATCTGAACTTGATAGAAAGTTTGGTGAACAAAGTTTAACAATGGATATATTTGACAAATCTGATACAAATCTTAATCTGGCTGATTTTTCTTCCTTAGAAGAACAAAATTCAAGAGAGCAATCTTTACAGTTCCTCGCATCCGAAAATATGGTACTTTTGAATGATATTCTCACTGATAAACAGAATGCTGATAACGAGTGGGATGCGATATCGCATGATACATTTTTGCCACCGAATATATTGAAACAAAGTTTAGGCGATGCAGCGCTTGGCATTGGACAGAAAAGCATGCCTACTATCAACATGGGTGACAAGGTAAGTAAAAATTAAATTTGTTTTTACCAAAATCAAATTAAAAATATCTGAAACACTATTATTAAATTTTTCCTATATTTTTCTTAGAAAAAAAATAAGACTGGCAAAAAAGGTAATTCCTGGTTGGATTTATTTGCTGAACTGGACCCTTTGGCTAACAATCCCATGGAAAATCTTTCTGATGACAGTAATGCATCTGCTTAATTTTTTGAAGTATTTAAAACTATATTATCATGACATATGATTAGTTGCAGTTTATAGCAACAGTCAGAAGAAATATTTTTATTTTCTCCAAATAGGATAATGCTACGAGTATTATCTATTTCTTACATTTGCACTGATATTTCATACTTATTAGTTGAATTTTAACATTCCAGATTCTTTAGATTTAATGAAAATAGCAAGATGATCGTAAGAATCAAAAATACTTAAATTTTCGTAAATAACTTTTCAAGCTCCATACCAAAGATTTAAAATCGATGATAGTTTATAAGAAATACTAGTCATATACTTCTTTTAAGTACATTAAAAATATTTTTTTCGTGATAATAAATAATTATCAACTTTTCTAATCATGTTTATAGCAAAATATGTTTAATATGAAGTATATCATGCGGATACCTGTATATAATTTGTTGACATTCCACAATGTAAAACTTTGCAATCAATTATTTTTGACATTATCATTGTATCAAACAATTCATATTTTAAAAATGTATGATACAATTATTACATCGTTTCCTTTTTTAATATACTGAAATATTGCATATTGTTTTCTTTTTTTAAATAAAATAAATACAACATAAACAGATTACATCGTCAGGGATATTGTTTTTTGTATCTTTTCTATATAAATATAAAATGCTTATGCATCAACGAAATACAGAATCACAGTGTTAACACCAAAATATAATTGTATTTCGTGTATAAAAGAAATCTAAATCAAAATCTAACTTTCATCAATAACACATCTGGAATTTAGGCATCATAAAATTGTGCCATAGCCGTTCTGACCCTGAAATGAGACGAATGTATATTAACAATCAGAAATAATTGAGAGAAAATATTTTTATATTAATTATACTAAGATTTAATAACTTATTGAATTATTATAATTTACAAGGACATTTAAAGATCATTTTCAAACACAAATAGAAAAGAAGGTTTAAAGATTGTTTGACATACTTATCAAACAATTGAAGATCCTTGCTATGACGTAATTGTTGCAAAATACGATAAAAGCCCAGTTCTTTTAAACGTGCTTGCCGTTGTGCAGCACCAGGTTCTTCCCTCCAGACTAGGTTGCACACACAAAAAACTGCGGCAATTTGCAGTTTTACATTGCTATGCATCTAGATTCATAACATAAATGTTAGAAATTTCTGCTAGAACTTCAATAACATATTATTGAAGCATAAATTATATAAGAATCATAAAATAACACGGAAAGATATTTGTTGTATTATTCAAATAAATTAAAAGAAGGCGATAAATAAAGAGTGAAATATTAAAGAAAGAAGAACAAAAAGGCAAAATATTTTTTACAAACCATATAATCCATAAGTTTTTTAAGCACATCTTCGTTAGCCATAATATGATCCTTTGCTCGATTTCCATCAGCTACATTCGCTAAAATACAGAGTGCCTGCTCCTTTACATCTGCTGGATGCCTTGGGTCTTCTAAAACTAATATAACAGCTTGCATAACGTGAGCAGCGTGTTCTCCCATTATACGATCTATGTGTGCTTTTGTAGAGAGCAAGTTTCGTAATAAACCTAATGTTTTCATCAAAACTGGTATATCTTGATCTGCCAGAAGACAAAAGATTTGATCTGTTCCCAGACATTGTAAAATTTGTAATTTTACTTGCTGTTCGGCTTGGAAAGCCACGTTCATCAATGCCCAAATTCCGTTCAATCGCAATGCCGGTGTACATCGTTTTGTAAGCGAGCACAATAACTCTATTCCTCCAGATTCAAGAATCGGTTCTTTGCTTGGACTAAATTCCAACAATAAGTTACATAAAGTACTCGACGCAACAGTTAATAAATCAACTTCACTTTCGCCTCTACCTACACAATACAATTATACTAATTAATAATAATAGATACTAATCGTATGATCTAATTTTGAAAAATTTTCGTTTTAGATTTATATAACTGATATTACAAAAAATATGCAAGAATATCTTCAATGTTCTTCAGTAATCTTGTATGATTTCATTGAATGAGTTATGTATGATTAAAACATTTTAAAGGAAATGTGTCGTAATTTTGTATAAATCATATTATTTCAATAATAATCCATCAAGTCTAAAAATATTATTATATCTTACCCTCCAATCCCTTATCTGCACCATGTAACAATTGCATAAGGGGCCTCCAAACAGCATGATCTTGAAACGTTGTTCGGAGTTGCTGAACACTTCTAGAAAGAGAATGAAGACATCTAACTGCTGCTAAACGTACGTGAGAACCTCCTGGATCCTGAAGTCCTGCCACTACTTGTTCCATAAGACTTTCTGTCTCGATGATACGTTTCCTAATATCTTCATCATTAGCACCAAGGGATGCAAATGCCCTGAATGCAGCTTGTCGCATATCTTGTGTTAATGTTGCATCCTGTAGCTGTGCCATTGCAAGTACAATCTTGCACTTGTACAATTTATTAACATGAAATATTAACGATAGTAAACATACAAAATAGATATGTAAATCTATAATGTATAATATACTTACATGTGGATGACATCGTAATAATTCTGCAAGAGTAGGAATTAAATGATTACTAATGGAAGCTAGACGTTGCAATTCGGTATTAACTTCAGTAAGGAAAGCCAAAGTTTCTGCCGCCGCTACTCTTTCACGAGGCGGATGATCTCGATGACAA
This sequence comes from Bombus pyrosoma, assembly GCF_014825855.1. Taxonomy (NCBI): domain Eukaryota; kingdom Metazoa; phylum Arthropoda; class Insecta; order Hymenoptera; family Apidae; genus Bombus; species Bombus pyrosoma. Next base: position 3,969,378 of record NC_057776.1, read on the forward strand.
AGTCGTACCAAACAAGGTAAAGCACGGTATATAATTCTAGGATCTTTGTGTACCAGAACTCCAGTTCTATGCATATATGTAACACATCTTGCAGCTTCAAGTTGAATTAACGAGCTTTTCTCACGGCCCATTAATTGTCCTAATGCTACAGGTACAAGCCTACCCTGTGGTGTGTTACTGGTAGTTGCCGATGCAACTGTAACACATACCCCATAATTCTTATAACACATATTTGCCAAGCATGCTAGAGCTGATGATTGAACATCAGGTAATGGAGAATCCAACTGCATTGCTAATGTTTCTACTGCACCACCTTTGGCTAAAGCACTTTGCTCTTCTGTTGTCTAACAAGAAATTATTTAAAATATAATTTTAAGGATTACATAGCAAAGTTAGATTTGATTCTGTCATTTCTGTACCTTGCATGCTGTTGTTAAAATTGTTGCTACACAAATTTGACAAGTGACTGATTGATTTGCTAATGATACCAATCTTGGCACTAGCGCAGGATCCTGATATATTGAATGAACCGGTGCTGATGGATGTTGAAATACTGTTCTCAAACAACGTAAGCATGCCTCGTTTAATAAATCTGTTATTTTTGGCTTTCCTTCTAATGGCGTTTCTATGATAGGTGTAGATAATATAACCTGAAAAAGCAACGGCACTACACCAAGATCTATAAGTGCCAGTACATGTTGATCAGTTCCTTTAGCTAAAGAACCCAAAGTTACTGCAGCCTCTAGCCTTATATTATCTCCAATTCTGTCTGATGTATCTCCAAGAAGTTGCAATAAACGAGGTACTACACCTTGTGCTATTACAGATCCTTTTTGTCTATTACTTCCAATTACAGAATTTTTTAGGCATCTAGAAACAAAAAAAGAGATCAATTATAGTTAACATAAATGTTCAATGAAATAAACATTGACAAAGTAATGGTGGAAAGTAAGAAAAACTATAAGATTGTTTTAATAATATTACCTTTTTAATGCTTCTTTACACCATATGTTATAATGATTTTAATAAATAATGACCTTTAATAAACAAGTTTAAAGGTTAAGTACGATTTGTACTCACATAATAGCTTCTAAGCATTTTTGAGGATCCAACGAGTATAATTCATCGATGTAACTTCTCGAACTCTCAACATCCTGTGACACAATTGAGAAGTCATTTAATTTTCAAACTTTTCGAACGATTGTACGAAAAATGATATCTTTCAAAGCAGAAGAAAACCGGTAACTTGTTTCACCTTTACGAATTCACTCACCATGAATGGTTGCATCACCGAGACCATAATTCTTTTCTCTCGGTTTTACATAAAGATATTACAAATGTTCACTCAAAATAATTCTGCAGTATATAGTCAACTACCACAAGGAATAGTTAATTTAACAATCGACTTTGTTTGTTATGTGAACACTCACTGCTTCATTTGGTAAAACTCGCGTTCTAGAAATAATTCCAATTATAACAGTGTTGGCATTATCATATAATTACCACTAGACTATGGATACTTATACAAATTCATATTTTTATAAATATAATTTAAAAAATGAAACTTAGATATGCATAATTTTTCATATTATCTACATTTTTAAATTTCTCATAGATGTTGTTACGTTTTCATTTTGGGGTTTTATGACGGAGGTACGTAGGTTGGTATCAACCTCACATAGAGCGCTGAACCACTCTGCTCGTGGAAGTGCGCGAAGATTCAAAAAGAATTTGTTCTTTTTATAAACGATCCGTTTATTCCAACTTGTACTTTTTAATTACAATAGCAAGAAGTTAGCACTCGAGAGTCAAAATTTGAATTGATTAAAAATTCACTTTTTTCATTTTTGATCTTCGATTCCTGCCCAGGTTCAGGATCCCCGCCCCTAGGTCTTGTCTTCCTGAGTAAATGGAGGTAGGAGCATTGTCTCTCACAGAAGACCGTACCTACACGTGCGGTGATGGAGAAGGGAATAGTATAAAAGAGAAACAGCAAACTTCCTAAAAAAGTTTACATAGCCGTCAAAGATAAGATGTAGAGAAATCATATCGAGAAATTCGGACTCTTAATTTATGCAGCACATAATAGATAATCTAAGCTTACAGCTCAAGTTCTAGGAAAGTTTACACGAAAGTTGCTGGAGGTAAAATACCAAGAGATTACATTAAAAAATTCGAACTATTAATTTGGCATCATAATAAATAATTTGAAGCCAGTTCACATGAAACTGTTTGTCTTCTGAGCCATTTCCTTTCCTTATCCAGCTGTTTTCAGTGAATAATTAGACAATGTACAATTTTCGATCTATGTATATAGTCGGTCAGTTTAAATTTCGTTCATAGTTTATGCCGAATGTTTCCAGATATAATCATTGAAACCAACTTCACGCAATTATACTAGGAGCAAATTCAAGCGACAGCGTAACAATGCGTAAAAAGCAATTTAATTATCGCGTTATAATATTTAACAAAATTTAATCTTTTAAATTTTTCTATATGAATAAAAATTATTAATAAATTAAATTTAATTATTTAAAAATATTGGATTAGAAATTTAAAATTTATTATAAAAATATAGAAATTTTTGTACAATTGGTCATTTTGAAGTATGTAAGCGATTTCGCATATTTATTAAGAAATGTACATAACATTAAATTGTCTAATTGTTATAAAAGTATTTTTTGTCAATTAAAAGCTTTTATTAAATATGTTTGCGGAATCTCTGCCCGAATATTTAGAAACTGTAGCAGAATATATATTTGATAATGATAAACTGGTGAGTATTCTTTTAAATTTCTCAATTTCTCATAATACAACTTTCAAATTTACGTTATACTAATCGCTTACAATATTATTTTATAAAAATGACTTTTAAATTGTCTTAAGTGCATAAAATGATTATAGGTAACCTATAAATGGTTAAGCAAAGAACTGGAAGTTCACGTCAATGTAGCAAAACAAATTCTATGGGAATTTTGGCAAAGATACAAAAAGGAGAAAGATTTTAATTGCACCTTTTTGCTAATTGGAATTTTGCATGATGGTGGTATGCGAGTTGAAATTGTCAGAGAAAAAGATCTATTAACAGCAAAAGAAAAATATAGCAAAATTATTTCCGAGCATATTTATAGCCTTCAAAAAGTACTTCCTGAGATACAACTGCTTGGGTTAACTGAAAATGGAGATATTAAATTCAGTGCCATTAAATGCATTCAGAATAATGATCGTAATGATGAAGAGATGCATATGTTCCGTTGGGGTACCATGTCAAGAGAAGTTGAATCTGTTCCTCAAGAAAAAACACAATCAATATCTGAACCAGTCAAAGAAAAACAGATATTAAGCCCAGAAGAGAAGCAAATTGCTAAAAAGAAAAATGCTGACAGAAAAGGTTTTGATAGTTTGTTTGGGAAAGTCAATAGTAAACAAAAAAGTCCACTTGTATCATCTAATACAGAAACAATGGAAGTGGATGCTTCTAATCATACAAAAGAAATATCTAAAAATGTTGGTGCTGGAAAAAAGAAAAATGTAAAAAAAGGAGAATCAAGTGGATTTTTTCAACCAAATAAGAATCATACAAAAACTACAGATTTTTCAGATAAAAATAAAAGTTCAAATTCTTCAGATAAAGACAAAAGCACAAATTCCTTATCAGAAAAAATTGTAGAAGAGAAAGTTATTTCAAAAAGTAATTCTAAACAAAAGCAGAATGTAAGAGGGAAAAAACGTAATCGTAGCAAAGACACTAAGAATACTGTTAAAAAGAGAAAACGTATTACAATTCAGAGTGATTCTAGTGGTTCAGAATCTTCTGATAATGAACAAGGATCAGAACTAGATTTACCATCTTCGCCTGAAAATGCTCCTGCTTTTGTAAAGAAATGTTCTGTTTCTCCACCACAAGTCAAACTTGAAAATGGAAAACGTAAGGTTTTAAAAACAGTAGATAAAACATTTGAAGAAGATGGTTTTCTTGTCACAAAAAAGGTACATGTTTATGAAAGTTGTTCTGAAGAAGAACCAGAAATTGTAGAAGTAAAAAACCAAAAGAAGATAGTGGCACCTGAATCACTTTCAGAAGTCAAAGGAAAGAAAAACACTAAACAAACTACTTTGATGAATTTCTTTAAAAAGTCATAGCATACTTTATTATATTATATTGCATGTTTTATAATTATTATACTTAGAATACTTACTTTAGGTTATTAGGATACTTACTAGAGTACAATAATATTTTACGATTCTGTTATGATATACAGAATACAAATAAAATTTTATATTTTATAAATAATTGATATAAAATTTATTAAACGAAAGTAGTTTGAATTTTATCTTGAAATTATAATTATCTTCTAAGTCAGATGAAATAGATATACGTTCTCTTATTAAGCACTGTTATCAGATATGTTATCAAAGAGATGCCAAGTGCATGTTACACCCTAAGTATGAGTAATGCTATATTGGTTGTTCAAATATAAGGTCTCTAAATAACAATTTAACACAATGATTATTTATTTAAATTTAATTGGGTTGTGTTTCTCATTGATAATACAAAGTTCTATATGTGATATATGTTCAACATGTTCGTGTACAATCCTAAGTAAGTAAAATTATTTCAATTTGGTGAGATATAATTTAAAAACAAATTCTTTAAAGTTATTTATTGATTACATATATGAATTATTAATAAATTTAGCTAATAATATATACTTTATTTATTACAGTGAATAAAGAACAGGAAATTAACTGTCATGGAAAATATTTAGGAAATAATGACATGTTTAATTTTGATTTGTTAACATTAGACAATTATCAAGTATTGAACAAACTTGTTTTATCTAAAAACAATATAGTTAATTTACCTACAAATCTATTGAAGAAGTTACAATCTTTAAGAAGTTTAGATTTATCTGAAAATATTATAGAAGAAATATATACAACAATGTTTATAGACTTGAACAATCTCGAAGATCTAAATCTTTCTAAAAATGCATTAAGAATTTTTGATGATTCGTTGTTGGAAGTACTTCCTGCATTGTTATCATTAAACCTTAGTTATAATCATATAAATTCAATAGAATATTTAATGAACAAAACTACAACAAAGATTAATATACTCGATCTTTCTCATAACAATATATCCAGTTTATCTAAAATATTTCTAGAATCATTAATAAATTTACAATATTTAGATCTGTCGTTTAATAGAATCCATTCTTTAGAAGATTGTAGTCTAACAGTTTTAAATTCTTTGAAAGCAATTCATATAAATAACAATTTTATTGTTACATTAAATATGCAAGCATTACCAAAGACATTGATTGAATTACATTCTGGATATAATCAAATTTCGGAAATACTATACAATTTGGATTATATTGAAGTATTAAATCTACAGCACAACAATATTTCTAAATTACATGCAAACATAATAACAGATAATTTACAACATCTGAATATTAGTGGAAATATGTTATCAAGTTTTCCAAATGTTATATCTGAAAATTTGAAAGTGCTAGACATATCTAACAATAAATTAACTTATGTTCCTGAAGTAATATCTATTAAAAATTTCCCATTATTGTTCCAATTTGATGTTAGCCAAAATCCTATTGAAAATTTGACAATTAGCTCTGATTTAAAGTTAAATTCATTTATTGCAAGTAAAATGAGTATGTTAAAAGCTATTGATGAAAGTACATTAGCAAATTTGAGACCACCATCGAATGGTTGCATTCATCTTACTATATCCAATAACAAAATGTTGTCTTTCATTCATAAAGATGCTTTGAGACACATGATTCTCTGTTCAGTAAGTTTCAAGCTGCTATTTTGGAATATTGTCCAAGTAAGTTAAAGTTACCTAAGTAAATAATTTTTTGTTATTAGTTAGATTTGAGTAATAATCAACTTTCCTATGTCGCAAAAGAGCTGGTTGTACGTAACAATAATTCTATGATATACAGTGTTAATTTACAAAGAAATCCATTTAAATGTAATTGTACACTACAATGGATGTTAAGTGATTTGGTTCCACAACTTTATTCCATCCAGCCTCATCTTTTAGATGATTTGAGGTATATAACTCATGAAATTATTATTAGAAATCTGTTTAATGCTTTGAATCAAAATAACGAAAAATATTATACTAATTATTTTATTGTGTTTCTTTACATTACATAAGGTGTGCTTCGCCTCCAGAAATATCAAACATAAGAATGGTGCATTGGTACGGATGGAAAGACGAAATTTTTTGTGTTAATACATCAGTTTTTAAAGAAAATCTTGCAATGAATGTTGCCAATGTAATGTCTAATGAAGTAGTACATTTTGATTCTAGTACTGGTTTGCTAGTTGTTGTAGGAATAGCTACAACTGTATTAACACTTTTAATAGTAGGAGGCATTCTATGGACACAAAGAATAGCCATAAGAAGAAGGAGAGTCAATAGGAAATTTTAAAGTTTATCATTATTTAGTATATAAATTTATTTGTCTTGTATATCTGTAACACATTTCTTTTTTAATTAAAAAAATTTTCTTAAATTTTCAATATATTGATATTATACGAAGATGTACTTTCATTTTCAAAGTGACTTATGAAATATCATATAACTTACATTATCTCTTGAATTGATTAAAGTTAAATAATGAATGGAAATAAATTTATTCTCTGAATTAATTTATACTTCAAGAATTATCATTCATTTGAATACTAAACATTGTATAAGACTGACAAAGTTATTAGTGAACACATAATCAAATGTTAATATTGACAAAAAAATTAAATTTGTTGGTAAAATGAATTATGAATCATGAATTTTATTAAAGTATTGTAAAAATAAAGTATTAAAGACTCTCACAGGAACAGTTTTCTTTTCAATTAAATTTAAATGTTATTGAAAAAATATGAATAAATAAAATGTTATCTTGAACATATAATGTATGTATAAATACATGTATAAGAATACATATATAATAATATATTTATCAAAACATTAAAATAAATATATATTTCTAATTCACACATATAAATACATTAGTATTCGTATAATTGTGTATAATATTTTTTTTATACAAAAACAGCCCATTTTCGATGAAAATAGTTAACTAAGACTATCTAAACATTCCCTAAAAATACCCTAAGTATTGGAAGGATTTAAGATCTTATTTAATTATTCACAAATTTCAAGTGCATAACAGACACTTAACTAAATTTAAATCATGATATTTCAATGATCTCAAACATTGCATCACTTCCAATATTGCAATCTTAATATATGTTTTAATAAAATATTTTCATAGAAGATTGATCCGCATTAATTATGAGCTAAATTGTGTTTGTAATTATACTGTTTGATCACAATAAAGATTAATAACTTATTCAGATACATTAATCTATCTTTTTTCTTATTCATTAAGATGAACAATTTTTAAAATGTAATCATCGCTTTGGACGTAAAGTGAGCTTTGCAATTTGTCTTTATATATCGTCTATTTGCCAGTGACTAGACGTCACTTGAATTGGAGGATTTTCCCTCAATTCATTTAAAAAATTACATATATTTTTGTAATATCGAGGTTGACACCACGTTTCATTGTGTGTACCTCCTGAAATCGAAAGTATTTTTTTACACGGACTTTTACAGTTCTTGTAAAGTTCTTGCATCATACGTGGAGGCACTAACGTATCCGCTAAACCAGAAATAAATAATGTAGGTACCGTTACTGACTGCACTTTGAGGATGGACAGATACTACAATACAAAATGACTCAACTAGAAATTATTCAACTGAAAGAAACTAAGCTATAAGAGAAATTATTTTACCTTATTTTTATATAAAAAAAGGGGTAAATATTGTAAACATCTCAATCCAAAAAGTAGTGCAGCCATATCAGGAATGCTAGTAAAAGTGTTCTCAAGAATAAGACACCAAATTCTTTGTGAGTTTTCTGGCTTTGTAGCTAAATTGATGGCTACAGCACCACCTATAGAAATATTAGAGTATATTAAACATATAGTATACATTCTTTATCAAAAATGACTCATTTAAAAAATATAAGTACCCAATGATCTACCAAATACGATTATTTCATTAGTATTTATATCAGTTCTACTAGATAAATAATCAATTCCTGCACGAGCATCCATGTATAAACCTTCTTCAGATGGTGATCCTTGTGATAAACCATAGCCTCTATACTCCAACATTAAAATGTTACATTGGATAGTATGGTATAATCCAACTGCATTTTTTAGTCTGAAATATAGTCTTAGAATTATTATCTCATATTACAAAATAAAATTATATGATAAAGTGGCAAAAGTCACTGACCTATGTCCTACATTACCAGCATTTCCATGAAGAAATAACAAAGTAGGCACCTTTTTTATTCTATCCTCTGGTTGAGAAATAAAAAACATGTGTAACATGGTACCATCCCCTGATCTAGTATAAATGCTTTGATAAGGTAAAGTAAATATCGAAGGTGCAGGAACATATATCCGAGAATTAGCTGGTGACTCTGGACGATAAACAAGTTGATCTTCTCTATGATACAATATACCTACAATATACATTGATTAAAATACATACCTACCATTGTTAGAAACATAAAAATTTGATAGAAGACTTTAATAGATATACCTGTAGTAGCAAAACAAAGTAGAAAGAAGGCAGAAATCCCACCGTACAACCAATATAGAAGGAAACAGGCAAGTATATAAGTTCCAGAGAAAGCCCAACATTTGATAGCTATACTCCCTAATAAACGGATGGGTTTACTTCGAACAAGTCTCATACAAAATGACATGATTGCTACGTAGTATTTTCAAAAAAATGACTAATAATCATCTAAATCACTCTTATATTCAGTAAGTGTACAACATTGCGTATCTTGACTTGATCATACTGCTTCACCGAGTCAAATATTCCAGTTATCATTGAAGACTTTATAACCTAAAATTCGTATCAAAATTTTACTTCATAAATATGATCCATTTCATAAAAACTTTGGATTTGTATTGATAAATAAATGCATTTCGCTTTTCAAAGAAATTTATTAGATCAGAGATTACATAGCATAAAATGAAATAGTTTCAATTTTTGAAGAATTATGAAACATGGATTGAAAATAAATATTGCCGTTACATGCTCAAATATAAATCGATAAAATAGTATAAATACTGAAATATAAATAATAAATTTTTTATAATAAGCGATGTACTTCATAGCGTAATTTCATGTTGAACAAAGATACGTTCATATACAAACACAAAACAAACTGGCGGCGCGATCATAGTGTTACATTTAGAAGATAGTATCGCGAGTTTATCACGTGTCATCGTGAATGTCCAATGCTGTATTCTGATTTCTGATTACTGTTAACCGATTCTATATGTATAACTAATACTACCTTACGTCTTTATACTGAAGACGAGTCTCACTGTTCACGTAGAGTTCTTCGTTTATTTACGATTAGAAATTTAAGTGTTATTTTAAAATTATTTATAAATAATGGAGAAAATACTAGTCGAGCCTCGGGATGGAACCGTAGTGTCATGTTTGTCTAACCTTCTTCAAACGAGTGCTGAAGATGCACTTACTATTGGTGATACGTTTAAAGTCGGACTATCAGGTGATATACTTCTCACATAAACACTATAAATACAAAAATGATAAAAACAGATGATTAATCATGTCCATTGAGTGTTCCATCCTTATAAGATATATTTTAAAGAAAATCTGAAAGTAATATCTGCATTTAAAATACATACATTTATAGGTTATACATGCTGTAAAAAATTATGCAATTGACGAGATTTTATATTTATTTCTTTTTTCATTTGATTCCAATTTAAGCAAGCAGGTTATTGTTTTTACAATAGTATATTTTTTCATATTTTTTTATTTCCAATATTTAATTTATACCTCTTACAAGTACAAAAGTTATTTTTTACATTAAAATATTAAACTAATAATAAAATTTTAAAATTATTTGTGTTAGGGGGGTCTTTGGTACAATTATTGGTTGACAGTTTACCTAATGTTACAACTGATTGGAGTAAATGGTATTTCTTCTTCTGTGATGAAAGAGTTGTTCCTTTCGATAGCAATGATTCTACTTATGGAGTATATAAGTCAAAGTTGATTGGGAAGATACCAATAACTGAAGAACAATTTATAAAAATTAATCCTGATCTGTCTGGTAAAATAATATGTTTCAATCTATAATTTCTTTCTTCTTTTTTTCCCATAAAATAGCAGTTATATAATTACATTATTATACTTATAGCCGAAGATGTTGCAAAAGATTACATTAAGAAGATGTCTGTATTTTTCCCTCCCGACCGTGTTCCATGTTTTGATGTGCTTCTTTTGGGATTGGGTCTAGATGGACATATATGCTCTCTTTTCCCTGGTCACAAACTTTTAAACGAAGCAAGCTTGTGGGTTTGTCCTATTAATGATTCTCCCAAGCCACCTCTATCTCGTATTACTCTCACTCTTCCTGTGATAAATAATGCAAAAAGATGCATATTTGCTATTACCGGATATGGTAAAGCTGGAATTGTTAAGGTGATTATTTCATTGAAGGTTAAAGGAAACTAATTTTTAAGTTGTAATTCATATAAAGTATTTTTATTCTTAATATTTAATATCTAACAGCGAGTATTGCAAGATAGAGAAAATTTGCCAGCTGCTCGTGTTCAACCCCACAATGGAGAATTGTATTGGGTCCTAGATGAAGATGCTGCAAAATTTCTAGAAACAGCCTAAACAACATTCCATTAAATTGACTATGACATTCCATGTTAATATCTTGTCCTAATGCTCAGCAAATTTTTTGAGCTTACTTTTATATACATATGTGCATCTTACTTAAGATACCTAATAATAGAAAAGTAACTAAATGACATTTTTTGTAATTTATTGCTCAAAGATTGATATTTGTTTATTGTGATGTTAATATCATCTGAAATATATTAGGTTCTGTTACGTATTTTAATATTAGTTTCCAATATTTTATTTTTTCATTTCAATTTGTAAACATTTAATTATAATGGATATAAAATATAATAAGGTAAAGCATTTTTATGCCACATTACTCATTCATTATTAATATCATCAAATTGCAATTTATGCTTATTATATTATCTTAATAAATTTAGAAAATCATATAAAACAAAAATGGCTTAAAAATTTTTTAAGTAACAAATATCTTGGATGCTAAGATAAGGCAGTATACATTTCAAAAACGTACAAATATTTAGCAATATTTATTTTTATTTAGATATAATAAATATAAAAAATTAAAATATGTGATTACAAATATATTTAACATTACGTAATTCGATTTATCATAAATTATGTTTTTCATAAAAATAAATAATGTCAAGAAATCCAAGATAAAATACAAATATTTACTAAAAAAAAACATTAAAATAAAATCCTTATGGTAAAAAAATATATATATAAAAATGTGAATATATTTTTATTGTTTATATCATACCATCAATAGAACAATATATAATAGTATGTAATTCTCATAACAATTTCTATTTAATTCTGTATTGAAATATTTATCATGGGATCGAAAAACAGTAAGCAAAGTAGTTATTTAAAATCTTTATACAATATTTTATTTGCACGAGAAAATATCATAATCATTGTCATTTTGTATACAGAAGTAAATAGATATATCTAGTATAAATATTATATGTTCGTTTAGTAAATCGTAAAAGACATTCTCTATCTTTGGTAGTTTATATAAAATTAATAAATATTGATATATATAAATAAGTATGCAGCAAAAAATGACTATTTTTATACGATGCATATTTTTGTATATCATAATATGGAATTAATATCATTAATGTATGTATATTGTTCGAGGCAGGAATATCGTTTGTAACATGCACTTAACAGATAACATCCGCTATCAGTCAAATTCAGTAATCAGTGCTAATTACTTAAGAACTAAAATTTTTACAATATTTAATAAATTATCTTTATTTTTTACAAAAATCTTATATGTACAATAGATATCAAGCCATAAAAAGAACTAAAAAAACTATTAATTTACATTTCTTTTCACATGACTCGTCAGTTTCGTTATAATTTGTATTAACTGCGTATTGCTGTAAATCATTTTAATTTTAAACGACACGGCAAATTACTTTTTTACAGTTCTTTCAAATTCGTATGGATTATTTATAAAATTCTATTCCAAAGCACAACGAACATTCTATAGACTTAAAAAAGTAATCGAAAATGTTGATTCAGTTAAATGTTTCTATACATTACGTACATCTAATATAAATGCTAGAATTACCCAGAAAAAATGGGTTTTGTAATTTTTAGCTACTTTACTTACATTATATTTCGTTTATGTTAAAAACGTGATGGAAAAAATAAAAGGACATCTTTGATTTTAAAAATATACGTGAAAATAATATGATACTTGTCCAAAGTTAAATTGTAAAACTATCATTTTTTTATCGTCATCACTCAACACTCGTGATTATTTTGAAGAAAGAAGTAAGCAGGCACGAATATAATGCTATATCGTGATGTACTTCTTTGGAGTTTAAATATACATATTTATAATACATAGGATATACATAACATGCCTACAAGATTCATTTAATCAGAGAATTACGTTAAAACAATGCGTGTAACAAATGTAATATCGCGGATAGAGTACTCGTTCATGGAACAAGTTTAACACATAAATTATAGATGTGCAGTGTTTGCAATAACTCATAACATAACACCTTGATAATAGCGGATTTGTTATTATTATTATTACTATTGGTATTATTATTTTCATTATTATCATTAAATACTGGAAGAAATTTACAATAAAAATAAAACGCATTTACAAAATTGATAGGATTTTATGCACTGAATTATGTTTCCAATTTAGCTTATAACCATACATATCACAGCAATAATATAACTCGATCCTCCTATTTTCAGAATTTGCAATAATGTTCTAATGTATTTTCTAAACAATACATTCGTTTACATTTTCATAAAATTACATTTCCATCTGTAGATTACTTGACTTGCAAATCGTACGTGGATCGTACAGGAATTTCTTTTTTCTTTAATATTACAACTATCAGCCACATCCTTATTTCCTTTCCATAAAAAACGACCAAAATAAAATTATAAGACATAATACTATTTTCTTTTCTTCTACTGGTCTTTATACTATCATTTCTATTTCGAAATTATGAATTTACACTTTTGTTCTTCTTCATAGAAGCGAAATATAAGTGTAAGTCATAAAAACGAATACGTTTAAACTAGTTAGCATGATGTATACACGGAGTGTATAAATGTGAACTCATTGGAAATTAATTAAAATTCTTTATGCTGGCCACTTTTGTTATACTTATCTCCTTATGTAAAATTTGTTATAAATATGTTCTATGTGTTTAATAGTGTGATATACAATTGGAAAATAGAATGGCAAATGCTTAAATAATCGTAGAAGCTTCGAGTTAACAATAAATAAGCGATATTACATATAACAAAAGGTAGAACATACCGAATTGTTTGTTTAACCAACGACTGACTTACTTGTATACTTTATGATGTAATTAAAGAATAATTTAGTTAAATTAATATCACCTAAAATAAATAATCATCACGTCATATTAACACCCAAGAAATCCCTGACGGTTTCATATACCATGTAACTAATCGACACAGCTGGTGCAACCTAAAAAAAAAACAAATAAAAAATATATGAATAATTTATGATCTCCATTTATCAAAAATTAATCGTTATATAAATTATTCCATACCTTTAAAAAGTTCGGGGTTAAACCTCTATACAAACCGCGAATACCTTCATTCTTAATAATTTCCTTAAAAACAGTAACCATAGTATTAGGCTTCCCTGGAGACATATCTGCTTGCAACCGCGTTCTGACTAGCGCTAGTGGATATGAGCACACTTGACCGGCTGTGCTTGAAGCTGTTCCGCATAATAACAATATCCAGAAGGGTGGTTGTTCATTTTTGTCGTGTGTTTGTAAATACCTGTTTTTCAAAGTCTATACAAAAAAAAAAAACTGATGAATAATATTTCAAGATTATCAAGTATCAGTCATTTTTTATATACTTACTTCGTACACAGCCAAGTCAATACCAGCATATGGAATTATTCCCATTAAATTAGGAATATAGCCTCTATAAAAAGATTTCAAACCACCTTGTCTATATATCTTCTTTGTTGCATCTACTAAACCTGAATACTCTCCTGTTTTTCTAAGAGCAAATCTAGTTTTGAGCACCTGCAATATATCACGAACAACATCACTAAAAAATAATGAAGATATTACATCGGTACGTCATGTGAATTTCATACCTCAAGTGGATATATGGCTGACTGACTAATCCCACCAGCTAAAGATCCAGCCATTAATCGTTCATAAAGTCCGAGCTCTCTCATGTCATCTCCTTTAATTGTTCTCTTAATTTGCTCATAAGCCATGAATTTCAGTGCACTCTCTGGTCCAATTTTAAGTACATTTATACCATTTCCTCTCCACAGACTGATAGAACCACCTTCACGCAGCATGTACCTGAAGCAAGTCTTGATTTTGCAGTGTCGCGTTCCATGCACCTGAAAGCATTTTTCTTTAAAATAAAGTAAAGCAGAGAGCTATTCATTTAACTGTGATTTTAATTTTTAATACGTATCTAATACTTTGATTCTATATTTTATCAAACTATGCTTACAATGGTTCAATGGAAATATTTGCACATTTACTATAGAAAACTTCCATGTTATACATCATATTTGTTGTATAGAACATTTTGAAATTTCATGAGTACTATAATGAGACATGACTGCCATAATTATAAACATGGTAAAATTTGAATCAAACTTGGTAGTTAATAGTTGTGTCTATTTTAGATAATACATATATGTATTCATAAAAGTTTGCATAGGTATTCAAATACTGTTCTGAGCCATTGTATACATTTGAGCTTTACTTTCTCTTTTCCTTATTTTTTCAATCCACTGAGATAATCAATTGTTTTCTTACTTTTCAGAAATTTTAATAAATTACATTACATAAAGTTAAATAGTTCGAATTTTTTTATTTAGCTTTATAAAACAAATTTATTGGGACTTTTCTATTGTAAACCCACCTGCAGGTAAACTTTAATACGATCCAAAGGCGCCGTACATGTGCGTGATACACCACCTGCTACACCACCAGACACCAAATGTCGCCACCACATTCCAGAGACCATTTCACCAGTTGTGAAATCCTCAGGGACACCAATATCCTCCCCAATGTCCATATACTGAAAAAAGAAAGCAATAACCAATATAATTATTAGATCTTATCTCTGCAAACAAGTGCCCTAACTAATGAACGCACCGAAAACGAACCTCCACTTTGCATTTAAAAGGAACCGTACCGCGAAAATATAGTTTTAACTTTGATAAGTCGTGCATGATTACTTCATTAACGATTAACCTTTTACCGTGCATATTTTGTGATTTTGACATTTAGCTGTTATGCATAAATACATGTGACTCTCATTATTGCCAAAATACTCAAAAAAAATTAACAACTTGCACGATTCAAACACATATATACAGGGTGTCTTTATTGTATTCAATCGTGGATTTAAAATTATAGAAGATAAACAAGAATTTCATGAATATTACATGATACATGATATGTTCCAAAAGTGGAGGAGGAATCTCAGAAATTTTAAAGACATTTCTACCCTTTTAAATATCTTTTTTATACACCAATCGATATGTTCCTTTGTTTTCACTCTAAATTATTTAATTTTTCCTAATGATATTCTTTTTTATTTCCTTCATTTCCAACTGATGATTTGACCTAATTACAAGAAATATCTTATATTCATTGATTTGGATATTTAAATGAATTATTCGATAATATTGAATACTTAGATAATATCAAATTTTATTAGGACGTCGTTGATTTTCACTGAAAAATTTAAAAGTAATAATTTTAACGTTCGTCTGAAAAATAAACGTTTCAACGGCCGCTTATCTTCCAATATATTTTGAACCAGTGTTCACTGGTTAACCCCGGTCTCATTATAATACATATTCAGCTACACTTTGCCGGTAGTTCGCGTACCACGTGTCAGATAATTCTTGAACTCCGATCAACTATATGCTTCTCAAATTATTCAGACACAGATAGGGTTTTCAACTTTCTTGCCAGTTTCAGACATTACATCATATTTTGCGATTAAGCTTTCATCATTTTTCTTATAATTTGACACGATTTCTTTCATCAAATAATCGAACTTTTTAAAACGCTATTTCATTCAAACAATTATGAAACTCCATATACATACATCGACGCTGTCTACATTTAGAAAGCAGCTGGATGTTTCGAGTCAATTAAGTTTTGAATAATTTTGTAGTGAAAGTTATGCGAATTAATGATGATCCTTTATATAATTTTCAAAAATGTAATTTCTAGTAATATTTCGTTTGTCGGATTTGCCTGAAATAAATATTCTAACAGTGTAAACGAAACGAAGGGAAAACGTTTAGCGGTTTTGCAGACATATTAATAGCTTAGGTAATTAGCTTTAAATCTATTTTATCACGAACAAATAATTGTACGATAAGCTTAATATTAGCAGATCGCTTGAAAATGCAAATATTTGTTATTAACTTGACATCCATATATGTTTGTTTTTTTTTTAATGTCCTAAAACTGGAAATAGACGCGGTCATTAACATGATATGTACTAATCGTGCGCCTACAATAAAAATACATGTTATTTATTTACGTGTACTTGTATTTTAAGTTCTATAAGCGAGACTGTGGACGAGAAAGGTAAATGGTTGATCAAAAATATGCGGCAAAGTTGTTCTCCTTGATATAACGAGCGGCAAAAGTACCTGCATAACAAAAAAAAAAACGGATTTTATTTCCACTTCGGTATCTTAGGTATAAAAAAGATAGAATCTGCTACAAAGAATCTTGACGCAGTTAGGTTTCACTGAATTAGATTTTGACCTTGCACGCCTTTGATTGATTATACAAGCAGCTATTATCGATATCTTTGTGTAAAAAGGCAATCGATAGCAGCATACGCCTATTAATTGTGAACTTATTCGCGAGGAATTAAGTAGACGATCTTAATGTTGTAAACTTTATAGTCAATTTC
Source organism: Bombus pyrosoma (assembly GCF_014825855.1). Lineage (NCBI taxonomy): Eukaryota > Metazoa > Arthropoda > Insecta > Hymenoptera > Apidae > Bombus > Bombus pyrosoma. The sequence goes on from NC_057776.1 coordinate 3,986,581, forward strand.
CCAACTAGCACAATTCATGTGAAAAAATGTATTTCTACTGAATCTCAAGTAACACTCTAGATGTATTTATTAAGAAAGATGATATGACCTTAAAGGAAGATATGTCGATATCCGTACAAGATGTTTGAACTGAAATGTAGGAAGTAAACTATGAATGTTTAAAAAATCTACAGAATGCAAAAGTACATAAAATATCTGAAGTAGAATACTTATTATAATATTTGGTAAATGAAACAAATTTTTATTTAGATTCCATTTCTTTAATTATGCTCATAAAAATATAAAATTGCGTCAACATCTGCGGTTTAGTAATAAGACCTGATGAAAACGAATAGAGAAGCAAACTTATCTATTGCGAGAGTTTTTCTCGGAACCGTCATATCGCTTAGGAAACAAAGAACCGAGTAAAATAAATAAAAGAAATACCGATCGTAGATACTTAACTTTACGTTAAACTAAAGAATAATATCTGTATCTATATCCACGCTATCCATCATGGAACAGTTTTTTGTACTTGTTCGAAGGATAAGGATGAAAAACTCGAGTTAAAACTGAATAAATCCAAAGAACGACTGAGAGAAACGAAGTATGCAGGTTTCTTAAGTCGGGCCAGAAGCCAACAAAGCAATTTGGTACATTGCCCAATCCTAACTTTAAAATTTTCTTCAATTCGCGTATTATTTCTTTTACGTGTGAGAACACCTTAATCACGTGACAGGTTGCTAATTCTGAATCTAGCTAAATACCTAGAAGGCGCACAATTCCGGTAGCTGAAGAAGAGTAAACTATAGTTAATTAAACGTAATGCTTTTGATTTACAACAATCATTTTTATTGCGAGAAAAACCTGATATGTAAGATGGTAGTGACTTTAGAAAACATTAATATTAACTAATACACTGTTTGTCTGTTCTTACAATTAGCTTTAACTATTTAAAGCAGTGTTAAATATGTTTTTTCAGAATAGAGGTCATTTAACATACTACATAACACATGTATAACGTGTAAGGTTTTGTGTATCAAAATTTATAAGGATTGAAGTACAAATATTTTTAATACGCATGTATTTACATACAAATAGAAACCTCTACTTTTGACTAATTAGAAGTAATTTGTGACGTTTTCATTCACGAAACAATTCACTTATTCTGTTTGCAGAGAATTCTTAAATTAAAATTATTGTACATAAGATAAGAGTACCATGCGTTTCGCGCTAATCTAGACACTCTGAGATGTTTTGATTAAAATGATACTCTGATAAATCTAATCAAAGACAGACGTTTAACAACCGTGATTAAATATTTAAAGTTACTGTCTTTTGACTTTCGAAACTATTCAGCTGTTCTCGTGAAAGAATGTTAGTATTTATTCGTCATTTATTTAAATGGTTCTATATTTACAAAATATATATTTAAAATGGTTTTTACCATTTAATATTAACAATAAAAAGTCTAATACTTTTGCTAATTTATTTTTATTATGATTTATGATGTAGTAAAAGAGTGATAAAATATGCAGAATTGTTGGTCGGTAGAGTTATATTATTATGTCTTAAGTCATAAAACACAAATGAAACTTAGGGGAAACCGATATCAAGACTCAAGTGTCAAATAACAATCGCCTGGTTACAAGCTACAGCACTTACTTTATATTGCATATTATACATATTTGTTTCAGAAATGTATACCAATTATTTTGCAATATCTTTACAATTTTTATATTCCAAGGGATAAAATAATTTAAAGAATAGTAATCTTTCCTTTGCTTTTTAAAAGTGAGATTTGTTAACTTTCATTCTACATATATAAAAATCTAAAATGTACAAGGGATAATCATTCTAGAAATAGACTATTTTATACTTCTACATGCATGAATATTATGCAATTTTGTTGACATTATACAATACTCCTACCCAAGCATCTCACAAACGTCACTTCTGATAATAGCCATAAATAAATTTCCATAGATGACAATAATACAATTTCATTTTTAATTTTTTATTATATATATTTTTTGATACTCATACGATACTCCTACCCAGGCTTCTTCCAAATGGTATTTCTGATAATAATTGGTACTCTACATGCATTAAATAAATCTTCATAGATAGCAATAGGATAATTTCATTTTAAATTTCTTATCATTCATATATTTCCCTACTCACTAGTAAATAAATTTTTATTTTTTAAATAATTCAACGATTTATATAACAATTCAATTACCTATTTGTTTTCCTATTTGTTTAAACGTTATTATAAAATTTCAGTTTTGATGTGATTTACTTAACTAGAATTAATTGTAAAAGCAATTGTAAAATTTCCCGCGTAAAGTTCAATTAGCAATGACAGACTTTTGTGCAGAACAATCTGGAACGAACCAGAGAAGGGAAAGGTTTGCATTCACGATGAATCATCGTTTGATGCTTCGCGATTGCCGGGTACACATTCCTTATTAAAACATAACTTCATTTAATCTTGCGTACGAGTCATTCGTTTGTCCGTTCTGACAGTTGTCATCATTTATCGTAAATCCAATGCTAATTATGCACCTCCTACCCAAATTTCCAAATACATCATGTATGCTCACAAAGGATATAACCTAACAAACACGAAGATGGTATCCCGCTGGGGGTAACCATCCACATGCTATGTATTTATAAGATATAACATTTCACCTAATGTCCCACTGGACAAATTGTAAAATCGCAATTAAATAATAAAAAAAAAACTGTAAAAAAATCATGTATGCGTGATTAATAAAAGTAATGAAATTTCTATAGTATCATGAAATAATTATATATTTTGATACTTCTAAGTTACGAATAAATTTTCGTATTAAACCACGCTTATTGAAATTCAATAAATTTCACAAGAAATTTATTCGAAAGATACGTTGAAGGAAAGTTTAGCGATATGTTTGAACCTCTACTTTCTCCATTGTCCACCATGTGATATTTTCAGCCATAACCTCTACGCGGCCTTATAACCTCTCACAGATATCCATATCAATACAAAATATTCTTACTACCTTATTATAATCCTTAAGATTATAATTTTATAAAAATTCATACAGAATAATAATAATTAAAACAATCTTAAACTCTTCTTTTCCCTCCCTTTCTTATGAGAATATTATATTTAAAGTTTGAAACAAATTAAAACCACAATGAAATTCTTAACCACATTTAAACTCGTTACCTTTTTCGGTGCCTATAAATAATTGCGTTATTAAATCGGAAAAGGAATTGCTTACCTTTTGCAATAATTCATGGTAATTCTGAAGAAATTCCTCACAGACCATACAAGTGGACGAAATACAATCATGTTTCAGAAATCCTGGATTTTTCAACGTGTACATTATTTGAAATCGTATTCGTAAAAAATCGAACTGAACTTCAATCGAGCAATTTATACGTGTATCCAACACATTATAGAGGACACAGGGCGAAGATACGAATAATGCTAAGCGAATCTTGTTGAACGAAACTAGATAAAAAACGAGGGGAACTAGATAAAACGAGCCTCGCCATTAGTCAGCGATTTGAGAGCTCGGAGTCCGATCTCAAGACTGAAGCGTGCCCAGGAACAGTACGGATATACGGGTACGAGTATTGAAACAAAGATATGGCATATGGCCGTCTAGACGGGGAAGCCCCCACTACTTTCTTGCCTACTACGTCACGTTACTCAAAGTATTTTGTATACCTGTCGTAAACTGATTTTAGTTTTCCGTATTTGCAACGTGGTTAATTTTCAGTTTGTTAAAAAATTTGCTATACAAATTGATATTTTATTAAGTCGTTAAATATGTGAAAATACAAAGACCATAGGGCAAAGAAAATTATAAGTAGATGTTTTCGCATTTATGAAAAATTCCAAGATCCAGAAATTTACAGAATGCACATAATATTCAACAATATATAAAACATGTAAAGTAAATTGCGCATCATAATACTTGGTAGATGAAATAAATCTTCTGTTCTAAACATTTTTTAACGATAAGTCACGTTTTTAGTTTTTCATTTGAAAGCAATTTTAAAGTTCAGTATTTTGTCAATGATATACATCTATTAGCAAAACTGCCTTTTTTAATAAACTTAGTTATGGGATTTCTTTGAAAAATATTTAAATGAAAAATATTGATTCTGAAAGTATTGGTTATCATATTTTAAATATTAAGTATGAAATTAGTTTTGCCAGAAAACATCATGGATTTTTCATTTATTGTTAAAATTTTAGGACTGAATAGGTTGTTCTTCTCTTTAAGTACATTATATCAAAGTACACCCTCTTAACTATTAATAACATTAAAAATCAATTCAGAATCTAAGATAATTTGTGGAATACTGACTACTGTTCTATAATCATTGTGAATCTAATATAATTTGCATTTTCCCACATTAAGGAGAATTTATTTTTACAATAGTGATGAATAACAGATAGCATTATTGTAATAATCCAGACTCCTATTGATGTTCCAATTTAGAACGCTTGTGTATATTAACTGGCGCGTTAGTGCATTTGAGAAGGACGTGTAGCCACGTGGCCTCTTTTCACGTGAAAGTCAACTATTCCGGCACAGAAAACTGAATACCATAAGAGGCGAGCTAACTCATTGTTAGTCACACGCGACGGTCGTACTTAATCAGTCGGTAAAAGAAATATTTTAGCAATTTTCTTTATACAGTGGCTACAAAAAGTATTCACGTATAGCTTTGTTCTTTTATAAAGTGTTTTTCTTAATCAGATTCTATACATTTGGTTTTTATACTGACAAATTTGTAGTAATCATATGAAAATACCTATTAAGTCATATAAAATTTAATATGTTTTAATCTGACTGATCAATTAAATACAATGGTGTACTAATACACTGTTTGTAGCCATTGTACGTGCGGCGAAAAGGCTGCGTAGGTAAAAAGAGCATGAAAAAGTGAAATTTTGTTCACGCCATGTTGGTTCCTAGGTAGAATTTGTATGCATTATGTATGCGAGTCACATATAGACTGAGACGGTTGCAGCCATAATACGCACGCACGTGAATAATGAAATGCGTCATCACGTGAGAAAACTAATAGAGACCTGAATGATAGATCTTTGATCATCAGCATTATTTCACTTCCGCCCTTAAAATATTTGAAACTTTTAGATATTTAGTATATGATAAAAATTAATTTTTTAAAAATTATATATATATACCATAATGTATTTTGCAATTATAAACAAAAAATAAAATTGTTTTATGGTATTTAAAAATTTTAGCTTTTCTCATGATTCATGTTTAATTAGAAATTATGATTCAGATTTGAAATATTTTTAATTTGAATATTTCAGATTTCAAATTGAGAAATATTAGTGTTGGAATTATTTAGTTGCAAATTTGTAGCACAGCACTTTCTGTCTCCTGGAGACGATGACCTCGCATAGTGAGTGCACGGATGACGAAACATTGCGAAATATTTCACTATGCTGAAAAATTCCGCGGTATACGGTTAAAAATAACTACAAAATGATGAAAAAACAGGGATATTTTCCGTTAAATATCATCGATAGTCTTTAAATTAATTTACTGTCTATAGATAATAACAAAATATTGATTCCAATCCGTAATTGTTTTTTTTTCTTTACCCACATATTATCTAACATATTTTAGCACGTTTTAGTAAACAATTCCATATTTTACGCTATTCTTTTAAATAATAATCATAACAGTTATGCAAAGTTAAGTTGTTATTTCAAGTTTATCACTAATAGACGTCGAAATGACCAAAAGTCTCTGATAAAAGTCTGACAATGCCAAATAATTGCAAAATAAAATTAAGAGATGTTAATATTCGAACCGAACTTAAAAATTAAATGTTACTACATTACGTTAGTTCAATGGTTTCCCTTCTATTAAATGAAAGCATGAAAGATAGAAAAATCGATACAAAACTCCATTTATAAGATTGTTTTGTTCGATCACTCTTGTTTCAACTAACGTCTTTTTCACTGTTGTAGGTATTCTCTGTTATACCGAAGAAAACGATCACAATTTAAAGATTTCAAATTCATCTTCACGAAACATCGTTAGTCGTTAGATTTCTTACTTTTCTCTTCTTTGCTCTAGCAATAAGATACTATACCCGTATAAAATTAAAGCGCATGTGCAAGAAAATTGTTTGTCCAAGCAGCGCATGCGTGGCGAAATCAAGTCAAAGAAGGAAGGGGATGCATTTTAGTGGGGAAGGTGGTAGAAACAGCTGGAAGACTATCAAGGTCATTTTGAATGACAATCGCTACGTCACACCTCCGGTCAAGCCTTCTCTGTCGACGAATCAGAGGTTTAAATCGACTCGATCATTTTTCCGTATATATACACGAACTACACCCATGAGTTCATCGTACAATTAGTATATAGAGTAGTAGACGGTCCCAGATTTATTTGTTTTATTATACTACCGACATTTCATCAAATATCATATAATGATAGAAAACATGTATTAGAAATTAATAAAAACAATTGTGATATTCTACATAAAATAATGTGTAGTGATTATTAGACTGCAGATTTTTATATAATTTTATGATGGAACGAAATAGAATCTATATAGTCTACTAAAAATTATAACGTATATTTTATATATCTTTATGTATTCTCTGAATATTTATTTATATTTATGTATTCTCTGAGTGATTATTAATGTAGATCGTAATGTATATCATATTAATTACTTACGTTTGTATGATGCCAGTATTCAATAAGACCTAGAAGATCGGTACTCGGTGCATACAGCAAAAAATCTCGCCATTCGTTAAAGCTTATAGTAAGACTTCCATCTTTGTCCATCCTACAAATCGATATTATAAACTGTATTTTATTTTGTTATTTACATAAATAAAAAATCTTTATATCAGACTAAAAAATAAAATATTAAAATATGTTATTGTGCATTGAACTGACCGCTGCAATAACTTCTTTGCTTCATTATAATCCATTTTTATTCCCAATTCTTCGAATGCTTTTATCAATTCCTCTAAATCGATTTTACCTGCGGAAATGAATTTCAATTATAATGTGACAAATATTACGTTACCGTTTGTTTATTACATTAACAATTTAAGTACCAACAGGTAAACGAAGAAAAGAACAACGATTATGAACTTATAGATTGCGGTTTATTTCCTCGACATTGAGTAAACTTAAGATTGTCATCCGTGTATAAAGTGACACATAAAAAGTACTATTTATGGAAAGCGACTCTTTATCCATTTAATTTTATAATTTTCTTTGTGAAATTTCATTTGAAGAAACCAATCAAGTGTAGAATTCTATTTTTTATGTATTTGCTAAAATTTCGAAATAATTTTAACCAATTTCACTTATTTCTTTAATGAAATTTATAATTTAAAACTTTTAGAACAGTTATATACAGCAGTAAATTTCGGACTTTAGGGAAACTAGTTCTCCTTTTTTTCGAAAGTTTATAATAATATTTTTGATAATAACTAAGAAATTTTATCAAAAATAGAATATTATGCAAAAAAAACTTTAATTATTTTTATGCTGTAATATGTAAGAGAAAAATAGGTATTTAATAACAATAGAATATATTTCAGTCGATTAATGTCCATGAAATAGTGTGCATCAAAAATCAATGCATAAAAAATTACTTTAGATAAAAGTGTCTAGGGAAGTCGCTAACGGAGGTAGACATCAAGTTCTCTGTTATGTACATTGCACAATAGTCATTTTTTCGTACATCTACTGACCATCCTTGTTCTTGTCAAGATGAGAGAATTGCAGACGCAGATTTTTTTCATGTTCGCGAACGTAGTGTATAAATTCTGCTAGTGTAATATCACCGCTTTTAGTACTATCCGAACTGGCCAAAAATTGCTGAAAAAAAAGCAAAACGCTCAAATTGTATAAAAATTATTTAAGAAATTAACGTAAACATATGTGTATTTCTAAGAGAAATAAAAATTTATCCGGATCGATCTCGATAAATTTTTGATAAATGAAAAACGTTTTCTTTCAATAATTTTAATGTATAAATAAATAAAGATTTGCTTTGAATTCGTATATTAGAACGCGTTTTTCCGTTGAAGCTTTAAAAAATAGTATAACACTGGGTATTAGCCTTGATAAAATCACGTAAATTGTATTAACTACAAACTGCAGCGAATATATATATCGGCTTTAAGAATGTCAGTGACAACCTTCCTTAAATTAAATAAAATCTTTTGAATATCTTAAATCGGACTAGCTTACAGTAAATTCAAGGTCGCTACTACATTAGTTACATAAAAGATGAAATAAAATTTTTAATACGAGTATTTCAGAAATATAAATAAATTGGGATGTGAAAAATATAAACTGTTTAATAAAGCGTTAAACAACCGGAAAATATTGTATAATGAGTAAAGTTCACGATTTTTAAATTAAACTTTATCGATATTATATCATAATTAAAATGTTCCATATAAATTATTTTATAACTAATAAATATACAGTATTTATGCCTCATATTTTTATTGTTAACTATTATCTTTGTACAATTTATTTAATTATTACTTTTTATGAATTGATAAACATTCAATTAATAAGAGGTTTTTGTTACAATTTTTCAAAGTTATTAGAAATTAAAATGGAATAATCAAAATATGCATTCCATTATTAGAGAACAATGGAGATTTCTAATAAAGGTTAGTGCCAAGCTTATTATGCGATATCTGCAGTCAAATTTACTGCACAGCGCGCAATGCGTGCGTACGCATTCGATGAAGTCATATATATAAAATATATTTTAAAAACATTTATAATGCATTTAAATAATGTCTGAAAAATTTAAAGAATATCGTATATGTAGAAAGTAACTCTTTTTAATATTGGACAGTTGTATGCATCCGCATTATACAGTTCGACCGTACAGTACGAATATTCACTAACAATAAGTGAAGTACATATTTCATTACATATATTGCCTTGCTAATTGAACAGGGATTAGAACCGAATCTGATTTTTTAACAAAGAGTGATCTATACCAAAAATTTTAAATTAATAGAAAGTTAGAGTGGGATAAGAGATAATAATACTTCTACGGAAAAACAAATGAATACCGCAATTTCGAATGTACAAAGTGACATGTACATGTAGAACTGACTTTGCAAGTGTTACATTTATAAAACAAATAAATATGTGCCAGCTGACAGTATCTCACTCACGTTTAACGGAGGAGAGAGATGTTTGGAATTTGCTACAAATATATATATTGCTCAATGGCTGGCCAGATAAAATCCCGACCCATGGTCAGTTAGCAAAGCATTACTATAACGCCGGAGTACCGATCTATGAAGCAATGGTGGGGATAGCGACAACCAGTTAACAATACATTAACAAAACAACTGTCCCAGCCACTTAACAAAACGGTACTCTATCTATATGAAATATATGTATGTATTTTATAAATTCTTAATCGTTCCAAAACTATCTTAAAAAAAGTAATAAAGCGTTATACATGTAAATATTAATTTCTATTCAATACTCAAAAATTACATGCATCTACGTTATGCACTTCGATCGTATACAGTAGTATTTACGAACATCTACCAAGTAAAATATGAATTATAGAATTACCTCCGCGTAGTATTTATCGACTCCAACATTACGAAGCGCTTTAGACAGATCTTTCACATCGATTCGCCCGTTTCCATCGAGATCTAGTTTTTGAAATATTTTTTCGAACCTCTTCTCATCCTCTGCCGGCAACTCATGCAAATAATGCGGTGGCATTACGCCATGCACCGCGCTCCCTCGACCATCGAGCATTATTCTTTGTATACTTTCTATATTACGAAGTATCAAATTTCTTCCCAGTATATACCTGCGTTACTGTTACACAATCTTTCTGTTTTCCTTATTTTTTATGCGTGCTTGTTTCCCGAACCACTTGCAGATTCTCAATACGATTACTGCACGGAATGTTTCGATCGTTATACACGCCTAATACGATTGAACTCATAGCTGCACACACGTGGTGGCTATTAAATTGTGGACATCGATTTTCCAACCATTCGTGCACTTTCTACCAATAACAGAATGTAATCTTGCGTGTCTGTTTAACTGTCAAGCTTTTACGAATACTTTATGATGTAAAAGTGAAAACATGCGTAAACAGAAAAATCTCGGATTTTCACACGCTCGTCTGTCAAACGAATACGCCTAGATTGATCGTATATTCACCATACAAAGTGGAACTATACCACTTTCCCCCACGTCCGTAACATAACCGACCAATTGTCTATGCACAACTAAGTCCAATTCCGGTGCCACTGGAACATCCTGCGTCGTGCCCTGTGTTCTGTACTCAGAGACACCATCTAATGGTAGGTTTCTGAATTATTTTTACGCAGCATCGATCGACAAAGATGATTCTTCGAACGCGCGGATTTTCGAATTTTTCTTTGCGAAATTGCATTAATTTCATAATATTGTTGATTTTAATGGACGGGAATTAATTTTGTAGCGATAAATGAACATAATATCCATATTTGTGTTGAATAGATAAATATATTACACTCTCACTTACAGCACACTTTTTTTTAGAAAATACATCAAACTTTGATGAATGTTTACAGACGATACAAAACGTTTGAAGAATCTTACCTCGACGCAACGATATTATATTGTCAAAATATTCGTACTTCAAATTTTTTGTATTACATGCACCGATAAACGAAAAAATTAATAGAATTGTAATATTCTTCTAAGCATTTCTTAAAGTATTTCTCAACGAAACGGACGAATCAAATCAATAATTTATGACTATATGAATATGAGACGAGATGTATTGAACAGTGTAAATATTTTTATTTATTTCTCTAGATTCTAGAGTAGTGAACGAAATAGGGTAGTAAGTACTACTGTGAATCTATCACATGTGTATATTATAATACGACTTTTTCCATAGTTATTTATTTTAGAAAAATACATTAAAAATGCCAGACTAACAATTATGTTAAACGCAATAGGCAATACTAATATGTAATGTTATTTAGAAATATATATTAACATTTTCTATGTAATAAAAACATACGCTATAAGATTTTTTATTTTACGTACAAAACGATTTCAAGTAATTTCTTAATGTAATAATTCAGAAATGTACATACATGCATTGCCCATTATGTTTACAGCTAATGTAACAAAAAATCTTACAATCAGGAATTAATTTAACGTAAGTGTCACAAAAATACTATTAGTACTGCTAAGTGCCAAGTGCTCACTGACTATATGCATTATATACCGATATGTATATAATTATTATTGTTTCATTATGTTCAAACAAAGAACGTTAATATAGATTGTATGTGGTTTCATACCATTAACATAGGTACGTGTGTATTATTATACACATAGTGACATGTTTAACATGCAATTAATCTGAAGCTTGCACAAACAGTATTGTTGCGCTTATTACTTCCCAGTGTACACAGCCCTCTTCGCTTTTTATTCTCTACATTTATTAATGAGTCATACTACGAATAAAAACAAAATAAGCAAAGGAAGAAGAAACAGAAATTAAAGGGCAACATCTTTTGTGAAAAGCAGATCACTACCTAGTCAATCATAATTTCTTTAAACAACAGAAATATTCAAGTATTCTTCAAATCTTTTTAGTTATCTTTATAAAGGAATTATATAAAATATTAGATAGTAATTTGAAACAAAACTCTATGAAATTAATAATCTTGGAAGCTTTCGTTTCTGAACAAACTGTGAATTTGGTGTTCATTTACAGAAAGGAACGTTTGATCTTTCACATTCATTTTTATTTCTATTTTACAGAATATTCAAATGACTCACTTTAATCAGAATTGTAAAATCAACAAAATTTGATATTTATAACTATATCATTTGGTGTAAAACGAATGTTGAATCTTGATTTAAAATGTAAGAACTACTTTCATATAGAAAGTATTTGTTAGATTTATGTCAAGAAATTAAATAGTGATCCCTTTCTGCAATATTGTCACACACTTTCTTCAGTACAATCGCCAATTATGTGTTGTGATATCTGAATGTAATATTGTGATGAATGTATAGTGATTGCAAACGAAGTTCTCATAGACATAATAAAAAATTTGTACTACATAAACTTTTCTTTAAGATCTCATAATTGTATCTGTGAAATCAGTAACAAAATAAATAATAAAGTTTCTAACATATTTTTCAAACATATATAAATATAGTTTCAAATCTAAACATAATCAATACCAATGATACCTTTAATGTAGAACAAACGTATAGTTTAATATTTTGTATATTACATATCTTCGAATCTGCAATGGAAATATATTTTTTTATAAAAATATAAGAAAGTATTTAATTTTTTCATGTGAAAGTTTTCAATTACTCCATCTAATTAAAAGTAAAATAGATGTAGTTTGAATGGAGAAAAATGTAATTCTATACACTGGAGTAGAACAAGTTAATTTTTTCTATAATTCTTTTCACGAATGTTATTTCATATTTTATGATATATCGTGATAAACGAAAGAAACTTGCAACGATAAGTTAATAAAACAAATAAAATTGCACCATTATTCGTAATTTTTTTTATAAGAAACTAGTTATGTTCTGAGATTACATTTCTTTCCATGGTTCAGAGTAATGTGCCTCTGCAGGATTCAAAAATACTGAACTCAATATGTGCAACTGTACAAAATGTTTTATATGGTCTTGTATGTGTTGCTATGTATGATTCAAAAGGCACATTTTAGTTCGAAAGAAATAATATTCTACTTGAACATATCTAGTTTTGTGTAGCAAGGCAAAATAATAGTTTTAATGAAAAAGATAGATCAATTTTCCTTTGATCTCTACATTTCATAAAAAGTCTATGTCATTTCCACTAAAACTGGAATTATGAATATCTATACTACACATTATTTCATAAAAAAGAGAAGAACCCAAAGACTATTGTAATGAATAAATCACTATACTGTAAAGAGATTACAACTTGATCAATGTACTCAGCTTGATCAAATTTTCTTATCACATGTACAAAACATTATTAATATTAAGTGAGTAAATTTTTTGTTAACAAAGAAACAAAAACCTTTCCACTAACAGATGTTATATCAAATGCAGCAAATAGCTATATCAAGAATATAAATTTTCGTCCATAAAATAAAATACATATCTCACTCACATCCTGCTGTGAAAAATATTAATTTCATCTTCCTTTTTTTTTTGTTTTTCCAATACAGAAATAAGAACAGTATGCCAATAATACATACGTTAATTCGTGTCTAGCATAGGAAATTAAAATAATAGTTAAGAGGAAGCCAATGTGACTGTTTCTATTTCTCGTAAGTCCGTAAATCGAACATGTTTACAAATGTGAGAGCTGCAGCTCGCATAACAGTCTGTTTACATTATTTTGTTCATTTTCTAGTAACAAATAATTTTAAATCAGTGGCTCTCAGACTCTGTTGCACTAGATAAACATAAATTTACAAAAAAGGAAACTAAAAATAAAAAATCATAAAAATTCCTTGAAACTTTTAAACATATTAACTGCTACAAACATACCAATAGTTTGAAAACCACTGTTTCGAACAAGTCAATTAGTCACAGCAAATAAATTAAAATGCAATGGTTCTTTTACCAGGCACAAATGGAATCTATAGTTAATTTTCCACTACATATTGTCAAATAAAGGAAAATTTTATACAGTATTAAATTTTCCTCATTTTACCTTTTTTCTCTTTTTTTTTAATTTTTCAAGTATTCGAAACTGTAACATTTTGTACTTAAAATGTGAAATAGGACTCCTAGTACTGATTTAAAAAAAGATAGAAAAATAAAATAATTTTTTTAACTTTACAAAAAAAAGGAGAAAGTTAACAGTCACAAGAAAAATAAATTTCTCAATTACTTTTGCTCATAATCTCATTAATGTATCAATTTTGTACAAATTGTATTAATTTGAGAATCAATTATAAATGATTATTCAAAAAAATGAATTTAAAAAAGGAAAAAAAGAAATCCGAAACTGGAATTTGTATTTTAAGACTTGGAACCAAACTTGACATCGTATTAATATTATGATACAACAAAGTGTGATATGATGTACAAGTAACTGTGTTTTATTTAGAAACATATTTTCAAATATGAAAACATGAATCGCAAAAGGAAGTACAGTAAGAAAGCTAAGTATTTAAAAAAAATTTTGTTTCATCAGCTAAAAATCAATTATTATGTATATATATATATTTATTTATATTTATAATTAAGATATATATATTTATATTAGAAGCAATATATATCTTAATTATGCAATATTTTAACAGAATATGTTAATTTTATGTATGCATAACACCTATATGTATCCGTATATTTTCATCATGTAACCTTGTTGCAGGTTAAATAGCATTCTTTCCGAATGTATCAATAATATAATATTCTTTGCTTCATTGTGCAAACATATAAACAAAATATACTACATCCTGTCATGTTTATAAAACACTGACATTAATTTCTGTTAAATTTTAACAAATCTGCTCTCGTTTGTTTAATTTGTTCTTGTCAATGAATGTCCCCATTATGATATCCATAACGGAACACCGATCAACCCTTCACCGGTTCTATAAATGTAATTTCAATGCGGCAGCTAACTCTCACTTCTTACATTGATTTTTCTTTATGATAGACTCCCTACTGCAGTTAGTAAAAAATTAAAACGATGCGACTTCCTGCATAACTAAATATGAATTGCTACATCATGAAGATTTCTTTGAAACCTTACATTATTTACAACTAGTTTTTTACCGCCACGTTGATAATAATTTCAGGAAAAAATACATTCCCATAGTTAAAGAATTAATATTAAGTATGAAGACGTTTTAAAGACATAGTACATGAGGAAGTAGTAAATCCACTTTTACATTATACCATACCAATAGGAGAATCTTTCATGTTAATTAGGGATAATAAATTTGTCTATCTATTCATTCAATAGTGCGCGTTGCTTTCTTTTGATTTTGTTTTACAAGAGCGATAAAATGTTTTTTAGGCAAATAGTAGAAATTTTACTTACTTTCAGTCATTTTGTTGAAAAAATTTAAACATGCTGATGCATGGAAGTTCGCATGAAAAATTATTTGCACATGTTAAAAAGAACATGTTCCGACAAATAATGGTCAGATCTAAGAAGTACATAATGTAGTAAGAATCACTTATCTTACTATTATTTCTTAGAATTATCCTCTTCACTTGACCAATGTTTTTCTTGTTCTTGCAGTTCGAATTCCCATCGTAATTCTAATTCCCGCATATCATTTGCGATACCTGCTTCGTAGGTATCTTCCTAAGAACCAATTTCAAGTTTTATATAAATTTTTAATCGATTATTTTTACAATAAGCAGATTTGATATACTTAATTTCTTTCTTCCAATGCGGTATTACAACACCATAACTTACTTCTTCGGGCTTATAATCCTGACTGAAATTTTGAGAACTAAGTAAATTATTCGACGATTGAATCCAAGGTACGGTACCGTATGGACTCCAATTTCGTACGTCCTTTTCTTTTTCTCTGATGCCAGCTTCAATCATTTGTAATTCTTGTGCTAACCTTTCCCCGGCCGTAAAAGTTGCACCTTGTGTGGCAAGCTGAAAATGTGTTTACATATTAATGTTATTAAATATTTTATTTGAAAGCAAACAGTAACTGAATAATACCTTCAAGTCATTAATCTTCTTCTCAAGATGTCTTAATTGTTGTTTTACCTTTTGGGATTCAAGGATTAAGCTGGAATAAATTCAATTATAATAAGATTAAATGTTCCAAATAATTAACAAGAAAATAATAGTGTATTAAATATTAGCTTACTCTTTAGACATACTATCTGGTCGTGGAAGTTGTGTGTGCGTTGACGTATCGGATATATTACGACCAAATGTAATGTAATTATCTCCAAAACTACTGTTATTGATAGCCTGTATTCCTCCATTTGCACCAATTGTAGCATAAGCTGTAATAGAATCTTGTATTTCCTAGTGCTCTTTCTCTTGTTCGCAAAAACATTTTTCATTACACTTACGTTGATTTCCATAATACCAAGACGTAATAGAATTTGTGGTTGGCATAGATCGATAAGCAGATATTGTAGGAGATGTTCCTCCATCTGCATAGAAATTAGTAGACTGTACGCCATTAGTAGATCTAAAAGAAAATTATTTTGTTATGGCTTAATATCATGTATTCATTTTTCGTAAACAATATTTCTTTACTTGATAAAGTTATAAAAAGAATTATTACCTGATTAAGTTTTTGGATAGTTTAGAAATTGGTCCATATTTACTATTTGATGATGCATCAAATGGCACAAATTCATCATCGAATAGAATGGGATCTGCGCATCGGAAATTATTGTTGCAATTCATATTTGTTGAAGAAACCATTGGATTATTTGGTGTGTTTGTCCATATAGAGAAATTCGATGATAGCGTGTCTCCTTGTATGTCGTAATTCTGTAAATAGAAAAAGAGAATAGTAAAATATATGTTTCAAACTTTCATTGCAATTTCAACAATGAAATATTACAATCGTACCATTTTCATCTGTGGCACTTGTTTGTTGACAATCGTTTCAAGTTGGTTTAATATTTCCATCCTGCGTTGCAGTAACATCGCCAATGTTTTGGCAACGGTTCGCTGCTATAGTATACGAGAACATTTTAACATGCAATATGCAGAAATATTTCAATATATACAGTAAAAGTTACTAACACATAAGAATAATCATATTACCTTTTTAGTATTAGATATTCCATTGGTCATATTAGATGAAAGCTGCGACGAATCCCAAATATTAAGATTAGGTGCAGTGTAATCAACAGGTGTATTAGGCATAATATAATGAGAACAATGTACGTCAATATTTTTCGTCGGTACCACAGGTAACATTCCTTGAGGAGATGGTAGCATATAATTCGTTAATGATCCGATAAAATTGTTTTCATTTGTTGGGTTGTGATGTTGTATTGGATTAACTTTGTTCATAGAATTAAAGCCTGAAAATGATATAATTGTAATTTTTCCAATCAATGTTTTGTATTATTTATTTTATACAAACACTTACTTTCCCTATGAGTATTATCGTGCGACTTTATGGAATGATAAGATAAATCGTCATTTTGTTTAAATGTCTTATTATTTGATCCAGTAACTGATTTGTCTGTTTTCGCATCTGAATGGTTGATTCCAGGTAAACTTGATCTGAGACTCAATTTCCGACTTTTTGATCTATATCTAATAAGAGAATAGATGTACATACATAAGAGATACATTTATACAGAATTTTCTTAGAATTTTCTTGAACACGTACATGTGTACTTACTTATCTAGTTCCATGTCACTATGAGCAAATGTACAATTAGTAGACCTAGGACAAGAGCCTCTAAGTGCGAGATCTCGACACATGCTCACTTTATATTTTGGTTGTCCAGGACCTACATTGTGGGTACCATCTTGTGTTTTCCGATTACCGTGTTGTTGAATGAACTCTACTAACGCTGCGACTACAGTTCTAACAGCTTCTAATGCTCCTCGACATTCTGCTAATGTAGGAGGTTCAGTTTCTATAAAAAAATTAATTAGTTAAATGAATCCGAAGTTAATCCAAATATTTAACTTGTTTAATGTAATGTTGCAATGTAATGGATCATACCTGGGCTAGGATCTATTGCAGCTAGCAATTCTAATTGAGGTCTTAGACTACTTAATTGTCCAGGATCAGGAGTACGTTGAAGAGCAATAACCAATTCTTGTACACTTTGAGCAAAAGATTGTGGAGTTTGAAGTTTATCTATAATACTTTGCATATGAGATTTATGGCTTGTATCTCCATATAACAATGCAGACCATTGATCAGGTGCTATTCTTAAACCAGCTTCAGTCGCAATTTGCACTATTTGAGCATCATGCTCCCTCCTCAAAGCTTCATATGTTCTAAACTCTTCTTTTAATTGCATTAATGATGAATCTCCTTCTCGTTTAGATACCTATTCAAACATTCTATTTAAGTATTCTTCTTAATAACAAATATTCATTATTGCAATTGAAGAATAATTCTTACCTTAAAACAACTTGCTCTATACAATAATTGTACAACATGTCCTATGCTAGTTTTAGAAGCTTGAGGAAAATGTGACTCTAGACGTTGAACTACAAACATAACTAATACTTTCCTAGAAAGAGCAGATCCATCTTCCAAAGCCAATAAAACAAGTTTTAGTACTTCTTCTTGCATTGCTAATAAATAAAAGAAATGTTTATTAGTATATATTACTTTATTCATATTTTTCATTGCTATTGAGTTATTTGATAGTAACATACCTGGCCCAAGAAATTGACATCCACGAGCTCTTACAGCAGCCCATAGATTAGCATTAAGTTGTTGTGGATTTTGATGTTGTAGTATCAACTCTGTAACTGACCTTTCACCCAAACTTCTAGCTGCCCTTACTGCACGTGCTCTTCCTTCTGGTTCAACCAACTGACAACCAACTAAAGTTACCAATTTCCTTTGCATAGGTCGAGAAACAAGTCCAACACCTGTTGTTTAGTTAAACATAGACTCAGATTATGTGATGTTATTATAGAATTGTCTACACAAATAACCATTAATGTTACCTGTAGCTAAAGAAGGATTTGTCTGACATGGTTTGAGATATAGAGCAAGTTCCTCAATACAACGTTTTGCAACCAAATAATTAGCATGGTCTTCAGGCGGTAGCAATTTTTGATAAGCTGTTGCAACATTTGTGGGAACAGGATTTCCCACCAATTGTAATAAAGCTTCATTTACTGGTAATCTTTCTATTTCTGTATTAATAATACTCTAAAATATGTAATATAAATAAATTATAGTTCATAACAAGAGGTAATTTTATAATAAATATTTTAAATAGCAAAAGTCAAATATATAAATATACAATTTTATTTGTATGATAATAATAATAAAACTATTTACCTGATCAAAAGGACATTGTTTACGATGTAAATTTGCAAGGCACGTACGACATATGGTATGACCACATCCTAACGATATTGGACCACGTATGGCCACATCAAAGTCATGACAGCAAACTGGACACGAAAGAAATTCAGTCCACTGTGGTGCCTGTATTGGCATTCTGCAACAAGATCATATTAAAATATTCCTTTCATTGTTTAATTTCACAACTCTCTGCAATACCATTATTTCTTAAGAATAATTAAAACAAATTTCACATCTATAATTAAAACATTTAATTTAATTCCTATATAATAATTCATTTACATTTATTTAATGAAATCGTAGAAACAAGAAATTACGGAATGCATCTCGCAATAAGATGAACTAATTTCGTGAGAAACGTATAAATTTAGCAAATTATTAGAAGTAAATTTTATTCATTAAATTTTATTTTACACGTTTCTAGAACCAATAATAAATCTAGAACGAAACTCGGTTTTGATTGCAAAATATTTTTCTATAGCTATAAATCTCTTCGAAACAATAACGTTTTCCTATCAATTGTTTTTTATACGATGATTATAGTTTTCCTTTGATCCCATAAAGCATGAAATCAACTTTTGTCTCTAGAAAATAATACGAAGAAATTATTTCGTATATAATTTTGATCACGCAATTAGATGAAAAATTTTTTAATCGTTGTCGCTATTATTCGTGTCCATCGAATGTCTGCTCTACATAGAATAAGAAAAAAAGAAATGATATCCGCTTATGCCACGAGAAAATATGTCGATGTATTGTTGTTAAAATAACGAATAATTAATAGAAAAACTCACCTCGTTTTTGCCTTCACAAAACATCACATTAACTACTCGGTTACTTCGCATACAGTTCTGCCATCGAAGCAAGAACAGATGAATCAGAAATCGTAAGATGAACTCAGCACGATATTCCTCACGTATACTTTTTTACCTCACTAGCACCCATGACGAAAACAATCTAGAAAAATAACGTTCCAACTCCTCTCGACAGAGAGCGCTATAAACAACATAGTACCAAATTTTCAAAATTTTACGAATTGCAATTTTAATATAATTAAAATATAATATAACTAGTTATAGTTATACTAGTTATAACTAGTATAACTAATTATAGTTATAGTCTGCGAATTTGTATGAAAATTCAGATAGAAATTGTTTTACCTATCCAATATTATAAAAAGCACTATACTTTGGACACCTTATATATCTTTTCATATTATGTGCATTCTGTGCAATTTTGCACTTTTATGTTTCCTATAAATGCATAAAAATCTGCAGTCTATTCATAATTAACATCTCTTTAAAATAGTTGCAATTTTATTTATCATTTATATTATTTATTTAATATACATTATATATTTTATGCAACTACCGTAAACATTGATATATTTTTTAACATCGAAAGATTTGAGATTTGGTATTTGTAATATATTTATAAGCTGAAAATTTAAATGAATTTTTTAAACAACGATGTATTAAAGATAAAAAAGTATTCAGGTCACTGACTGATTATCGTGTTTGAATTAGGTTTGCGTTAAATTTTCTAAACAACGATGCACCAAAGATACAGGTTACCGATTGGTTATTGCGTTTACATTAGGTTTAGGTTAGGTTCCCTAAACAACGATGTATGAAAAATAAAAAAAGTATCCAAGTCACTGATTGGTTATCGTGTTAGTATTTTTATTTATTTTATCAATGCAATATATTTATCTGTTTCAGATAATCATAATCGAGTTTCACATCTAGGAAAATTCTAAATATACGATTTGCTTTCCTTGGTTTTCTGTCTCGGAATATATTGTATTACTGACATTACCTAGTTTCTGGATAGGAAAGACGGTGAATATGCGTTCTCTTCACACAAGATTCGTATGAGCTTCAATATACTGAGCGAAGTTCGACTTCTATTTAACTGTGATTATTGATCAAAATCATCAAATAAATAGATACTTCGCGCTGACACGTTAGCAAGATAAATTCTAAATAAACATGATATCGCCAATAGATGAACCTTTATTCTCTGATATTGCACTTCGTATGCTAATGAATACCGTTTCGCATCCTATTGAATACGCTAAAGTTTTAATACAGGTAACAAATATACTCAGTGGATAATTGACGCAAAAACTAAAATTGTTCAAAGGAAACTTATAATTTTTATTTATAACAAAATAGATCGGATATGAACCGATTCCACCACGACCTACAACTACTTTATTTGGACAACCGGCTTTAGCTTTACCTAACGTTTTTCAGTACGGTAAACAATTTTATTTATAGTCATTCATAGTGTCATAAATAAATTAAACTATGAGATTTTGAAATTACTTTGTCATTTTGATTAGTGCAAACTGCTGTTTCTTTTTCTTTCTTTCTTTCTTTTTTTTTTTTTTTTTTTTTTTTTTTTTTTTTTTTTTTTTTTTTTTTTTTTTTTTTGAAATTATTACTTTACAGTTAGATACATAAAGAATGTAGATGGATTCACTGGCTGCTACCGTGGTCTTATTCCAAAATTATGTGCCTACACTGTGAGTGCTGTAGCTTTTGAAAAAGCTTCTAAATGCATTAAATTTAATGATGAACCGAGTAAAGAAATTTATGACTGCGATTTAGAAGAAAGGTAAATGCATAGATATGTATATCTGTATGTGTAACATAAAGTTTTCAAATGACAGTTATAAAAATGCACATTACATTTTTTTATAGTCAGAATCATAAAAAATGTATATATGAATTCATACGAGACCTAATTAGTAGAATGATTGGAATTATAGTTAGCCATCCATTAGATGTTATTGCGTTAAGGATGATGGCACAATTTGTTGGTGGAGAAACAAAATACAAGTATGTAGATACCACAATATAGATTATAGAACTCAAAATACATGTATAATATATTTTGCTATTAATCATAGATGCATTATCTCTTTGTTTACGTTAACAGCGGATTGTTTAGATCATTTGTAGAAGTATACAAAGAGAATGGAATCATGGGATACTATGCAGGATTATTACCTCGGCTCATTGGAAATGCTGCTGTATTAATGCTAGTCAGTTCATCTACTTATGTTATTGATAAATACATTATAAGTGATAGAGAATTGAAACCATATGCTGTTTCTGTCATAAGGGTAAACAGATTAATTATTTAATTATAATATACATATCATGACAAATATTACAACTTATTCTTTACAGTTTATAGTAACAACAATTACATATCCATTTTTAGTGGTATCACACTGTATGGCAGTTAATAATTGTGGGTAAGTTAATTTGAAATAAAGATAATTTTTTATTTATTTTAGAAGAGTTAAAATATACATTAATTTAATAAATTTTATTCATCAAGATTAATTGCCGGTCTTCCTCCACAAATGCCAATTTACAATAGCTGGTTGGATTGCTGGTCTCACCTTTCAGCTACCAACCAGTTAAAAAGAGGAAACAGTCTTTTATGGCGTTATTATATGGGGCCACAAGTGATAATTAATGGAAAACCAATACCCATTAACAAATACAATTTCCACTTGCAAAGTACAACATAGTAATAAGACATTGCATTTATTTGTATTTGAAGACTAATAGTAAAATCACTTCTGTGCTATATACTTTTTTTTTAAATTTGCTATTACAGTACATTGTTACATTTATATATTCCTTTAAATCAATCCTACTTGTTATTACACCAAATATTGATTAAACATATTTTTCTTTGGTATATATATTTTATCAAAAAATATAATTCATATTGAAAACTGAACCATAAGTATTTTAAACATATACAAGTATTAAAGAGTATTAATGAGTACAGTTACTATTACTAGCTTGGTAACTGACATTCCCTTTGGCACGCAATAATTGCATTTAAATTACTATTTAAGTAAAGTAATATCTTTAAAAAAAAAAGAACATAATATAGAAGTAGTTACCGTAATTAATTTTGTTATATCTGTATCACATTCGACAATAACTGCTCAAACATTATTGAATTTTACAATATTTCTCATGTATAAAGTGTATAAATCGGTATTGTACCACTTTAAAAAGTTCTAATCTTATATGAAGTAACTATTTCTTACAAAAGTTATCTCTTATAGTATTTGTATATATATAACAAAAAGTAAAATTAAGTTATGCAATCAAAATTCGTTTTATATACACTTTCATTTGTTTAAGATTTATAAATATACATCTGCTTGCTACAATAGCCGTTCCGTAATTCTTTCATGCAAATATAGAGATTAAAAAGAATATTTGGTAAAAAGTAAAATTCTTGAAAATAAATAAGTATTCAAGTATGTACGATTTTTATTATTTATTATTTTGATAATTTCAATCAATTTACAACGTGATTATGTCATCAGGCATCAAGAAGTTTACATATTGGGTTATCGAATTATATTTGTTTTTTTAAACATCCTACAAATACTATACTGAAGCCTACATTATATAGTACGCCTTTTCAACTCTTGTATAAAAAAAATATCGACTCGGAGTACAACTTTAAATACATACACATGTTTCATCAAATATTTCATTTGAACTTTAATCTATCTCTGTAATGCATTAATATGAATGTGAATATTGAACAAAGCCATGAATACATCTTTTTAACATATATTTGTTCATTTTAAGTTCTACTTAAGTAAAACAAACTTGTATTGAAACTTTGTGTTATTCAATAATAAGGGCATTGTAATTTTTACTGTAATAGTAATGTGAAATCAGTTATCCACAATTCATGTTCCAGTCTACAGATATTGTTTCAATAGTAGAAGAAACATCACTTACTGAGCTTACTTATACTTGGTACATATTATAGTTATAATCTCTAGGCATTATAAGATTCTTGTCTCAAATTTCTACTCTAATTCGTTTATATTAAATATCATTTTTGGTTTAAACATGTTATTTATATATTTACTTGCGAATAAAATTATATGGTATACTTCATTGTTTTTTGTTATATAAATCTGTTTGAGTATTAAATTGATTTGTTTCTAAAGTACTTTAATGAATATATCCATAAAAAAATAAATCTGAGAAAATTAATTTGGTCAATCTGAAATGATACATTACATATCTAAAACCTTTACGAAGGTAAAATATTTAAGTTTGAACAATTTATTAATGTTACATTTCGCATTATTAACATCAAAGAATAAAAGGCATTTGTGACGTTTTTCGATCGGCGAATATATTCATTACTTATTTTTAACTTAATGTATAAGGATATTTATGTATAAGCATGGCAATTTAAGTATGAATAAGCCTAAAAATTGACGAAGAACTGTATTTCTTAATTTTAATGCAAGTTAAAGGAATGTATTTTTCCAAGGTAAATTTACGTAACTTCTTTTCTTTTTTCCTTTCATTTTATTTACCGCTAGATCTTTCTGCATCTATGCAATTCCATGTCTTTTAATATTTTGTATATAAGGTAATCGTTCTGTTTTATTTCAATTTTCCTGAAAATTTAATGTTATGCAACCACAAGACAGTATCACTATAGAACTGTACATCATTTGGTTGATCTTTTTTTACAATGCAATAAAGATTCGAACCATTAACATTTAATATTTATTTAACAAATATTACCTTATGCTAGTAAATATAACAAGTGATTGCTATCAGGTTTATATTATCACGACAATAATTAATAAGTTTCATACTCTATATACATGGTGGAATACTGTATGTCCAGGAATGTTTTACAGAACCAATTAAGTATGAAGCACGTTTTTCGATTGTAGTTACTTTAATCTAAATTATGTCTTTGTACATTTAAACAATAAATATGTAGCATATCAGAAAAACTGTTCAGTATTCACATTCCTTGGCAAAAGTTCTAACAAATATCTCGCAAGTTTTTTCATTCAGGAATCTATTTCAAGTACTGCGTAATGAAAGATTCCCCTTTTTCCTTCTTTAAATACTACGTATATACAACAATACATATATCATTGATCGTTATAAAAAAAACGGAACTTAAAATAAATAAAGTACTAATATTACTGTGGCAGTATAGTACTTAACTCATTAATAGAATGTATCTTCTTTGAGAAGATATGATCATTATCTTATGATAATCTATCAACTAAAATTTTGTTGTTTCTATGTTGACATTGAAATTGTACAAATAATATGTTACCAACTTATAATTGTTCCCAAAATAACTAATTAACAATGATTTAAACTATACAGTTTGTCTTAGAATGATGGATAATATAAAAATTCAAATTTATTAACAATACCTGACAACTTTAGTTGATTTTATGCTAAATAATCTTAAATATTTTGAGATATAAAACACAAATTTCCATTATATGATTTCATCATCTAATAATAATCTAGAATATACAACGTTTAAAGATTTGCGTGAAAATAAAATTCTAAAACAATGTCCTTGTAATGTTAATCTATCTGTAATTACTAAAAGAATAAATATCCTTCAATATCTGTAACGTAAAATTATTTGCTTGTTAAATACTTCTAGAGTATGGAACTTTATGTATACTTTTTTCATACCGTACCAATGTAATGTACATAATGTATCAATAGTTCTAGAAATTTTCCGAGAAATATACGCAATATTGAAAATATAATAATCGTTATTCAACGGATTTTATATGTTCATAGTAACAAAAATATCTTTTTTTCTAGTATTACATTTACTATGGAAAATTGACTCATATTTTTATACATATGTATGATGGCCAATTTTTTATTATACCCCAAAATATCTTGTATATCCTGTTCGTCAGAGGGAGGGATTTAAAAACATATACTTTAAAAATTATCTATACATTACGCTAAAAGTTTACATACCTATTCGTTATGCTGTTGTAATGTCTTACATTCGTATCAATCTTCATATAATAGTTCAAAATTTTCTTTCGAATATCTACTAAATATTACAAATAATGTTAGTATATAATTCGTTATCCTTCTGCATAAAGTTCCATCATCTTATTGTTCTTTGAAGTATAACTTGAATGTATGACGAATATTATGCAGTTATCTTTAGAATTATGCGATAAGTTATATAGATATAATTTCATTATTTAAAATATCGTTGATCGTTTGATTAGGAATAATATACATGTATTGAAAATGATAATTCTCTATTATACATTTTAAATAATTCGTGTTTGACTATAAACGTAAATTAGGCCATCGCAACAGTGCAATAAGTTTCGTTCGATACGAATGGTTACAATTATTCGTAATTAGTGCATATAACATACACAGATTTCTATCTGGATGAAGACATTTACTTTAAATTCTCTCGCCTATTTCAAGGAAATAAGATAATAGTACGTATATGCACGTTTCAACATTCATTATTCATCTCTCGTTCCTATTGTAATTAACATTTGTTTTTACTACTACTTCTTTATGTATATTACAATGTAGATATAGATAAAACAAATGATAAAACTTTTGTTTATCTAAATCTTCGTTTAATACTCATTGCAATGTCATGAATCGTTTTCTGCATCATGAAATACTATAGCTATCGAATGAATAGATTAATTATTTTAAGTCTAGTTCGACTTCTGGACTCTCTAATGAAAAAGGTTTTAAATTTTCCACTATTGGTGTTTGATCAGGATCGACACGTATGCGGATTCTATTTGTTTCTAAAGACCGCGGAAGTGTACGCGGAAGATCATCTTTGTATGAGCCAGACATAGGCGATGTATATGGTACATAAATTCGTACAACATCTGGACTTGGTTGATGAGGCGTTGCCCTAGGCGTGGGTAAACCACCACTGCCAGAGCTAGCATTAGAAATATTACTTTGAGTATCAAGACTATTGTCTAACGCTTGAGACCGTGTCGCCGAACTAAATACAGAAAGGTCAGCTGTCGAGGTAACAGATGTATCTGCCAATGACCGGCGTGAGCCATTGGGAGAGGCCCCATCATCAAGACTTGGATCAAATGAGAATTTGCTTCCTGCACATATATGTAATTTTTATTATACTGCAACAGGATATCCGAACAATCGTGTTTTCACAAAATACTTTCACATAGTAAGTGTAATACATTTGATTTAAAATCTGTATTAATTAAAGCTTGTCTCTAAAAACATACGCTTTTCTTTATGAATGAAATACTAATTAATTAACAATTAAGTTTAACGTGATTCTCATAATTTAACATTGCTGTTACGTAACAAGAATATTTTATAATGTGCACTGATATTTTAGCTTTTTTTCTTTTAATACTTTTTTGTATGAAATTTCCTGAGTATTCTAAAATAATCACAGTCTATTACTCCTTACTTTTTATTTCATAAAAAAATTATCAATGAAAATTTCTGATACAATCTTAAAGGCAAGTGTAATTTCATTTTAAATGATGCTAAATCTATATAAAAAATTTACTTACGATTATATAGCAATAATTATAATACTTCAAAATATGGCTTATATAATATTTCTGTAAAGTTCTATTTATATATGTATACGTTTACGAGCATATATGTATATACGTAATTGAGCAATATCATACTTTTTAATCTCAAAACCTTATCTTTGAAAAGTACCTTACAGTCTAGTATTATATATAACCATTATATCAATCTCATCTGTATCTGTACTTTTATCTTTCTCCTCATCCTTAATAATACTCTCTTGTTTAGAATGTAGAAGGCAAGTATCTGTGTTACCATGTACTATGTTTTCACTATATCGTAACTCACCGCCAAGACCACAACTGGTTTGTTCAACCGGTGTTGTACTTTCTCTACCGTCATCAGCGAGTACAAGATCTCTACGTTGTGTTATAGATTCTCGCATTACATGTTGTGCTTCGCTAAATTCTTCAGTACGTCTCCCAACCTAAACATATTAAGATATGTATTAAACACGAGGTTATTTTTATTAGTTATTTCTAGAAACATCATGAATTACTTTGCTTGCAAAAGTAGGTTCCTTAAATGTGCCAAATGGAAATCGTGGTAATTCATGTGGTAAGGGAGGGCCAGGATAATCCAACTTGGCACGTTTTAGTTCTTCCATACTACGTTCCATAGTACTTATTACTGTATCATCGTCAAAACAAAAATCTTTTTCTAATTTAATTTGCAAATAATTACAAAATTCATCTAAACTTTCCATCGGCATAAGAAAACGTTTATGCATTTTCATGACTGTGTATGCCATAGCAGGTAAAATGCGATCCCCATCTAATAAAAATATATCCCAAATTCGAAGACCGAGGCTCACAGGTGTCTGTTATAAATAAATAATTGTATTTAGATACGGTATGGTATGTATTAGGTTGTCCTAAAAGTCTCTTTCGTTTTATAAGGAAATAATAGATGCACGATATTTTCTGTTTTATTGGAACAAAATTTTGTCCAACAGAACAAAATGGATCATACATAATTCAATAAAATAATATGAAAAGAAATGTTGTGCATGTATTACTTCCTTATAAAACGAAAGAAACTTTTAGGAGCCTAATAGAATAGATTTTATAACGATTTAGAAAACAAAGTATAAAATATTTTCTTACCCTCTCTTGGAAAACAACAAAAAACCATTTTAGCGCATAAAGAATAGAATCACAACCGCATTTATCGAGTTTCCGTTTTAATTTTGGTAAAAATTTATTCATAATTTTATCGTGATGCTCTATGAAACGATTTAATTTTGGAAATCCGTCAACATAAAATCCTATAAATATAAATATTTGTTTAATATTAAGACAAAACATTTTTTAATATTGAATTTATGATACAAGTTCAGACCATGCATGGTATATTTTTTATCAGCAAGCAACACAGAAAGACCCCAAAATGCATCTTCTTCATCCATATACAGTAAAAGTAATCCAGCTAATACAGACATCCCTTGACAATAACCCACTTCCATATTGTACATACTATAGGCAGCCAATACATAAAACATAGATCGTTGTTTTATGCTATACCTTTCTCTGTAGAAAATAATTAAAAATTAATATAACTTTCAATAAATGTATACTAAGTTTTTATGCATTTTTAGAAATCTTTTATATGATTTACACACCTATAATTGATATGATCTCTATATTGTCTAGCTACATCAGCATCGATTTGTCTTATTTCTGTAGACCATTTACGTGCAAGTTGTAACATCTCTTCATATTTACCAGCTTGTTCTTTCTTTAAATTTTTAATACCCAATAACAATGCCCACACTTGACCACGAAATCTATTAGGAATTCCTTTATATACTCTGCGCCTTAATTTTTCCTTAGTTGAAGAACTATCCCATTGTTTTGTCATTTTTTCCCATTTCTTTAGTCTTTCCATTTCCACCCGGTGAGTCTTAATCTCATTAGGATCTGGTTTTTGTGGCAAACGTTTATCACTAAAATATAAATGTTGCGTGTTAATGACAAGATAACAATAATATTATTACAGTCCTTGCTATAATAATTACTGTATGAATCCATATCTGTCTGTGGTATGATATACTTCAAAGGTAGGATCTTCCCAAGGATCGATTTCTGCTCCATTTTCTCTACCACGGTCGTAGCAGCTAAATATTCTATCTCGCTCTGCAGCAGACCGTTTCAATAATTCTTCCTCATTCATCCCCCGTGAGAATTCGCAACCAGATTCTTACAAACATGCCGTCTTGTTAAGAGAATTCTATTCACCCTAGGCTGTTATCTACAATAAAAATAAATTCCATTAATAAAATATTCTTGTATAAAACAAGATTTTTTTATATTATAAACAATCTTGATAACCTTTAAAATTTTTATGTACAGTTTCATATACCAACATAAACTCTAACAATACGTACATTTGTGAACTGTTAGTAATATATCACTGATAAATTAAATACAAAATAATCGCAATTTCAATCTTATAAAGAAAGAAGTACTGAATATATCCTAGGTTATTGTTGAAATAAATAATGCACTGTTTTTTTATACATAAATGAGAAGGTGAACCGCAATTTTATTTTATAAATTTCGACGTTCTAAACTTAACGTACTACATATTGACAAGAAGCAAGGTTATATACATAGAAAATAAGTGATACTCTTAGTAATCAATCTAGATCTTACCGCTAAGAAACTGATTATATTAATATAAACACTGCATGCTTAAGAATTAACTAGTTTTCTTCGTTTCATATTACATACATATAAGAAATCATTTCTTCGGAAGTCACTCGTTCAGCAAAACTACCGTACATACATACATACATACATACATACATACAACTTCAAGTCGGATTTAGATGTTTCCATTCTCTTTTACGTATAAGTGTTGCCAACGCATTTACTCTAAACAAAGGCTTTTGCCAAATTATCATCTGAATTATGTTGGAAACACCTTTATCACACAATATTTTTATTTATTATTATTATTACTATTATTATTTTAGTATCACTAAGGTGTGTTGTCAAGTATAATCTTTATGTTTGCGTGGCAAAACATATAACAACTAATTTATGTTCTATCGACTTATAATTAACGCTGTTTGCATATACATAAAACTATTTTACAATGTCCACTTATTTTTTACTAAAATAAAAATACTGCAATTATTCTACCTAAAAATGAACAGTCTTGTATACTTAAATAAAAATTCTATTTATAGTTTTGAAATGTAAACAAATTTCCTTGTTAATATCCTTATAAACACTTTCTGTTTATCTCTACTCCTTATCAGATTTACACTTCAGAAATCGCAATGTAATATCGTGAACCTCGTGTATAATCAATTTATTTTTATTTATTTATAAATGCTATTTATAAATACTTAAGCCATAGATCTACTTGTGACAAATCTTATAATATGTATTAGAAATTTATATAAGAGCAATTTTGTATCTATTTAATTAGATATTTAAAATGTAAGATAAGTCAGGTCGCAAATTAAAACTTTAAATTTTAGTTGTAATAAAGAAAAAGAAGTGAAGGATGACGAAAATGAATGAATTCTTCTCTTTCTTTATTGACATAGTTGTAGAACTTGTTATAGTAATAGGTTCATATAGCAAAAAACCAATGGCGCATTCATAGGTTAATGTATTATCAGCATTTAAGTTATATTGTAATCTCAATTTCCCTTTGTTAAGATTATTACTAGAACTAAATAATACTAAATAATATCTTTAAATATATTGTAAATTGATATATAAGAAATTAATCTTAAAGTTCTTGGAAAACCTACTTTAAAGCAAAGAAACTTCAGCATAAAAATAAATTCTAAGTTCATAATAATATGAATACATTAACTACAACATTAACTACCAATGATTATAATATAAAAATTATACTAAACAGGTGTATTTAAAAATGGAGTATATATATGAAAAAACACAATTCAAAGAAAAGGAACCAATTCTTCTTCCCACATACATTTATTTTGCAAGAATATTCAAAATTCCTAATGTATCGTTATTACTTATAACAGACATATAAAAAGTAATTTCGATTACTCCAATAGTTCTTAAAAATTCATGTGTTGTATAAACCTATAAAATTCTTATAGAAAATAACAAATTTGTTATTTTAACTATTTAAATACTTTTAGTATAAAAAATTCACGTATTAAATCTATGGAATTCCTATACAAAATAAATATTACTTCATTTAATCAAATACTTTTAGTATCAAAAATTTACGTTAAAATACAAATTGTTTACAAACAGATATGTTCCCCTGTATAAAAGTATTTGTGGCCCTGAAAAGGGCCATTTTGTCATTAATCTAAAAAGTCTAAGCCTTTTTCTCGGTTTTCTTTGGTAGAAGTACAGCTTGAATATTTGGAAGAACACCTCCTTGCGCAATGGTAACACCAGACAGAAGTTTATTTAATTCCTCATCATTGCGGATGGCAAGTTGTAAATGTCTCGGAATAATTCTAGTTTTCTTGTTATCTCGTGCGGCGTTTCCCGCCAATTCGAGAACTTCAGCAGCCAGGTACTCCATAACTGCAGCCAAATAAACTGGAGCTCCAGCACCGACTCTTTCAGCGTAATTTCCTTTTCTCAAAAGTCTGTGGATACGACCAACTGGAAATTGCAGTCCAGCTCTGTTTGAACGAGACTTCGCCTTAGCTTTAGCTTTTCCTCCTTTCCCACGACCAGACATTATCGGTTAACTTTTGGATATAAACAAACAGATCACTAACGTTAGAACTATTCACTGCAACAAGCAGGGAACTACTGTTTTTGACTTTCCCATTTCAGCTATTTATAAGCGCAGCGATACCTACTCCCGGACCAATCACTAACAAGGTCTATTGTGATTGGTGACAAGAAACAGATGTTTCGTACAACCGCTTTATGTCCTCTCTCTCTTTCTTTTCGCGCTCTTTCTCTTTCAACATATGTAATTATTTTATTCTATAACCTGTAAAAAATATTTGGGTAAATAGTTTATGGTAGTATGTGTTATTTTATGAGACAGAAAATTTAAATGGAATATTTATTCTATAAAATAAAAAATTTATGTGGTATATGAACATATATAAAGTATTATTGTCTCATTAAAAATATGTTATTAATTATTTAGTTCTATGGACTGCGAAAATTATTTGAGTAATAATTTATTTTATTATTATTCTGTGAAATAAAAAATCTATACAAGATATACGCATACGTAATTATTTAGTTCTACAAGCTGTACATATTATTTAGATAAATAATTTATAGATAATAAATAATAGATAATAGATAATAAGTAATTTATAGTGTTATTATTCCCATCTAAAATAGAAAATTTATGTGATGTACGAGTGTACATATTTATATAATATATTATTATTATATGTATTTATAGCTATAAAAATATTTGATTAATATTATACTTATTTATCTTCTATAAAATTTGTTTATTTTTCCAAAATTTCATATAGTGTTATTATATCTAATACCTTTATTTGTGAAATATTTCGACAATTCATTGGTGAAAATAATTTTACCATAGTCTATACATCACGTGATGTTAATTGTTCGTTGATTATTATACAAATGTATATAACTGTTTTGATTCATTTATGATCTATTTAAATATATCTACATAAACTATCTTTGTCCGAAATTCCTATTTGAAAATAATTTCCATAAAAATTTTGTAAATATGAGAGTACGTACATATATCTCATAACTTTCTTTTCTTTTCTTCTTTTTCACTTTTTCAACATTACTGAAAATTCTCAATGCGAGAATTGATTGTAAATTACTAATAAATAAATAAAAAAACTTTTTCCACAACATTATTCCTTAGGATCTGACATTTTTGAAAATTATAACGCTATTTTAATTATTTTTTTATAGTAGCAAGTAATAGTTAAATAACACTGTATATAACTATATTTAAATAATATTTTGTCATAGATCCTCGAGAATCATAAACTATTCATTACGAGAAATTATTAAATAGCTGATATAAGAAAGTTAAATAAATTAGAATTCTTTACTTCAAACAGCCTATTTCAAATCAATTTTTTGAAAAATTTACTTTTCTTGGTTGTGTTACTCTTTCAGTAAACTGGCGATAGTTTGAATGTTAGAACGCTTGTAATAGGAACATCTGTGGCTTTTTAAGGAACTCACAAAATGTATAATCGTCTGACATAACAAAGAACAATTCTTTACAATGAAAAATTTATATAAGAGAAAAAGAAACTGAATATTATATTCGTATATATAATATTTTTATATATTACATATACAGTAATATATACAACGTATAGCTATAAATAAAAGTATGGCAACAATACTTGTATTGTACAGTATTGTAATAAAAGTATACGTATAATTTTGTAAAAAACACAAATTTTGATTTAATTTCATCGTTTCTTAATAAAATTACATATGTAATACCTTTGTTCGGAATAATATCGATTTTAGAATCAAAGTATTTTCACTTGGTATTATTACTATTACAAAGTTTAATATCATTACTTGTGATATGTTTTGAAAATTCATTGATAAAAGTACTTACAAAGTTCACAATGGTTATATATTTAGAATAGTTCTAAAATCGATTCCTTTATCGACTTTATGATACTGAAAACTTACGTTTTATTAAAAAGTTCATTACCTACTTTTTAACATTTATTTCTATCGTACAACTATTTAATGATAATTCATTATCATTAAATAATCCATATATTTAAACTTTGAACCTGGAGGTAACATTTTACCAAAAACGATTGCATAACAAATCCCAATTTCTACAGATTCACCCAAAATTCTATAAGAAAATCTATTTTATGCCAATATTTAATTTAGCCTCTTCATTTATCATATAAGGCAAGAAAGATCACTACTTTACAATTATTATATCATATTATAATATTCGATTAATTAATCTCATATTATAATATACATAATATTCATTGTAAAATAGTTCAAAATTATAATCATATTCATATTATCATTTAAATATAATGAATTAATTTTATTATATTAAATGTTTATAGAATGTAAAAAATACACTTTTATAAAAAAATGAGTATAACTCAACGTTTGGAGCACATAAAAACGCACGTAACCATGTGTGGAATACATTCTATGAAATCAATTTCCAGGTAACAACAACAGCAGCGCGCCAATCGCGTGGCGAGGAATTCCATCTAGCGAGCACGAAGTGCCCTGATTGGTGCGCTGCTGTTACGTGATTTGGCTATATAAAGGAAGGATTGGCGCTGGATGGGCAATCTACAACCGACTTTTGTAACGATTACATCGCTATAAGTATTGGATTTTGAAGCGTTCTGCACTCAACATGCCGCCAAAAGTAAGTGGAAAAGCTGTAAAGAAAGCCGGTAAGGCTCAGAAAAACATAAGCAAAGCCGATAAGAAGAAGAAAAGGAGAAGGAAGGAAAGTTACGCTATCTACATCTACAAAGTGCTGAAACAGGTGCATCCTGATACTGGTATTTCTAGCAAGGCAATGAGCATCATGAACAGTTTTGTTAATGATGTTTTTGAACGTATTGCTGCTGAAGCATCAAGATTGGCGCATTATAATAAACGTTCTACAATTACCTCTCGGGAGATCCAAACTGCTGTGAGGCTACTGTTACCTGGTGAATTGGCTAAGCATGCAGTAAGCGAAGGTACTAAAGCAGTCACCAAGTATACCAGCTCCAAATAAGAAGATATATCTAAATTGATATAATAAACTGGCATTGAATTTTAAGATCAATAATCAAAAGAAATGGTCCTTTTCAGGACCACCAAATTATATTAATGTTGGAACATTGTTCACATATACTTAACATAAGTTACACGTATTTATATATCTTTTGCAAAAAGTTTTTAAAATTCATTATGACTGTTTTGTAATATGAAATAGGATGATGTCTGGAAAATGGTTTGAGAATGTTTCCATTCATACATACCTTAATTAATACCAAAAACTTAATACTTGTTATCGATGCAATAAGAATTTCTTATTATACGATGTTAGTTTATCATTCTAAAAATGCATAACTTGAAATCTTACATAAATATGTTTTTAGTAAGCATAAAATATAGAAAACTGTGAAAAGATAAAAGCCTCAGAGACTATTAGACGTAAAATAAGTAAAATTTTTTTATTATCACATAATTAATGTAATAAAAAAAGAGGTGATCTGCATCATAAATATCAATACACGTAATTTTTATTAATGGAAAGAGACGCTATAATATTTATGACAACATTTGAGCACTTGTGGTTTCTTCGTATTTACACTTTATATTGTGTCTTAATAAAATCCTTTTCTCATGGAACAAAGTATTTCAGTCATTTTGTATTTTAATTTTCGACGATTTATACGATTTTATGAAACGTTAGTTTATTGTAAAAACAGTGGAAATTCTTTCTTACATACGAATTAAAACGTTTTGAATCGATCTAAGTTTCGTTATTAATTCTTGTCCATGAGGCTTGCTATACAATGTAGTTAAACACTTTGAAATTACGTCTTGGCACTTCGTTATTATTTTTCGTCTGCAATTCAATCAATTATTTTAACATTAATCGAACAGAAATTAAGTAACTGTCACATTTTGTTATAATTATTTTTATGATTATCTATTGATTTATTTTCATGACGCAGTAATGTACTTACTTAACGAAAGTATTGGTAATGTTCGAATGAGATATAAAGTAATTAACTAAATTTGCAGTCGATTCGATAAGGTGAAAATCATTTCCCTCGTTGAACCAAGTTCGAGTATCTTTGCCAATCATTCTGAAAACAAACATTACGCATTTATTTATTAAGTAAAATATAAAGAAATGTATTTATTAATAAATATATTCTACTTACTTGTAAATATCTAAGAGATCCTCCATTGATACTCCTAACTGTAAAAACCCAGATATAATTCCATTATTTGATACATTTAACTTACATGCTTTTATTTCTAACTGTTTTACTAGGAAGTCTGAAAAAATATAATACATCTTATAGTTTTACTTCATATTATATTTTCATTATATCATAATGGTGATAGAAGAGTTTTGTTATTACCAACTGGAAAACAGTGTGGTGATCCTGAATACTCCTGTCCTAAGGATATAATTTTGCTCATTAAAATAGTCATTTTATCTTCTGCTGTTGACGCATCTTTTAATTCTGTAAATATGTATTATTAAAACGTAAATACGAGATATTTTTTCATTCATATAAATGTATAAGATAGAATATTCATACCATTATTTATAATATTAGTCCAAATTTCCTGGATTAACATTGCATCTTGATGACCAGAACAATGAATTATAGATAATTTGCACTCCCACAATTGTAAAGGGTCCGCATATTCTTGGTACAACTACAATGAATGATTAACAGATGTGAATCCTAAAAGTTCCATGCAAATATCTTAATTCATAACATACATGGTTGGATCATACCTTTGTTATATCAAGTAACGAAAACTTTAATGCTCTAGATGCTTCATCGCTGAGTCTACCGCTTAAATGTTGGTTACAAATTGTATCTAATATCTACAATATGATGACAACATACAAATCATATTCTAAATAGATTTTGCCATAATATTTATAATCACTTACCTGTTGTTGTATTCTAGCAACTTCTACTTTGTCTTCTAATTCACGTAAAAAAATGCCAAGGTATGGAGCATATCCAGCTTGGTCACTTCTCATACAAACCACTGCTCGAGCTAAATATTCAACTCTCTGTGATAATGTTACATTTGATCTATATTTAAAGAAAAGAAAAGAAAGTGAAAATAAAAAGTAGTTTCCTGAAATCAGGAAAAGAGGTGTAAATTTAATAAAAGTTATGTGTGTTATACGTACTCTTTGGTTGCTAAAGCATCCAATATTTTAGCTGCAGCAGCATGATTTTTATTTTTTTCATAAAATTGCCACAGCAAGTCTGGCGCATTGACTCGGGTGAGATAAGCTTCTAAAGAAGGTGCTGCTAGAGCAACGAGTTCTCCGTGAAGCCTTCTTTCTATCATCCAAGCATACACTGAAGCGTGGAGAATTTCACACTTAGAATGTAATGCGTCAGTTATAATGTCATGCAACTAAAAGATATAAATATTTATGTAAAAGATCCAGTAAATTTATTGGAAATAATATAATTTAAAAGGAAAGTATATTTTACCATTTCTTTTGCTGGTGTAACAGGCATAGTTGAGCCATTTTGTTGTGGAGGACCAGGTTTACTGGGTATAGTAGGTGTCAATGGATTAGAAATGCTTTGATTATAAAGATGATCCAATAACGCAGTGAATTCTTTATAAATCTCTAGTCTATATACAAAAAATTATCTGAATAATTAGAATATGTGATATATTAAACGTACAATTATTAAAATGTAATTTTATAATCAGTACCTTTTCATGTAAGCAAACCTTCCTTCTTGATCTTCGATTGGTTCATTATTTTTATAATAATGTAAGGCAGCGTTATTAGGATCTACTCTTTCTGCACAACAGAGACATAACTCGAGTACACCCGAATAAAATTGACAAGCAATAAATTGTTGGCATACTGCACTTAAATTTAGTCTGGGAGCAACTTCTTTGCAAAGCTAAGGATGTGAATGCAAACAGACAGTATAAAATTGTACAAATAATATTACAAATAATATTAGAATGTATACCTTTAAAGCAGATTGTAAATAGCATTCCTTCTCTTCTGGATTTGTACAACTTTTTGCTTTCAAAATTATTTCATTAGCCTACGATTTATAAAAATATTAGCAATATATAAAAATAAAATCATGATTCTTTTAACTTTATTTCTTGTACCTTAGAACAAACAGCATCCTCGCTTCTATATAAATTTGGACAAACTTCTCGTAATCTTTGACTAACAGCATCAACAGATGCATTATCTCCAAGATAACTGTAGATTTGTAAAAATTAGTACACAGGATTTTTATTATTTATTTAGCTTACTTACCTATCTATAAGATGAATGATCAATAATGAAGAAATTTCATGTCCAATTAAAATTAAATCTCGAAATGTAGCTGTAGAAAATTGATTAATTTGGTCCTATAAATTATTATAAATATTAATATAAAATTTTCAACTTAAAGAAAATTGCAATATGTATTTGACTCACCTTTGATAAACAATTTACAATATTATTTAAATGGTTTTCACATAAAATTTTCCAAAGTTCTAACACTTCACAAGCATGAGTAATGAAAATTTTTAATGCAGCTAAAGAATTTCTTTCTTCGACTATTGGTTCTTGGTAATGACTAGGTATAGTTGTTTCAAATCCATCAGTTATTCTAGTAGTACCGTGTCTAAAAATCGATAAGTAGTTCAAATAAAATTTAATCATTTGTAAAGCTGTTGAAATAGTATATAGATATATACTGCTTAGTAATGTGGGTATTTTTATTGAGAAATGATCTTAACGCCTGCAGAAGACTTAGAATCCAGCTAACTTGTCTTGTTGAAATTGTACTAGAGATCTGAAATTATAATATGAGTAAAGGTTAATATACAGAAACAAAAACAATGAAAAAGATTTATATCAATTTAAGTCACCTGAGTTTTGTTGTTTATAACTTCTTGTTTAATACAACGCATGTTCCATATTGGTCGAAGTATTCTTCCTACATACAGATATAAACCATTGTGTTTTGCAGAAAATTGTTGCAGAGAAATGTCTGTATTAAGTCCAACTGGTGCATGAGGTCGAAATCCTTGAAGCCTTAAATCATAGTTTGGAATTCTTGGTGTCGATGTGCGCATATCTCCTATGACATTCATAAACTATATAAAGAAAAACTTATAAAGAAAAATAAAACTTTCATATAAAATTAATGTAATACCTGTATTTATATTAGCAAAGTTAGTACCATGTACATCAATTGCAGGTCCAATACTTGTTGTTCGTTGACTACCATATAAAAAGAATGCTCTTGTTGCCCATTCTGCTAACTATACATATTATAATTAAATATTACTTTCTAATTTTACAAAACTTAATTTTTATAATTAATTTTTATAATTTTGATCTTAATTTTTAATCTGAATCAGGACCTCAGCATTTTGAGAACTTTCAAGCGTGGCTAAAATAAGACAAGTTGCACATGCTTGTTCCAATGATTGCGACTGAAAATATGCGCGAACAGCTTCTGTATCAGGACCACGTTGTTCTAATAGAAGCTGCTTTAAGATATCCATTGGACGAACTTGAACATAAATAATGGCACCCTGTAAGTAAAAAAATAAACAACTTGTAAATAACTACATCTAATACATTTACAGACCTTTAATTAATTATATACCTGAGAAGTCAAAAAGATAAATTTTCGTGGCGCCTCCATGTGCTGCCTTACGAGAAGAGGAGGTTCTTCTTGTGTAATACTTTGTTTTTCAATACATATAGCTGGTTCCACAAGAATTTCTGCCATTGCCCATACGGGACTATCGAGAGATAAAGGACTTTGAGTTTCAGCTAAATAATTTGTGAATGGATAAGCATCATTACTTAAACATAAAGCAGTTTCTGTATCTCCACCGCAAACAAGAATTAATGTTCCTGTAACAGATATATACTGTATAGTATATAAATTTTAATATCATGTCCTTAACAAAAAGATATTGGAATGTATACCTTTCCTATAATGTGCCATTTGTACTTTCCTTGGCCTCATTACTGTAGCATTAGCAGCATAACCTGGTGGCAATCTAACATGTATTAACTGTAGACCTTGAGGTCTTGTTGTTGGATTAGCAACTGCAGTGCAACTGAAGTAAAAGCGTGTTCCAGTAGCTGCAACTACAACTAAGTTTAAATGTACTGATTCTGACTCTGTAATAGCTGATATGCTCACCAATGGTCGAAAATTATTACTATCCAGTGTTCTAAAAATGATGAATGTAATATGAAATATAATTTCAATTATTTAAAATTAGGATTTGTATAAATATACATACTTAACAACATGAACAGCGTTTTGTACTAAGGAAGCTTGTGACAAAGACGCGACTTTGGACGCACCATTGTTATCGATATCCCAAACTGTAATTGTTCCCTTATCACCGAGTGTGTATAAAATATTTCGTGAATCATCAACGGAAATTTGTATTATTGCTTCTTCTTCTGATAAAGCTATAGTGACAAATGATGGAACTAAAAATGATAATGGACCTTCAGAATGATTTATTTTTTTACAACGTTTCCCAAACCAGCTACTTTCTGCCTACACAACGAACACATACTAAAGTGATTAATTATGATTTTTATATTGATTATTTTTATATTCATATTTGTGTAGCAAATTTTACCTGATAATATATTTCATAAAGGGATCCATTTCTACCACCAAGGAAAATTCTCCCACTATTAGTGTTAGCTATTGTTGTGATGCCAATCCCATCCGTAGCAACTGTGAAAATTGGTTCGGGAACTAGTTGCATTTCTGGTGAAGTGCCTAAATTGGAAATTGAAACAGTAAATAAGGTTTAATATCTTCAAGTTTAGTAATCTTCAAGTAAAACTGAAACTGTATTATACCATCATTGGCTTCTGTTAATGTAACTCCAAGAATAGTTATTTCCACTGTAGTTGTAAGAATCAACAAATATTTTACATAAGATTGGAACACCCCTGCTTTGGGTTTTACTAAACCTACACTTATAATAGTTTCATTTAACCCATCAAAATATGCAACATCAGACCTAAAAACATATTATCATTATAAATATTAATTACTTAATTATGATACCTTGAGAAAATATTTTATAAACTTTAAATAAATTTTTACTCATTTTCATATGACCAAACATATATATCACTATCAATTGTAAGCCATGCTTTTGAAATTTCTGTAAAAAGACCCATCATACAATGACATTGCATATCTAATCAGATATTAAGAAATTATATTTTTTATATAAGGAAGCAAACAAAACATGCGTATTACTAATATTAAAGAATGATCAATTATATAAAAGGATACGATGAAAATGTTCCATTATCTCAGATGGCAAAGAAATTTTACTGTATGCTTTCATTTGATTTATATTAGGAAAACATAATGACATCCCATTTAAATTTGGATAATCATGATCGTCAAGACCACTAACAGTTGGTCCACCTAAAACAAAAAAGAGTTTCTTTATAGAACATCGAATAATAAAAAAATATGCAAGAGACATGAGAACAACAAATTTACCTTGTACATTATATCTCATAAGATTAATTAAGGATGGAAAGTTGCTATCAGCTGTAATGTGTATATCAACCACTTTCCCTGCCATTTCTAAGGCATCTAAGTGTATTTTAAGCGGTTCCATTTCAGTGAGAGTCATGTTTGTACGGTGCAGGGAAAAATTAAATATTAAATACACACAGAACTAAATTCAAACAAAAAAATAGAAATAAGATAATAGCAAGGGTATTAACAAGTTTTAACGCGAATTATTATTATATAATTATTATCAACTAATATCATTATCCTTATGTACTTATAAATAATTATCTGACTTTTTCGTCTAAATATCCTGTGATTAAAGGTTAGACTTATTTATTTGTCTAAACATTGAATAATATTGAAAATAATAGGATCTACTGTATTGTTTCTTAAAAACATAATTGCAGCCTAAAATTAAAAACGTATTTATTTTACTTAAGAAACACTTACTACAATTTATTAGAACTATTTGTATATTTTTGATGACATTCACGAGGCTTATGCCGCTCGCGCCACACAGGTAAATTTTAAGTTGTATTATCATACGAATTACATACGCATACGCGAAACTAATAAATCTTATTGGCTTGAATTTATCCGGTACATAGGAGATAAATATGTTTGAATTCAAATTGAATCTCTTTATGCATTAAACAATTTACGCTTAAAATAGGAATATATTAAATATAAAATATAACTTATAACTTTTTTAGGATTCAGTACTTTTAGTATATAATACAATAATAATAATTATATTTTATTTTCTAAATTATTACATATAATGAAAATCTTGCCATCTACAATCTTTTTCCTAATATTTCTCATTTCACTAATTTTTCTTGGTGCCACTGGTAAAAGATATATCAGATATGTTTCATATTAATAATTTAATATATTGTTAATACTTTTATTGCAGATAATGTAATGAATGCAATGCAAAACCTTTATTGCAATCTTGGATTAAAACTTGATGATTCATGTCCCATTGATGGTGGTTGGACATTTTGGAGTCCATGGGGATCTTGTTCTGGGAAATGTGGATTTAAAGGGAAAAGAATGAGACGACGTACTTGTGATAATCCTGTGCCTTCAAATAATGGAGCCCCTTGTATTGGTCCTAGTTATCAAATTGAAAATTGTCAGATTACTGGTACAACCTAAAGTATAGAATATCAATATAATTTTACATGTAATTTAATGTAATAAATATTTTTTTAGGATGCATGATGAATGATTACGAA
Source organism: Bombus pyrosoma (assembly GCF_014825855.1). Lineage (NCBI taxonomy): Eukaryota > Metazoa > Arthropoda > Insecta > Hymenoptera > Apidae > Bombus > Bombus pyrosoma. The sequence goes on from NC_057776.1 coordinate 4,029,547, forward strand.
ACAGTTGTAAATGCTCATCCTATACGTAAAGGAGAACTGAAAATTGTAAAGAAATTTCATAAAAAATTACCAGCTTTAATAGAATTATGTTTTCTTGTCGATTGTACATTTTCTGTTGTAGAAAAGATTCTTGGAAACAATGTGGTAATAAACAATAGAATTTGTAGTTATTTAAAGAACAATCTAAGAATAATATTTTTATATACCTTCTATAAAGATGCTTTACTGGAATGCTATGAATTGTGTTAAATATGATATTGGATGTCCAAGTAAATAAATAATTAAATACATATGAATATTTACATAAATGTATGAATGCATGTGAATAATGGAACATTTTTAGACTCTGGTGGTTGGAGTGTTTGGGGAGTTTGGTCGGCATGTACTGCAACTTGTGGCAAAGGACAAAAATATCGTACAAGAATTTGTAATAGTCCAACTCCTTCAAGTTTTAAATTAATGTGTAGTGGTTTAGCATTTGAAATAAAAAGCTGTGTGGGAATTAACTGCAGAAAGCTCTCAGGTATAAATCCCCAAGGTCTGAGTGTTAATTTATATGGAATATAATTTCTAAATTATATATTATCTCATTATTTTCAATAGGGAGTACTTGGAGTAATTGGAATGAGTGGAGCACATGTAGTGTAGAATGTGGTAGTGGAGTTCAAATCAGGAAACGCTTATGTTCAGAAACGCAAAATTTACAAGGAACTTCATGTAAAGGTCCATCCAAAGATATAAAAGGCTGTATAATTAATAATTGTTCTAGTAAGAATATTATTTTATATAAATACAATATTGTACATTTTCTAGAAATAACTTATACAATCTGTAAAAATTATTTTATAATTATCAATTTTTATTAGTAAATGGAATGTGGTCAACATGGATGGTTTGGTCACCTTGTACTTCAAGTTGTGGGATTGGTACACAATTGAGAAATCGAATGTGTACCAATCCTTCTCCGAGTGGTAATGGTACATCCTGTGTTGGTTCAGCTTCTGAAGTTCGCCAGTGTTTTACTAAACCATGTATAAATAAATTACATGAAGTAGTACACTTTACAGAAAAGAGTAGTCTTCAGTATGATAAAACTGGAAGACCTTCACGGTTGCTTCATATGTATCTAAGGTTTTTACCACTGTCTCCTTTTGGTATGATTATTTATCGTTTTGAAAAGGATTGTAAAGGATTGATGTGTGACTTCGTAAAATTGTTTCTTCAAAATGGAAAGATAGTACTTTTATCTCAAATTGCTGACTGTACATTAGCTTTAATTCATGAGACCAAATTGGAAGTAAGAAATGTTTTATTTTATACATTAATTGTTTTGTATTTAATTTATGTTGTTTTTTAGATTGGACAATGGCATGTAATATTAATTGCAATATATGGGACACACGGAGTATTACGTATTGATGATGGTTTTCATAAAGTTACTTCTTTTTCATGCATTCCAATTTCATATGACTTGGATCATGCAATGGAAATCGGAGGATTTCAAGGACAAATTCAAGAACTAACAATTAATTTTGCACTTGTTCAACTTCATACATCAAAAGTTATTTATATTTATTCAGTTCTGCAATATTAAGTGAATAAATATATTTTAAATATAAAATATCATTTAGGATAATCACAGTACAAAATATGTAAATCTTTTATCCAGTAGTAACAATGTTCGATATTTGATGGGAGATGACAATGAAGGTTTTATTAACATTGGTTTAACAGATTCAGTTGCAGTATCATGTCCAGAAAGTATAGAATATTGGCAAGTAAGAAATTAACAATTGCTATTTAATCAATAATATTTTCAAAGCTATTATTTAATAATAATTTTATAATCATTATAATTTAGATTATAATTGCTATAAAAATAGAGAGCATGAATGGACTTATAGCAACAATACCAGGTGATTTTTTCAATAAATATACCTTATTATTATTAGAAGAGGGAAAAGTAAAGCTGAAATTTTATCACGGAGAAACTTCTACTGCAATTGAAAGTATGGAACATATTTTAATAGGAGAATGGTTTGAAATAGTAATAGCTCATGATGGTAAAAATATGTATATGCAAATTAATGGAAATGAAAAGAGATATGTACCTTTAACTTTGTCAAAGACAATAATTACATCAGGAACTGACATATTCTTAGGAACTATACGTGATGATATGAGAGTAAATAGCTTTATATAAAAGAAAAAATCTGTTTCATATATGAAATTCACAATTTTTTATAATAGGGGAAGATATGTTCTAATTGTGCAGACATACCACAAATAAGTTTTACTCTTGGATATCTCAACATAAATGGAAAAGAAATAGATCTTATATCATTACCAGTTCTAGAAATAAGTAGCAACCGATTTTCTAGCCGTAGTATTAGTATATCTGGTAATAATTCTTAATATAGTATTATAAAGATATCTAAAACTCAATAATACAATTCCACACAATAATATTTTAGATTACTATGAAGAAATACCATTACTCTTAGGTCAAGAACTTAAATTATCATGTGTCTATGATACAATTCCTCTTGAAAAAGAACACACATTTTCTAAACAGACATATGTTCTATGGTTGATAATGGATAAATTATTAAAATCTTATGGAAACAAGTAAATATGTCAAATTCACTATTGTACTTTTTATATTGATTTTGTAATATTTAATTTTCCATCAAGCAATGATTTTTTCAATCTGAAAGATGATGGACGAGTTAGTACCGTTAGTATTGCAAGCTATATAACTCGTGATACAATAGAAAACTTTTATTCGTGTTATATTTATCATCATAGAAATAAATCAAATAAAGATTTAGGTCCAACTCTCTTTACATTTGGTATTACTGTGATGAACAAAAGTGAAGGTAATACAGTCGTTTTTAAATAAACTAATTCATTTATGTTATATTTGTAAAAAACTTTGATCTCTTAGAATATGAAAGTACAATTTGGAAGCAATGGAGTCTTATCTGTAAAGTTGTGATTATGTGTTTCATATTCTTGATAATTTGGTGTTTATTAGAAATATTTCAGGATGCTCGAAATGGGTAATTAATTAATGAACTATTTTACAAAACTAGAAGTTAGAATTGAAATAAAATAAAGCATTTGATATTTTAGGCATGGTTTTTATAGACTTCCACAAATGCTTAACATCAATCCCACATCCACTATAAATTTCATCTTATCTAAGAATGGTGTAACATTACTCGGTAGTCAACAAGCTGCAAATGAAGTTGTATCAAGAATTTTAGAAGATAACTAAGCTTTTTAATCAGACAAAGGACAAGAAGTAATATTAATAATATAATTAACAAATTAGTACACTAATAATTTATTTCGTAATACAGAATTGATAAAAAACAGAAGTATTAATTAGTGAATTAATAAAATTCCTATATTCTTTTAATGTTATTACAAAATACATCTATATAAATTTCTAATTGTAACAGTAGACGTAACTACTTTCAACAATATTGAAGGTAATATCAATATTCTCTAAGTTACAGTAGTACGAAATAATACTACTTTTGTAGGAAAATATTTAGATGCTACGAATTAATATAAAAAATATATTTATACAAGTAATGTCTTACAGTGATGGCAGCTTATATTTATAGTTTAAAGACAATACAGCAAAAAATGTCAATTATTTAATATAAAACAAAACAGCCAATATATGAATCTTTACCAAAAAATCATAAATTTATTTCACGCTTTGTATTGTTCGCGTGAATTGACGTTCGCTCAGGTAATTCCGAATAAATGCTGTTTTATAATAAAACAAGGCGAGCAAGTACCCCTGTTAACATAACGTCCAAATTTACAATAATATTAAAAAATATAAGATAATATATAGATACATTACACAGGACGTATAGCTACATCTTTTTTTATATTTCAACTAATTATGAGAATATAATCATTCAATTTGTTTCTCAAGATTCACTATTACCATTACTAATCACAGAAGAATGTTGTGTTAATTGAGACAATTCAAAATGCAATTTTGTATCTTCGTCTATACTGAGTCCTTAGTTATTAGCTATTTCATAATTTAATAATGGTGGCCTTGCTTTAATGCCTAATGTTGTAGGTCTTTTACTAGGATTTTCATCTAACATCATGTTCAACAAATTGTACTAAAAATAAGATGTTTGCAATTGATATATTTTAGCCAAAACAGAAATTAAGATTATTTAAGGATACACTATATGATTTTCTTACCTCGGCCGGATAATCGTTACTGAAATCTTTTGGAAACACTGACTTCCTTAAGTTTATAAGGGCAACAATTCTTTCCATTTCAGTAACAAATGGAATGAGGAGTTCAAATAAAATAATTCCTAAAGAATAGATATCAACCTTATAATTATAGCCCTGACCATTTATTTGTTCAGGAGACATATAAAGATGAGTACCGACATATGCGGTATGTAAACTATTTCTAAATGTAACGTCTTCGTTCTCTGAAGGAGTATGAGCTTCATTGTAACCTTCTGTTATTGCAGTTACAAGGCCAAAATCTCCAACTTTTATTTTATTATCGAAAGAGAAAAATATATTTGAAGGCTGAAATTCATTTCGTTTAAGATAACAATTTTTACTTTCGCGGAATAAAACATTATTTCAGATATTACCTTCAAATCACGATGAATAAGTCCTTGTAAGTGAACATATTCCACAGCATCAACTATTTGCTGAAATATGTTTAATACATGACGATAATCTCGTACTGACTGCATTTTTAGCCATTCTCTGAGACTTAACCTTTGGCACAATTGCATTTGTATGTAAAGGAACATTTTTGGAGATTTACGTGTATTCGACTTATTATTCAGATCTAAAGAAAACGATCTTTGGCGTTTTTTCTTCACTTCTTTTCCTGACACTCTACTGTCAGTGTCTTTGAATATAATGCTTTCAGAATATGAACGATTAGTAACTTTTGACTTTACTTTTTCAACTCTGTTACTGGAATGAGATGAACCAGAATTCTTAGTAGTAGAGTTACTGATACTAACAAGATTTTCATCCTGGCTTTCTGATTGGGATTTTACAAACACAATAAAGGAATCGTCATTTGAATCATTATTCAATTCATAGGCCTCACAAGCACTATCTATCGATGATTGATCAGTCTGATTGACATTAATGCAAACAGAATTATTCATTTTTGTTTCCGTATGAATTTCTTCTGAAGTAAAATCTAAATTTGGAGACGTAATCTTGTTTATCCACTGAGGATCGTGTTTTTCTTGCCATCCTAAAGGTGGGCACTCAAGCCATGCATTAAAGTACCTTACAATATTTTGATGATCCAATTTAGCCAATGCTTTTACTTCTCGCATTACACGTTCTCTTGAATATGTACTGTTGAACAAAATAAAGGAAGAGCTTGTAAATTTGGTCGTACTTATTTTTCATGTTTGACTGTACTGTATCAAATCATACTGTAGAATTTTATACCTGTTTGGTAGAGCAATCCTTTTAATAGCATAATTGCAATCATCTATTTTATTTTTTGCCTCAAAAACGACACCATAACCACCTTTTCCCAAACAATCCACTGGTTCAAAATCTGTGAGATAACGTGATTTAAAATTATCCATTTCCTTTTCATCAGTAGGTTGGTTATTTTTATTTGTCTCTATATGTCTTTCAACTATTAAAGGCTAAAATTCCATATAAATATAAATATTTTTAATTCATGTTCAAGATCAATATTTTTAAACTTTATAATATTAGAAAGATTTATAATATTCTTTACCGGAAATGCTGCATCTTTAGCAACTGTTGTAGCATTTAATAGACGCTGTGTCAACATAAAATTTAGTAAAATCGCAGTAGTAATTGATATTATTAAAACTTCCTTCCTATTGAAAAGATTTTAGGTTAAGAATTAATATTTTATACTTTTTTTATTTCATTTTACATACCACCAATACCATAATGATACAATGATAATTTGAACAGGAGTATCCTCATCCTCTCCTTCAGTATTATTTTCCTTAAACGATTTCCGTTCTTCTTTGATAACCATCAAATTTGAAGTAGTACGATTACATTGTTTGTTATTGTCCAATTCTAACTGATCTGTTGAATACAAATAAAATCCATTCCCTAAAAAAATGTTTATCAAAGAAATTAATGCTAAATATTGAAAGTATGAGTCTTTTTTTTTACTATTAACAAAATCTTAATATTTTATATGTATATACCATTTACATATTCCGAATTATATAAAACTGATAATGCAGTGATACTTTGTGCATCAGTTATTTCAAATAATACATCATCTTCCTTATTATTGTTTATTGATGAATGATCTAAAAGAGGTTGTTTAATTACATTATCTGAGATATACTATGTTCTACCATAATATTATACTTTTAGACATATTTAATGAAGGATAAAACCAAGCTCTCATACCAATAGCAGGGTGAGGTTGCCATGGATATTTCGTATGTTGCATATACTTTGGTGATGCATCTAATGATTTATAGAGTTCTGTATTTTCTTGTACATATAACTGCCTGTTGTGCATACCCAAATAAAGTGCTGGACTGGCTGAAAAATCTGTACTCCAAAACTGCTGTGTACTATCAAATAAATTAATTTCCTTCAAATTTTTATACCCATTGCCTTTTGTACTTGCATCTTCACGCCATATAGTAACAACTGGAGAATCAAACTAACAAAATACCAATATATGTAATCAGTACAGAGCTTAGCAAATATATTTTATTCCTATAATTAATTAAATTACCTTATATTGCCACAATTTCACTGTAGGGTCATTCTTATTAACAGCCCAAACCAAACCATCAGGTACAGTAACTTTAATTTCAATATCTAAACTATGAGGTGTTACTTTATTTTGGCAATACATATCAGAATAAGGAACAAGTACTAAGTCATGTTGCCCTACACTGAAGTTCCATCTATTCCAATGTAAATTCATTTAATATAATATTTTTCATTAACAACATTTGATGAATTTTATATTTTATGAAATTTACCTCTCAATACCAGTACGAGGTTCAACTGCTCTTACAGTTTGTTGAAATCTTTGAACAATGATCACTTCTTGTTTGATATATGTTTCTCCATCTGTGATGTTAATACAACCACTGATACCACATTCATATAAAATTTTCCCTGTTATACTTGAAACACCTAGTAAGAATACATATTCGCATTAGTGTTAGATTAGAGGTAAGGATGCGATTAGTGCAATAAAGAGCTGTAAAGAAAGCTGAAAGTTCGTCCAAAGCCGAGAGGCACGGACTAAATAAAAATAAATAAATAAGAATACATATTCCATTTTTCTCTTTTATGTTTTATATATTACTAATTATTTATTTATAGATACATATTAGCAATATTTACCATATGATTTCACTTCTCTACCACCCGAGAATATTAGATCATCAGAGTAACGGAAAGATGAATGCAACAACTGGCTTGCAGATACTGGTACTGCTTCTAAACTTTCTTCATCAAATTGATACAATCCACCGCTTAAAGATGGAATTAGACGAACCCATTTTCCATTATTATTAAGCTATAACAAAAAGATGGTTTAATATTTTTCCATAATATTAAAAATGTAAAATATATTCAATATTTACTTACTTCTCTGTGATGAATATTTGATGATAGCATAGGTTCATTAAATTCTAATGTCCATTGTTTCTCCCCAAGATTGTTAGCATCTAAGGCAGATATCTTCCCATCTAATGTACTTACAAATAACAAACTGCAAAAAAAATATAAAAGAGTTATATTTTATTACATTGAATACATAATATGATGTTTTATCTGCAAATATAATAAAATAAAATAAAAATGAAACCATGTAATAAAATGTAGTACAATATTCAAAATATAATTCTCCTTTATATAACATAAAATTCTTTTTTTTGATTGATTGTGTTTATTTTACATGACTTATTTTACGAAGTTTCAATAATTAATAAAAATAATAATTTATTCCATAAATAAAGTATTCTTAAAAGTGACATAGGAAAGTATAATATAACTTCTATATCTTCTTACAAGTGTAAAAAGTAATTCGTAGTAAAATTTCATGGTACCTAATAAGCATATATATTTTTTAATCATTTCAGGTATTTGTTCATACAAACACTCCATAATATAATAGATACCTTAATGGGCAGGTGTACAACAATTGAACGGTGTTATCACTCATTTTGATTCAAGTAATGTTGGTCAAATTACAAATATGCGTAACAGGTACATTAAATTTAACATTAAATATGTGCACAAAGCAATTTGTATTTAATTACCTGCGAGATGATTTCTGTTCACAAAACGTTAATTGTTTGATATCGCCGCTATCAATGAATGGAAATCTGAATGAAATTATACATAACAAATGAAGTGTTAGTCTCCATAAGTGTGTAAAAGACATCTTTTAAGTTCGAAGCGATTGATTAATTAAACACATTTTGCTCTGACATTTACGTGAAAATATTATACGTATAATACTTTTATCGAATATTACGATAAAAATAAGCCAGATATTGTTCGTTCAACATACAACAACGAATCATGGTAAACTGATAAATCGCAAAAAACATAAGTTCTAGCGCCATCTCACCTGTGCATACGTGCAAAATAACATACAAGAGAAATAGCATATGATTAAATATTTTAAAATATTGTTTACATTTTCAATTACGTTATTTATAAGTAATAATAATGATATAAATGAAGGAATTAAAGAGTGATATGAATTCAAAGAAAAAGAGACTGGAAGATACTTAAAGAGATTAACAGAGAAGAATGTGTATATTTAGAAATACCTCATATCAATTAGCAAAACATATAATGTACAAATGCATTTGCAGAACTATTAATCAGTCAATAATATAATTTATAACGATATAAAATAATCTTTTTTACTAATCAACATGAATTTAAGGGATTTAAAAAGTACATAATATGAATAATATTACAAATGTTCAATAAAGATTACAATTTAATAAAATTAAGAGATTAAAAAAAGCTTTCTCTAAAATGCAATTATATACATGTTACATAAAGAAAATTGTGTAGTATTTTAAGATATAAAAATATAGAGTACAGAATATTTTTTTATTAATCTTTTTCTTTTTTTAAATATAACATCTTCAATTTAATAATTTAAGTTCCATTTATTTAAAAATTTTCTAGATTTCATATAATATAAGAATATTTAGTTCTTCTTTCATAAAAAAATTTAAAAAGGCTATGCAGATAACAAAAATGAATAATTTTTTTAATATAATATTTTTAATTTAATAATTCAAAACTCATTTATTCAAAAATTTTCTAAACTTCATATAACGTAATATAAAAATACTTTTTAATTAATTATTTAATTTACATACAGTTTATCAGATATCAAATCCCGTATTTATAATTAAATATTTTGTAATGTCCATTATTGGCAAAATAATTTAAAAAAGCCATATCTATAAAGGAGACTAGAAATCAATATTCATAATGAATAAAAGAAAATGATCCACTAAAACGAATAATAACAAGAAATAATAATTAAAAAGAAATAATCAAATAAATCATTTTCTTGCTCGTGTTTTTCAATGATGATTTCGAATACTTCTGTAATATGTCGATAGGTGACAGTGTATGTCGACGTTGAATAGGCTACTGTACTTTTTCTACGTTACTGGTGATTATGGCGAAGTTTGCCAAATGGATGTGAAGTGTCTTATAAAGAATATCATTGGCGATTTTATCAAATAATTTTTATCGAGGTAAGAACAAGTGACGCGTAGAATTCTAATTCTAATTCGGTGACGTTGACGAATTATTATAAGAATGATAAATGGTAAAAATGTTTGATTGTTTCATATGAATTGCGAGTCAATATTTGTTCTTTCCTCCAGCCATACCTGAAAGTACAATAATAGACTTGGCTGGAACCTGCAGCCTGATTAAATAAATAGTATTGTCTGTCTCTTGAACTGCTCTACCAGCAGTAACCCAACTACCATCCCGTCCGGCGCAAATAGATCAAATCAGATCCACAACCAAATTTTTTTCATCTTTTATTAACAGTTTTGGACACATAACCTTCTTAAGGCAGTGCATTGTGTATTTGAAGGTTCAATTTTATCATATTCTAATTTAATTATTTTTCTTTTTCTTTCAGTAAAGATATATGTATATGATTAGGAGATGGTATAGAAAAATATAGTATTCTTGTACCTACTTTATGTAACTTTTTGTCCATAGTTATGGATGTTTATTTTATTTTAAGATAGCTTTGTTTGTGTAATTTATGGTCTTATGATTATATCATAAATAGAGAGCGGATTTTTATGCATTTATGTATATTGAAATTTGAAGATGCAAAAATATACAGAATGCATGTATATGTACAAAAATATATAATATATCTAGAGTAAAATACTTGTTATAGCTTTAAATAAAGAAAATAAATTTTTATTAATTGTGTTCATAAAAATATAAATTTGCATAGAAATCCACAGCCTAATTATAAATTTCATTTTCTGCTTAATCGTTATCTTTGGAAATTTTGGAATTTTGCAAATTATGTTGAACAAATAATAATTATTAAATTTGTTTAATTCTATATGTATGATAATGTAACCATTGTAAAATATGAAATGTTATTTTAAAAGATTGTGCAATTTTGGTTTACAGTACGTAAAAACATGGAGGGCCAACAATTTTGTTTACGATGGCACAATTTTCAAAATACATTGTTGAGTTCTCTTCCTAAACTGCTTGATGGTGGTTATTTAACAGATGTCACATTAAGTGCTGGTGGTAGACACATACATGCACATAAAATTATCCTTTCTGCTTGTAGTTACTACTTTAAAGAATTATTTAAGGTATTAGATGCATTTTTTAAATTGCTAAACATTTTCTTTTTTTTACCTTTTTGTTTTTTTGTTAAATTTAATCAACGAAAATTATATGAATCAACTTTTAGGACTTAAGTTCTTTGCAACATCCTGTAATTGTATTACCAGGAATGGAATATGCAAATTTATGTGCACTTGTCACATTTATGTATAATGGTGAAGTAAATATTTATCAAGAGCAATTACCTGCACTTTTGGCTATGGCAGATACTTTACATATTCGTGGATTAGCTGATATAGCCGGGGTAAGGAAATTCATCTAAGTTTTTGATTAATATAATAAAAATACAAAGCAATGGTTGCACAAAACATTTTGGATTGGTAAGTTTGTACTGTAGTTAATATTGCGCTGTAAGAATTTCTTAATGTACACATATAAATTTTTTTTTCTGAATGCATATTTTGAACTTCGAAAATTTATATTCTTCTCTATTTTTCTTTCACGACTGTTCTACCAAACCTCTTATATTAATGCTTTATACATCAAGTAGCATGACTGCATTTTAGATGTAATTTTTATCCAATTAACTGTTCTTAAAGTGTAGAAAAATGTGGTAATATATGAATAGTAAAATTTGATGATTAATTTTCAGTTGGATAAAAAATTCTTATCTTAAAATTTAAAATTGTGAATAGAATTTAGCTTTTGTCAAATTAATTTAGAAATGATAATAGCGCTATGTGCAGCTGGTTCTTAAACAAATGTTACTCACTAATTATTATTAAACTTTATTAAATTAATTATTGTTTAGTAATTACATAATAGGGACAGGTAATAGTATTATTTGATAAATCATTATTCCTTATCTGGTGAAGCTTGTCTCAGTGTGAATTGTAAAAAACATACGTAACAAAGCATGTATCTTCTTCAGTGCCTTAAACATTAGCAATTCCTTGCTGATAATTGTAATTTCCTTGTAACCTGTTTTCCAAAAACATGTAGACTTATTTATATATTGACAAAATTACACTTTCACTTATAATAATTATGTCAATATTAATGACTTGTTGATTGAATTTGTTCAAATATTCAGTAAGTGGAATTATTTAGTAATTGTTAATTTAATATAATGCTCAACAAAATGATTTTTATGTTCATTGGTATTTTCCAAAGATCATATTATTTTATAAAGTAAAAATTTTTGTTCAAAGGATGTCTATCCTTTCTATTTAATTTAATTAAAATTGATTGTTTCATCATTTACCATATAACATATGGTACATTCACACATTTAATAAACATAAACAACTAAACATTGCAAAAATAATACATAGACATTAATAAAATACCTCTTCCTTTATACAGAATTGCAACAGAGTAATTTCTAAAGCTAGTTGCATATTCGCTTTTCCCTTCTTTAATCTTTATATTACCCTCTGATCGTGTTGTTTTGTTCAGGTCACTTAAATACATTCACTGTCGTTCCTCAAGAAGTATCACACGAAGGAATTACCTACTACACATATTATGTTCATGCGTGCATCGAAGGAACGATAATGAATATAAACGATATCCACGAGATCAAGATCGTTGTGTGTGTTGCAACTAAATGCAAGTGGATGCATCCCATGGAACCTTTCCCCATAGAATGAGTTTACAGGTATAAAATAGCTTTATCCAAAAATCTCTCTACATGACTAAAACTTTTAGTAGATATATTAGAACAGTTAAATCTCTTTTTTACATATTGTGTATCTTTTTTTGCATTAAAATAATGCTTCATATTTTAGTCAAGGGTGATTATAACAAAAATTTTGAATTAATAAATTTAGAATTAATGTATAAATACTTAACAGTCCTATTTTCCATACAAGAAAGAAAAAAAATACAAATGAATAAAAGAAGCAGTGCATGAAAATTGTTCTACAGAATAACTTACTGCAAAAATAAAACTGTAAAGATGTGTTTGAAAAATTAAAAAATTAAATTTCAATTCTTTCTTATAATTAAAAGATCTTTAATCTTAGAGGCTAGGTAGAACAGGAATATTTCTGAATACTTGATAAAATGTAAAAGTTTAATTATATGAAAGATAAAGGGAATTCAAATATATTAATTCAATTTTAATATTCCAATTTTTTTACAATTACGATTCATTCTTCTCCTGGCTTTTTTTTACAGAAAAATTCGAGACACGATAATGGTTTATACGTTCAACCTCCACCAACGCAACTGCAGGAAAAAACATTAGACGAAACGCCGATAAAAAAAGAAAATAAAGACAATGTCATAAGCGGTGGAGAATCTTTAGAAACGGTTTTAGATACAGATGTAGCTGAGAACATGGAAGAACCCTTCAATGATCAAGAAAGTATACCTTATTGTGTGAAGACTAAGCCTTACTACTCCATTAATGCAAAGTTAAATCAAAGAGAAAAAGTCAGTATTCCTTCCATTAATGCTTCTACCAACAAATATGCTGAGAAAGCATATTCGGAAGCTGGAATAGATGAGAGCACACCTGTTTTAGAAGATCAAATTACTCCTGTGGAAGATATAAAGCCTCCCCCTGTTTGGGATGCGAATTTCAAGTTTTTGACAACGTCTGTGGGCAGTAGAACTTCTCAGAATTACAATAAATCTAGTGTCACTTGTCTTATTTGTGGAAAACAATTAAGTAATCAATATAATTTGCGGGTACATATGGAGACACACAGTAACAGTTCGTATAGCTGTACAGCTTGTTCACACGTATCAAGATCACGAGATGCGCTTAGAAAACATGTTTCTTATAGACATCCAGTTGCGTCGTCACAAAAACGTTCACGATATAGTACACCGAAATCATAGAAACTAGATACCTTGGTTTATATTATACCCTTTGTTTTAGACACGTCTTATTTAAAACATAAATTTTGTGCTATTTAATTTGACTTAAATACTTTATTAACTAAAAAATTAAAAAAAAAAAGGGGGAGAAGAAAATGGTTATAAATCAAAAGTTGAAGATTTAGTTACACATTTCTTGATTTTTTTTTTGTTATTTATTGTTAGATATGTTTATATCTTTTAAGTAATAGATTTATAATTTGAAAGAAGGTTGAATCAATATGAAAGTATTGATCTTTTATTGTAAAATTATTAAAATGCTTCCTTGTCTAAGTGGTACATACTCTGTACAATTATTTATTTAGTTGAAAGGAGTCCATTATAGCGTGTAATGGATTAAAACGAAGATACATAAAGACTACTTCCCAACTTATATGATTCCTTTTAACTATTTCTTTCTTTTTTTTGGATTTAATACTTAAACGTTGCAATTGAATATAAGAATTGAATATTTTATTATATGAAAATACATTAGGAAAGGATTTAATATGAAAAACTTACGTACCTCATCTTTTTAAGAAATATTCAGTACTAGACTGATTAAGAATAAGGCAAGTAAGATCTTGATTATGTTGTTTTTAAATGTACAAATAACTTATAGCGTGATGACGTTCCTCGAAACCCTTAGTGTTCGAATTGTTACTGTTTTCTTGTTATCGTTACACTGTTTTAATAAAGACAAAGTAGACATTAGACAGACATTTTCCGTTTTGATGATTTTTTTTCATAATTAATACTTTTTACAAATCATCCAGTAAAAATCTATGAATCAGAAAAAAAGGGCATGTTTCCCTCATTACATTGTAAATATTTGAAAAATACCTATAGTATAAAAAAATGTTGTTTATAATTCACACTGGCGCAAAAATGTGAAGATATTGTTGCAATTTCGTTTGTATATAGTATGTACTTGTTTTGATTATTTCAATATACCGAATGTAAATGATCGTAATATAGACTAATCAATCTTATTTGAAAAATCGTATTCAAAAATAATATACAATATTCATTCAGTGACTACAAAATAAATAAAATGCATTCAAAAAATTAAGCTCTTTTAGAAAGGGAAAACAACATATCTTCAGAAAAACATTAATTAAATCTTTTCTATACGCCATATTTTAGTATTACAGTCCTGCCCGACTGAAATCAACGTTTCCTCATCTAACCAAACTAAACGTGTTATTTGACTTTGAGGATGAGCATCTGAAACAAAATTGTTTTTCACAATCGCATACATTTTCTTCCATTGAGATAAAGTATGACAAGTGTAGAAATAAAATAACGTTACAAAAAAACGGAGATTATATATGTTTACTTACTTTTAATAATAGTATGTTTTGCTGGATTTGTTACGCTCCAAATGATGATCGTCGTATCAAGACTACCGCTTGCAACCATAACTGAATTAGGACACCATGCTACAGAATTCACTCTTGCATTATGAAAACCCCACTCCCTATTGTGGGCAAGCTGTAAAGTTATATATCGTTAATAATTTTTTAATCAAATTACGATCAGATAACATTTATTTCCAAGCGAAAAGCTTTACTCACCCTCTAAAAATCCAACAAGCGTTTAGGAGGAGCAATTGATACAAAAAAAAATTTATATAAATACATACAATATAGCAATCACAATATTTTGCTAATGGTAAATATTAATTACAATATATGCGTTCAAAGCGTGAGATATATTAATAATCTACTAAGTGATGAAGGTTAAATGGGAAAACAGGTAACACCTTTTCTGCAACTTTGTACAAGCGACATGTATGAATTTCAAAGATATTTGAGGTTTGTATAAATTACACAAAACAAACACTTCTTTTTTTTACCTTGTATTCTGGTACAGTATAAAGGACCACCTTTCGATTTGTGTCACAAGCAACCAAGTATTTGCTATCAGGACTATAAGCAGCGTCTGTGACTGTACCTAAATGTTCTAATTCCATTTTCGGAGTTAGATTCGTACCTGATAAGGTATATATACGAATCTGAAAATTACACGAGAAATCAATGCACTATATTTTCTACTATTTTACTAACTTTTACGAAATTATATATAAATTAAAAAAAAATATACCATGTTGTCTGATGTCGCTCCTATAGCTACATCACCATTTTCTTGATTAATTGACACACAAGATGGTTCGTAATCGATTGATGTATTTGATACCTTTCGTCCATCTTGTGTAACTGTTATCTAGAATATACACCTACTGTTAATTTAACTAGCTTTTAAATTAAAATAAAATGAAATGGTAATCTTACCTGGCGAACGGTTGCAATTACAGCTAGATCTGTGTAAATATCTAGACCCCGCGGCTGCGAGTCCAGTTTAACTATAGCTGTATCTGTATACGTGTTTGTATCGATATCAACCGATCTTAAAGTGTCATCGATACCAGCGGTATAAAGCAAATTTTTTGTAGCTTTCATTCCATTAATTTGATTTCCATGTCCGTGACCTTGGACACGGTCATTCTCTCCCGTTTTTGCATTCCAGTTGGTAATATACCCATCATGAGATCCAGTATAAATTGTACCTCTATCAGGACTCAAAGTTAATACTGTTATTGGTTTATTATGGCCCTAGAAGTGTCCAAAAATTAAAAACTCATCCTATAAAAGCATCCTTACTATGGATACTATCGTTACCTTTATTATTCTAAGAGGTTTCGTAGGATTAGCAACATCCAGATAATTAATAAAGCCACTTAGAGATACAGATAGTAAATGTTTGTCTTGCCAAAGGCAACTGACCTAAAAGAAAATTGATCTTGTTACCGATTTTACTTTTATTTTTTCAAAATCGCTATCGATTGTTTGTTGTATCGCAAAATTAAAAGGTTACATACTTGTTGATCATCGACTGTCGATCCCATATTGAATTCACTAACCAATGAGCGAGTTTCTACGTCCCAAAGTTTACACGTTTTATCACCAGATGCAGTTAATAACTGCGTTCCATCTGGCTTCCAAGCCACCTGTGAGATTATGAAGACATGTTAAAAATGAGTACATCATTATCTTTAGAATAATTTGGCATTAAATGATTTCATTTATTTACTCCGTATACTCCGCCTTGGTGAGCTGGAGATCCTACTTCTCCAACTAAATCGGAGCTTGTACCATCATAAATAAATACTTTCCCGTCAAATCCTGCAGATGCAAATAAATTACCACTAGGCGAATAACGTACAGCTTGAACGAATCGAGTATGCTCCTGCTTGGTCATTCTGCATATATCATAAATTTATTATTTAAATAAAAATTTCAAAATTTTCATATCTCAAATACATAAAGTTTTTATCTAAGACTTGCGGGTGACAAAGCTGATTGTTAATAAAATGTTTCTTTTTACAAAGACGTTGCTTATACCCGGAAATCTTACATAAAAATTTACTATTACCAATTTATATTAAACCATTTAACTTTCGTATACATACTTAAATTTAAACGGCGGTCCTTCAAAAACAGCAATAGTATTGTCCTCACTTCCTGTGATTAATCTAAATGGTCTAGCAGGTCTGAAGTCACATGAATTAATAGGCTTACTCTGGCCCGAGATTTCACCTACAGATGTACCGGTTTCCGCCATAAATACATGACCAAATCTAAATTTATATATAAAAATAAAGTTGTTACTAAAATTAAAAGCATACTAGAGCTATAAATTATTTACCTTTCTCTTCCTTCTCCAACAACTACCATACGTTGACTGTCAGGTGACCATGCTATGTCTTTAATAGGCCCTCCAATAGGATGGAATTCATTTTTTAAAATATGTTCTTTATTGACAGTGTCCCAAATACGTACTTTGCCTGATTGATCTATTATAAAAAATCATATAAATTTTTAAGTCTATATTGGGCTCTTATATATATTATCTTTTTATAAATAGTTATCTATGATTGTACATACCACCTGATGCTATATAAAACCCACTTGGGGAATATTTTGCAACATTGACTGGACATGAATGTTCTGTATAAATATCTGCAATAGCTGGATTCTAAAAATAAAAAGTGAATAAGATAACATTGTATTTTAGTGTTCCATATAGGACTTGAATATATTACTTTATATACTATACTTACATCAATATTTCTAATGATTACACTATTACCATTAGTATACAAAAAATTTTTCCCTTTAGGATCACCTCCTAATACAAGAGGCTGTCCCCTTTGTGTCCTGGGTAGTGTAGCAAATATGTATTCTGTAAACATATGAAATTAAGACTAATATTTTAATATAAGACTAATATAAAAAAGGTCTTATAGCATGTTATTTGTAATAAGATATGAAAATTGTATAATAGAATGCATCTTCTCATGAGAACTAAAATATACTTCCTTGATTCATTGGCATAAGTCCAATATGCAATATTTCAAATTATTTTAGGTATGAAAACTGTATTTTGGCCTAAAGTTATTGCTTGCTTTCTATATTCCCCAAAAAATTTACTTTTAGTCCAAAGTTAATTAATACAACTAAACATAATTAAAAAAGTTACATTAAAAATAATATAAAAATATAATTCAAATGTTTAAAACTATTCCCAAAATATTAAAATATATTTATAGTCTTTGTTTAAAAATTACAACTTATAGTATTTCCTTCTGGAAATTTAATTAATTGTACAATTTGTAATTAAGTTTCAATGTCAACATCTATTTTCATATTATAACCATTCATTTTTTCGTTCTATTTCATACTATACACCACAGTGAATTGAACTCAATCTGATAAGCTACAGTTATCGTAAGCATAATTACGCCAATTTAGATAGAAAAGCAAATATATTTAAAGCAAGAAATGCAAAACAATTACTTCATGATACATTACAGTAAAACTGCACAAAATAAAAAATGAAAAATCCGGTGATTTAATGAATAATCAATTCTGTATATATGGTTGTATCTGAAAAAAATTGTTAATTAATTTAATTGTAATCAATCGTGACATTACATACATATGTGAATCATTGATACACTTCAAGTGTTATGATTTGGCTCGAGATAAGACCGGAAAATTGGATAGCTCGATATTCACACAAAATAGATGGTAATAAGTTGTCGGCGATACACGAAAAATAAGTAAAATCTGTAGGTGTCACTTACTTGTTTCATAGGACATTTTTATTCCGTTTCTTTCTTTTAAATAATACTTGAAAAAACTCAACAATGGGAATCAGTTCAATGTCTCCCTCGTATCTTTCTCTGTCTCCCCCCCACACACTTTCCATCGAAATGCTTGTTCCGCCCTTGCCTTATTTAGCTGAAGCATTGATAATACTGAAACAAGATCGGCGAATAACTATACAGCTGACGTCGCTAAAGCCCCGTTTCCATATTGATAAAAAATTCTACCGTCAACAAAATAGTTGTTATCAATAGGTAAAAAATCAACAGAAACAATTTAAATTTCATTTATTTAATTTTATTTAATCATTTATTATAAGAAATAAAAAATTTTAAAATGATGATGAAGGAAATGATCTTTTCTCAAATCAAATATCACATTTTATTTTAAATCATCTGTAGCTTAAAAATATTTATAATGACAAACTATCTCTCTCACTTTAATATTAATCTTACCACATCTTACAAATATTTATGAGCAGTTTTATACAAAATCTAGACTATTATGTATTCGTATAACATATGGGCTTATCATCCTAAAATAAATTCTAATATTGTGCTCTATGCAAATATAAATCTCGAAATTGCACATTATGTACAAAATTTTCATAAAATATAAAATACCAAAACTCAAATTATATATTTACAAATCGTCACTTTCACCGTTTTCGAAATTTATTACACGACTGCAATAAATATAATATTTTAACGAACGCAAATATTATTGTATACACAAAAATATATTTCATTATATTATGACTTTTGTACGTATATTCACTCAGCATGAAAAATAATAAATTTTCAGCGAGGTAAGTTCCCTTATGCCACAAAGATATGTACCTTAAAAGCAAACAAAACAACTGAAAATCTAATTGAGACTTGGAAAAATCTCAAATAACAAAAAGAACTGGTCTATTTTCATGCTTATTTGAATAGTGTGTGAAATTATAAATGAAATCAATGTAAAAATAAATGATACTTTTATAGATGATGAAATAAATAATAAATTAATGGAAAACTGTGTGATTAACAACATTCATGGTCGACATTATTTACGTATAAAAGAGTGTGCAGAAATATAAAAAAGGAGGAGTACATATACTAATTTGAAGTACTTATTAATATACTTATTTAAGGTTGAAAACTACAAACGATTCTACCGTCGACCAATCGTCAATTAACTTCCTAAATATTACATTCTGTAGTAAATGTTTTTAGAAATTGGTATGATCATTAACACGAAACATATGAATACCATTATCAAAAGCAGTCTTTTCAAACTCATCGCTATTAAGCTTTACGAGATTATTATCTAACAATGTGCACATAAACAATTAAAATTATCGAAAAGTATCACTCTCCATTCATTCTCTTACATGTAATAAATTGTTCAAAACGACTAAATGATTGAAATATTAACTCTTCATCAAGAAATAATCTTCAACTATAATCTATAACAAACAACTATCTCTTTTATGAAAGATCAGTTTTTCATAACTACAAGAAATAACCACGGCAGTTCTGAATATAGAATCTGAGTAGAATATAAATTGACTAAATTCTTGCAAATGTGTCTTCATTATACCTACCGAAGATATTATTTTCCATATAAGACTTTCAACATCTCAAAGTAAATTTCATTCAGAGACTACAGATTTTTATGCAAATTCATATTTTTGATAATATAATTAAAAACGAAAACTTCAATGAAAATATCGTTTTATCTGCCAAGTATTAGGTCGTCCGAAAAGTTACTTTTGTTTTGTAAGGAAATAATGGATGCACATTTCCGTTTTATATTATTTTATCGAATTACGTATGATTCATTTTGTTCTATCAAAATAAAGATCACAACGTTCGACAGATTAAGTTTCGCGTTTGTATAAAGATGCATCGTTGTAAAAGACGTGTCTGTAAAAGAAAGACACTTTTAGGACAATCTAATCATTTTATATATATTTTCATATTTTGTGTGCATTCTGTGCAATTTCCTATAAATGCATAAAAATCTGCAGTATATTCATTACCTCTTCCTATATCTTTCAATAGTTTTAACTTTCTGAAGAACAAACATAATTTCCTATTCTGTCATTACTTCTAACAACATTCAACAAATTTTATAGCCGCCTATATGACGAGGTTCCTCGACTCTTTATCGCCAGTCCAAACTCTTCCTGTTCAATGGTGCCGTATCTTACGCTTTGCAGTTACTTCTTGAAGTAATCGTCTCTTAAATGGTGAATGACTACTTCGGAATCGAGTAGATTCCTCTTGAGACCGTCGATGACTATTGGCTTCCGCAAATGAGTTTCCTTTCAATTGTTTCTCATAGAATTCACTATCAGTTTTAATTTCCTCGACTGAAGGTACTCTAGAGCGCCTGAATTCTTCCATATCTTCATCTCGAGGTAGAGGACGCGTTGTGTCTTCCGGAACCGGTCGACCATCTGGATACACTCGAATCACCATTGGTCCAACTAGATATGGACCAGTGTGCTCAGAGGATGGTTGTATATAATCGTGTGTCGCCATTGTTTCTTCTCCTATGCCGTTTACATCGCTATCACCGACAGCTGAAAAATAAGAACAATAAATATATGATTTCTTTAAAATTAGGAGCCGATTACAAATGGTTCTATGAAAAAAGTAAGAATAATGTATACATTTAGAATAGCAAAATTATTTTAGATAATTCATTTTCGCTTGATATGAATCAGGATTCTCAAATTGCTTAAAAAGATCAGTTATGTGTCTCCCGCGATTATACTTTTAAATTTCTCTTCGCAATTTCTCTATATGATTTGATATGAAGAAAGAGATTCCCATAATGGCCTTTAGTAACCTTTCAACCTGTATATTCTAACGATTTTTATAATTGTAAGCTATTTCTTAAAAGATTCGAGAAGAACTTATTGATCTTCTAAATAGTTCTATTAACAAAATTGATTAACTATTCTGTTTGTCTGAAAACTGCGTCAAAATTTTTATAACATAATCAATAATCTTAAAGAAGAGAACGAATCTATCAATAATTTAAATAATCGAATTAATATTATTATAATATTAAATAATTGCTTAATCCGAATTAACATTGTGATTTAAGTAATTCATGTTCTTGTTGTTCACGTTAATAAATGAATGTAATCACGTAATTAAACAGCTATGCAAAAGTCTAAAATTTTAATCAAAAGAGCAGCATGACACTGAGGGTCCATTAATAATGAGACATTTATGCTGATACTAAGTTTTATCATAATAAACAAATACGTTTCCTAGAACAGAATTATCATTGATCGTAAATATTTTTAGCATAATTGACTTCTAAACTCATGTTACTAACGGAATAATACGTGACTAAAAAGTCATTCCTTTTTTCGCGTATATGACCTCCGCATTATGATAATTGGACGTCTAATATTTTTATGTCAGTATCCCATGATACTACTTCCTACTTCCGTCAGATCGTTGTCGAATGTTTCTTTTGCGCAAGGACTTTTGGAAGAGACGTGCAAGAATTAAAACGACTAAAAATTCCATCTCTTTCTGGCATATTTAACTTAAATAGGCTTTAGGTGAATATTTCGTACATTCTTTTTCATAGAAAAATTATGATTTATGTTAAAACTTGTAGTTTCTTACTATATTACCTGTTAAATTTAATTCAATAGATATATAAAATAAGACATAATTCGCAACATAATTGAAAAGAGAAATTATTTTAATAAAAAGTACTGACACATCCCTTATTTTCCTATGAAATGTTTTTCTTATTAGGTCCCACATAATATTATCATAGCATAAAATTTTTATAGACGTGTAAAATTTAATATACTTGGATTTAATTAATTAGTTTGAAAATTATAATAAATACAATGATGTGCTACTACTTCTTGTAGCTATTGTAATATCACCTTTTTTACAATTGTACTATCATTTACAAAAAATTTACATCATAAACCTATATACACAATGATCTAGGCAATAGAAATTCAATAAAATCAATTAGAATATCAACCTGAAGAAGAAGGTCTTGAAGATGAATTAAAATAAATTTCCATCTAACATCTCTTCTAATTTCTTTTCTTTTATTTTTCTCTAAAGTTTACGGGGGAAACTAGAACATCGAATGAGATTTCTCAGATCCTCGCAGTAAATAAACATTTTTCATAGCATCCAAAAAGCCTCCCCGAACTTCGGTTGACTCGTTTAGATGATCGGGTGAAAGTGTAGTTAAAAGAAGCTGGTCCAATTGAAAACAACCGTTCTGCTATCAAACGCGATCTCGTTCGGTTAAAGAAAAAAAAAACTTTCTATAGTGGAACGTGCGCGATTGAGACTTGGAACTTTCTCACAACAGTATTTATTCTCCTTCATTTCGGATCGTGCAGATAATAATCTCTTTCAACGCTTACATTTCTTTTTAATCATTAACAAACGTCATGCGAACTTGATTTTCACGGTTAACATTTTTCTCGACTATTATGTAGTCGGTTCGAGTACAAGTTTTTTTCGTTCTGTTCTTTTTTCTTGTCAATTAGTACTTTCACCTGTATTAATGAACTTCATAAGGTAATTAGAAAATTAACAGGGGTCAAGAAAGTGATTCTAGAATGTAATTGTAGAATGTTTTTCCCATTTTATCATCTTTAGACATCTTGTTTTAACTGTAAATATCTGTATTAATGAACTTTATGAGGCAATTAGAAAATTACAAAGGTCAAGAAAGTGATCCTAGAATGCAATTCTAAACTATTTTTACCTTTCTATTATCTTTACAAAATTTTATTTTTATTGTAAATACATACCTAATGAATCTGTTCCGATGGAGAAATAGAATTCATCTGGCTTAGGAGCAAGTCTTGGAAAATATGCGTTTTTTATCATGGCCCGCCAAACTATAAACAAGAAATAGTAAGTTAACGTAAATAGAATTAATTTTTAATATTATGTTCGGTTTATTCCATGTTTATTCCAGCGAAATTGAAAATCTTACTAAGTCCTTTCGCATCACGTTGATATGGATCCAATTGATCGAGAATGTTGTTGTCCATGTTAGCTAAGTTCCGCATCCCGGCAACCAACAAATTTTTGTTGCAATCCGGCATGGATGAATCCGCACAATACTTGGCTACTTGCATGCTGAACATCCTTAACAAGTAACTCGCCTGAAATTAAACATTCTATAGGTTATCTTTAAAAAGAAATTTAAATAATCTCTTTCAATATTAAATATATATTCGATGCAATATATATCGTTACTGACCAAATAAATATTATGTGACAAGAAGAAGTAATTCTTCAATAATGATTGCAAATATTTCGTTTAATTATTCCTAAATATTATTTCCCGCCGAGTAACATTCTTAAATCCGATCTCTAAGATTCTCCCTTTCATTTCTAAGATATTATTAAAATATGGTTCAAATATAAAGCACTATGCATAATATAATATATACAATGAACAAATTCAAATATTGTATTATTAAAATATATAAGTCTTTAAGAATATATCTTTGCAACATCGATTTTCAATATTCTATTCTTTAGTACTAATAAAACCTTTTTTTCCTCCTTTTATTTTACTACATTATCAATCAGAATACAATTTTGCGAGCCAATTTGCTTGGATATTATCTACAGCATCATTTATGTTAAATCAAATATCAAATGAAACTATGAAGATCAACATATGAGCTGTTTATTTGCCAAAAAAGAAAATTATATAATATAAACATCAATTAAGTGCTTTAGTACTAAAATTTCAAAAAAGGGAGTTAATGACTTTGACCTGTGAATAGCTCATACATATCGTATACAAAAGATGGATACGTTTTTCTCTGAGTAAATCATCATGATGATCATCGCGAAAGCTATTTTCCATTCCGTCGGAGCAAATGCATTCTACACGCGTCCGGTGAAACTCGGCAATGTGTAACATACAGGATATCGAACACTACAGTTATAACAAACAAATATATATGCGTGTCGCAGCCTGTACCGTACATCACGTATCGGGCTTTGATTGCGATACACACGTTTTTTTATTTTTCGTCACGAGAAATTCTGTCTGCCACGTGAAACATGCCCCCGTTCGTGGTGCGTCTACGTAAAGCACAATAATCGATGTCCACATACTTTTGGCTCTATCTATGGTCCAACGATTACGCGAATATTCAACCTTAGAATTTCTAATGACATTTCTGTAACGTCTTTTGGACAACAACAAAATATTTCGAAATTTAATAATAATGACAATCGATAAGTGTTACCAATCAAACAGTGTTGGCAAGCTCACTTGCGTAACGATACAATTTCTTTCGTAGACATTTTTTGTAGTAATATTTTTGATGAATCAATCTTTTATAATTTTTGTCATTCATTATTTATACAATTATATTAGGCGAATTATTTTATTTCTGGAATGTTATTTCTATATTTCAGAATTCGTATGTCTAGATTTTGAAATATTTAATTCTATGATTTGGAATACTTATTTCTGTTTTTTTTTTGTCTTAATTTTTATTTTTATTTCATATATTCATATAAAGATAAATTCTGAAATTTGAGAAATTTGTCTTAAAATAAAGTATATAATTTTTAACAACAATTACTTTTTCAATAGAATGTTTAAAAATGTACTAATTTTGTGTTTGAGTTTATTTATTCATGCACATAGAAAAGTGATATTTATAAAGAAGAAAATATTTTTATGTACGATATAGAAAGTGATAAGTTTCAATCTCGACAAGTTGTGCTCGTTCGTACATCCATGTATTCCGATGCTGACCTACATAAATTTGCTGCGTGATCGATGGTAGATCATTGTGTTATTTTTTAAAAGATTTCGGAAATAAGAGAGTAAATGGACAGAGAATCGTTCGATAAAAAATTACCGTGAACAGAAAATGAATACAGATGACAATCTTTCTATATGAACATAAAGATTAACAAATTTTCAGATGTTAGAAATGTTAGATATATTGTAATATCTTAAGTCGATTCGTTAATATGAGTTACAAGTTCAATCTCTCCATAGATAGAGAGCACGTTCTTGAACTTCAACTTACGTGCAATCAGTTTTACCAACATATATTACGAACATATTACAGATATTGCGCATAAGGCGATTTTCACGCCTTTTTCTTTTACCAAGATTATCACGTGTTTGGATAATTACAGCTTTATTAAATTATTATATTAAATTATTCCAATAGGAATTTTAATATTAGTTAATATTGTAAATATTATTATGATTAAATATTAATACGATATTAATTATATATTAAGAAATTATGTTGCATTCAGGAGTTTGAAACTAACTGCTCTAGAAGTTATTCATTTATTGATTTGGACAGTTAATTTCAAAATCCTCGATGCAATATAATATCTTACTAAGTAATTAATGTTAATAATTGATATGAAAAATTCTTCTTAGAATAAGAAATACTTAATTTGTGTATATATATATATATATAGATATATAAAATGTATAATAATTTTTATACCGAGTTTAATGAACTGCATATATATATTAGGATGTGCAATGCGAGAATGTTGAAGAATAATGTAACATATCTCTCTTGTTCTCTTGCTACCGTATTTGATTACCACATTCTTTCTTCACTGATAAACAGTAACCCGTTTAGCGACTGTAAGAAATATAGAAATGTACTCAGAATAATAAATTATCGTACTTATATGCTACTTTAAGATTCAAATAATCTTAAAAAGAATAAGTAAAAATAAAAAAACATATTAACAAATAATCATGATTGACTAATTTTGCTTCCACATATTTGACATTCATAAACAGTATTGTTATGAGATTAACAATCTCCATCAGTCTTATGAATTAAAAATTCTAACTTTTATAATCAACATTGTATTGTAAAAAGATTATTGAAAAAATTGATGAATTAAATTTTTCTAAATTTTCTATGGCTATTGTTGACAGGCAGAGCTACTATCAACAGATGGCACAATCATTGATCGCAAACTGTAGCGTTTGAGACCGTTTCTATGAAAAAAAAAAGTATTACGAGAAGAAGGGCACAATGTCATGAGAAAAGTCAACGTCCGATGCGCACTCACGCAATTACACTCGACGGGTCTGCACAAGTGCACGAGCAGAGCATTTTCAGCGAATGCACTCGATCGTGTTCGGTGAAAGTCTGCTGTTGTTGATATTATCCATAGATTATTGTGGTGCGAAGTTTATTTTATGTAAAAGAAAGAACTTAGTTTTCGTACAAAATATATCAGTCCTATATTTTTTAAGATTCAAGTGAAATAGAAATAAACAATAAGTTTATCTCTGAAAGATTAAATAATGCAAATCCAAGTTCCATATATACAAGTAGTGTTTGTCTCAATAAATGATTATTAAAATAACAATTAAAAATCAAATTTTATTCAAATATAATTTTTTGGAGAAAGATTTACTCTATAACGTCTTCAATTTAGAAATGAAAAGAATCCTTACTTTCTCACCCCTGGAGAGGAATTCCCACATGGGAATCGCAGAAGCAGTGACACTCAAGGTATAGCATCCCAGAACAAAGGTGAACAGCATAGCAGTTCTCAGAATCTTCATATTTGCTATTTCACTTATCTTTAGTAGCTTTCACGAATACACTTTTTATACGTATTGTTAATCTAGGGAATTCAATCTATCACAGATATACTACCAACGAAAACACTTGTTTAATGATTCAGAATATATATACAAATGATATGATAACGAGTCTCAAAATTAAGAATTATTTACTAACTAATCAAATATTAGTAGTAATATTGGATAAAATTCACGTGGACTCGAATGGACGCAAATGATGAAACGACTTTATCGCGTTCAATGGTCTTTGCAAACTGGCTGAATTTCCTTCAAACCACGGTTATATGTATGTTCTGTATGCCAGTGACGTCCATGAAACACCAGATCCCCCACTCCTACTTTCAGGAACAGAGTCCACTGCTTGTTCCATAATGTTTACTTCTTTCCAGGATGTCACCTAATTAATAGATACTTCTGTGTAGCAAAAAATATATTCATTACTTTTATGTTCTATGAATCAAAATCTTTAATTCATAGATTTTTTAAGATTCATTGGATTATATATGTAATACAATAATAGCAAAAATACAATGCCTACAAAAGGTATTGGCACACTGTATTTATTACACTGTATTTTTACAGCATTTACATAATAATTAATTAGGTTCAAGTATATTAAATTTTGTATTATGTAATAGTAATTTCATATAACTACAAAAATTTAATATTTTAAATATGAGGTGACGAACCTGATAGAAAAAAAGGTTTCATTGTATATCAACTTTTTTGTTTATTTGGTACATTAAATTATGAGAGTTTTACAATAGAATTAAAAATTGTAGACACAGAGAAAATCAATTGAAAACGAGTTTATATGTAAGAGGAAGTCCGTGGTGCTCACTGTCATGAAAGGATCCAGTCTTGCTTATCAGGTTCCTCTAGCTACTTTAACAATAAGCCCTTAAAATCACATTCTTCAAGGTCCTAACTCTATTCGCCAAAAATTACTATTATTGAATTTCCACATATAAAAGAATGAAAGTACAATACAAATATTAAAAGATAAATATTGTTTAAAATGAAATATCATAATTGTGAATACGTGATTTTCTGTATCGCATTCATGGTGTGTTTTTCAAAATATTTACTATGATTTATTTCAGTGTGAATACATGTACGTATATGATTTATTTTCGTATAAAAGTTTATGGCTACTTAAAGACGTACGTGACGTAGGTCAATGATCGAACTATAAATCAATATTCGCCTAGAAATGTTTCCAGTCACTCACATCGCAATTTTTTGGAATTTCCACGCAAAAAGAGGTACAATTCAAATAAAATGATTTTTTATTTACATTATAGAAATATATTCTATTACTAGAGGTCAATAATATAGAACAATAATATAGAACAATAATAAGATCTTTAAAAGTATAAAAATGTAAGTCTAAAAACATAAGAAATATTTAAAATGAAGTACACAGTTGTTATATGTATCCCTGAATGGATAAAACTTATGTTAATAAAGATGTGTATAAAAGTGTATAAAAATCCATAATCTAGTATATTATTCAAGTCTGTACAATTACGTTATTAATGCTGAAAATGATTTCTACAAGCTTTCATTTAAGATGATGAGCAATTTAGATAACTTTATGAAAACTTCAAAAGAAAAATTGGCGATGAGTCTTTTATATGATAATAGCGAATGTGAGAATTGAAATATGTATCACAAACATACTTTCACGCACATATTCGTGTCGATGCAAGTGTACGTTGATGAATAAGAAGCCCTGTACGTATTTTGTATTATTCGTGCAGTTAAATACAGACAATGCGAATGGTTGTCTGTTTAAGTCAATTACTGTAACCAGCGTCATTCCAGGTAATCTCAACTATCTCGTAGGTTTGCTGCACATTTAACAGTCAGCATGCAGTCATCCAACTATTATGTCATTCGGATCCTATAAGAATAGATCTACAACAGTGGTTCTCAAATTATTCTTTATGAATTTGGGAGATGAAAATTATAACACAAATCAGTCCACTATTAATTTTTATAAAACGACATTCTGCATTTATTATTATAAAAATTTATATTGTTACAAGGCATGAATACTCGTCGTAGCAGTAAATAAGATCATAACATAATTTAATTAAGTACAAAACTAAAAAGATAATACGTTTAAAAATTAACATATATATAGGATTGTGTGAATTCAAATTCTCAAAATCTTAATTTATATTACCATGATTTTGAGTTTGTCAATTTTATTAAGAATCTATTTCGATCATTTTCCTATATATCGAAAAACATAACCTATAATATAGATGGTACTCTAAAGTTCAACAACCAAATTTTGTAATTATACTCCATGACTATGATTAATAAAAGAATATTATATAAACACAAAATATTGAATTTATTATTCTATGAAGCTCATTCTTGTTTTATTTAATAAAATTATGCACGTATAAAAGTTCAATGGTTTATTTTTTATGGTTGAAAATCACTGCTGTACAATTTCATGAATGTAATTGTAATATATCCTCGATCGGTAAATCAGCGTAAAAACAACTGATTGTGAAAAACAATTTACTTGAAAATGAATGACCTTAGAAAAATCATATATGGTGATTCGTTGACTGATGAGTCATTCTACTTTCCAAATCTATTGATTGTGGCATTCGTGACATATGATCCAACATGATTACATGTGCACAATTTGTCTATGATTTTCATCCATGAAAATCTTGTGAACCTAAGAAACTTCCTTGCTACGTTATATAGAGTAAGGGAGTAAAAGAATTCAATGATAAATTCTGATTGATTTTTAATTGATCAACTGTATTCTTATCAATTACAGTCTCCTAAGGTTATGTTTCTCTTAGCTATATGAAAAATGCATTAAGATGCTAACGAAAGTCTAATGAAGGTAAATCTAGAACTTGTACGTTGCATGATGATGAGAAGATAACCAGGAGAATTATAGAATAAGTTACAAAGTTATTTCACTCAACATAACTAATATACATATATTCTTTATTTTTGTTTGCCTTTCAGCTTTGCAGTGATCTCCTACTCCACATAATCAAGATGTTTTGCTTATTACTATTTTACGTTAGCAAGAAAATTCATTAATTAAGTTATTATAATGTAACATTTGTATTTAAAAGGTGGTGTAGTTAAAACATTTTGAGCATTACTATGTAAAAAGTAGTTAATTTATATTCATTATTTGATTTATTTAAATTTATGAAATTTCATACTTGTTTATATAAATGTATGTTTTAGTATTTTTAATATGTAAATATATGTATAGTATGTTAGATAAAAATGTTGCCCCTCCAACAATTTAACTTTTTCACAAAACTGAGCAGTGAAGCTTGACAAACGTTTTTCTTGGTTCGCGAACTATGAATTACTTGTAGTTGTTACAAGTGCATCTCGCTTTTATTTCCCATTTAGATGTTAAATTGATCGAATAAAAATGTATACTTCGCTTGTTTTATTATAGAAAAGAGGAAAACAGTGAATCCGCTTTATACAATGAATATTTTATCTGTTATTCTAAAACAATTTTGTAAATATTAATAAACAAATTAATACAAAAAATATCATTTTATTTTTATTGTTTGTTTTTATTATTTATTGTCAGTCACGTTTAAATGGAATGTAGGACAATTGTCAATCGTGAAATGAATATCGTTATGCAAGATTATGGAAATCGCTTCCGCTTTTCATCACAACAATCCGATAGTCATCCGAGATAGCGAGGTGCAGAATTTGTTCCGGTTGACATAATAGTTACAGGATGTTTCACTTTTTTTTAAAATTTCTGGTGCGAATTTCAAGTATTTGTATTAATGTAAAATAAAATTACGTTTTTTCAAACCGAGGTAGATGTAACATAAAATACTTAAAAAGTCACGTATTTAACAAATCATTTTTATATTTAAGTTACTCTAATATTATACTAAAGT
This sequence comes from Bombus pyrosoma, assembly GCF_014825855.1. Taxonomy (NCBI): domain Eukaryota; kingdom Metazoa; phylum Arthropoda; class Insecta; order Hymenoptera; family Apidae; genus Bombus; species Bombus pyrosoma. The sequence goes on from NC_057776.1 coordinate 4,061,006, forward strand.
ATTAAATTGAATCCTTTAAATAATCTAAAATTGTATCTATAATAATTGTAGAATTGTTAAATATTAAGAGATTATTTCAACCAGGATGCAAAGAAAAATTTCCCATTTTTTTTAATCCTATAAAAAATATTCCATAAACAAAAAGAACTAATAAACATTGATATTTCGACTAACGTAGCCTCATGGGTTAATAATGTGGCGCCACGAAAATATTTGCCGCGTCTTACAAATGTATAAAAACAATATTAATTCATAAGAAAAAAAGATGAGTATGCAACGATTTAATGGCGCAGTATATCGAAATGAAGCCGAAGAGAGTTAAATGAGTTACGATTTGTTGCCGGTAACGGTGTCAGCGAGTTGAAATGATTATGCGTGAATTTTTTGGCGCGCTGAGTGATGCGAGAATGTGGCGCCTCTAAGGAATGCAGAATTACTACTACTACTATATATGGAACAATGTTAGGATTGATTAATGAGTGTAGAAACCTTATAGCTGAAAATTCCTGAGGATTGCCACGTCTTTTCGATACGGCGATTTGTTAGAGAATGAGTTAAATTTATCATACTAAGATCTGCAGGCTCATCATTGGGATACAATTACATTTTTTTATGAGAATTCTTTCTTCGACCTCTAAAGGTTGTCGCAGATACCTGGCCAATAAATTACCTTGAAATAAAATTACTATTATATACACACAGAAATAATTTATCTATCGTCATTTCGTGTATGGGAAAAATCTAGTTCTTCTCAATTTGAATTGGATAATGTATTCTTTACTTACGAATAGTCTAACCTTTTTCATAATACAAAATACCTTATGCTAATGTGTAGATGTGTATGATAATCTGTTGAATAAAGTTGATTTAACTATTTATAAATTAACTAGGTACGTTATTTCTACGTCGTTTCGTGAAGCATGATTTATCACTGGCTGATTATAATGAAATATCAATTTTAATCAACTATTATAACGAAATGTAGTGTATTGTGTATTGGTTTATAGCAATGAAGTTGAAAATTAAATTAGATAAAATAACGTATAAAATTTATATAAATGTATTACGAAAATATTATCTTTCCAAGATAGAAAAAATGCATTAGAATAATAGAAACTTTACAAAATTCCACTGCATAAATCAGAGGTGCAAAAGAATTTCTATGATTAAGTAAGAAGAAAGATAGGTTATCAAAGGAATTTCCTGAAACCATCGACTAATTTTATAAAATTTTAGGACCCAGATGAAAGAAGAAATTATGACGTAAAAGGTCATAATTAAATTCTTGGAATTTCCTTTCATAATCACACTGTGAAAAAGTCAAAATTCAACAATGTAAATTGGCTGAAAAAAGATTGTAAATGAAACGAGTTAATATAATGTTGATTTTTAGAGGAAAATCAACATCGATTAAGAACTTTATATGAAACAAATTTTCTTACTCTGTCATCTTTATTTATATGAGATAATTAATTCTCCCATTGTATTAATTTTTAAATAGTATTGAATTATTCATGACTATAATAATTTAGATCACTACTCTATTGAATATTTAATTTTATTTTGTATTGTACATTCCCAACGATAGAGATTAGTAATTAAAATAGATTAAATTAAAAATTCAAAAATTAAGTAATCTGATTCTAAATTGTTATGATCTCCATTGGCCCAATATCAATAATACCAATGAAGAATTACTGATAGCGTGAAAATAAATGCCGGATCTACCTATCGAACGGTTTTGCATATGAGTGCAATAAATTTCACAAGTTTTGAATTCCAAAGACATATAACAGTACGTCTGGTCACGTGTACAAACCTACGCAAATCTTATTGACAGCGTTATTCCGAATTCAGGAAATTCCAAGTATTCGTTTTAACCTGAGATTTTACTGACTGATGCCAAATAGCATTTTAGTCGAATGAGAGATATCGAATAAAAGTAATATAATAATTTTATTCACATTTTCAATTTCGAAAGGTGAAATGTACAAGATTGAGAGAATTTTTTGTTACGGAATTCGTATTTTGCAAATAATTGCATATGATGACTTATGTTTCTGATAACACACGTCCAAGTTCAGTGGTTTTTATTTTTGTTTTCCTAACATTAACGCAACCTTATTTATCTTGGCTATATACATACATGCATTATACTACTTACTTGAATGTATCCGTGAAGCTATTTACAAGGATGTGTTGGTGCTGTTGCATTTTTTGTGAATAAATTACTATAAAAAGTTATTGATAAAGTTTAAATAAATATTGTATCGTAACGCATTTCTCTTAATATTTAGTTTAAAAATTGTATTAGTTTAATAATTAAATTTAAAACCTATGTTAGTTCAAGAATCAAGTTAAAAAATTTAAAACGTACTAGTCTATTAATTAAATAATTAGAAATTTAAGAACTATATTAGTTTAAAAATTATATTAAAAGTTTGTGTTTTATATAGAATATTATTTTAAATTTAAAAATTAAAACTAGTCCAATACGTAAATTTAAAAATTTAAAAATGATATTAAAGTCTAGTTCAATAGTTAAATTAAAAAATTTATAGTTTAAAAATGATAGAAAGTTTACGTAAAAAAATGGAGAAAGACCCGTATTACATAATTTTGGAAAAATACGAAGTAAAATTTTGACAGAGAATACAGAAGCCTATAATTGATTTGCATATTTTTTGAAGATTGGGGAATACATGGGTGATGTAAACGGTGAAACATCTTCGTGTGGGACATAATTTAAATGCAATTTAAAACTAGTTTAATGGAGTTTCGTATACGAATAAACTTCTTAATTTTCGAGGTATTCGTTCACTGACGTCAATACGAGGAATATTGAAAAGCAGTAAAAAGTTAAACTGGCGCCGTTTAGCCGGGCAACGAATCGTCTTTATAGACGTATAATTAGAGATTCAAATATCTGCTTTTAAAAGTATGTGAAAAAAGTTGCTTGTCACCATCTCTTCTTTTTTTCGGTATAGCGGAATACAAAAAGGGTCGCATACCTACACCTATTTTATTGAAATACTATAAATGCGGTTGTTTTTATACTGTGTCATTATTATTAAATTAATATTTATTACTATAAATTATCTTCACATGTCAGTGATGAATATTTCAAGATGAATCAAATAAATCGTAAAGAAATTTATTATAGATAATGAAATAAAGGCATTTTATACAAGGGAAATGAAAGAAGATACTCAATGGAAAATTTTTGGATAATACAAAATAATTTGCATTATTATATAAATATAAAACCGTCAGAAATATATTTCTAAATATAAAAATATATTTGACAATTTAATGTTACAATTTCAGCGATATTTGTACGCTTATAAATGATTTACATACTTAACTAACGTTAATAAACAATTCAATATCAACAAATTAAAAATCTGTATAACTCTTATAGTAAAGTAAATGTATAGAAATTTTCTTATATAATTAGAATCTCCATCTGCATTCCTATATTAACATTTATTATTACATATTAACATTTTAATAACACTAACACTTCTTCAATGACGGCCATAGGCATGATGTGATTGATGTGCTATAAAATACAAATATCACAGAACAGAATAAAAAACAAAGACATATAAAAATATAATCCTAACAAGCTTACGTTTATAAAATTCTGAGAAGTTTACATTAGGTAAGAGAGAATGAACTTTGTTTAAAACTGTAGCTTTTGATGCTAATTTAGCATTTGCATTCCATATCTGGAAAGAAGGGAGGAAAATTTTGTAGCATAGTGTTGTAGCATATGACTTTAGTTCAACTAGTTTTTACTTTGTCTAAGTTATTACTTGGACAAGATCTTCTCTCTCCCTAATAGATACAGTTACTCCACAAACTTCATCACCTTCTGCAACGGAATCAGTAAATTGTTCTCCAATAGCTGCAAGCACTATTTCTTTCCATATCTTTTCCTGAAATTATTATTATTAATATACATGTGTTAGATAACAATGACAATTCAAATACTTACAGTATCAGATTTATGGCACTTTAATCTCCATGTTCCACCATTTTGATTGACTGGTTCCTCCCATAATGGATATCTTTCATCTCTCATTAAATGATAACTATATCTGACCTATTGTAGAAACAATTTATTCATGTTTATATCAATATTAACCAACATATTATAAAATATACTTACTTGTACAGCACTAGCATTTGGTATATTGTTGAAAACAGCCCAAAAACTTTGCACAGTGTTCACGGTATAAATCTTCGTTAAATTTTCTTTATATTCTTCGACAGTTGTGCCAGAAATAGCTCTGTCAATTTTACCAACTCTTTAGAACTTTCTATATACACTATGAGCAAACAATGATTCAATTTTTTCAGGATTATGTTTTATTACATTTCCTTTTGTAATATAACAAAAGGTCAAAGAAAATATTATTTAAAATATACATACAATAAAGGAAGATATATAAGGAAATTATTCATTTAAATATATCATATTGCACATTACGTACACTTTATACAATACAAACAATTCCATCTTCCTAACCAAATATCTACAAAACAACAAAAACTGTTTCCTGAATTAATATAATAAAACACTAACATAAGATACAATTATTGTTGAATATATATTAAATCATATTAGTCTGCAGTTTTATCATAAAAATCCTATATAGATTGACGTATAGTGATATAGATTATAAATAAAGATAAAACGATATTAATACCACCTAATACTGTTTCACATCGTTATATTGTTTTCTTGAATGTCTAACTAGTTTTTCCATCATCTATAATAATTTTACGATATTAAAAAAAGTAAACATTACTCCGGAATATTTTCTTGATGTCTCATAAAAATGAAACCAAAAAGAAATTATATACGCACTGCAATAATATACTCTACATTGGATCAGTAAATTTACAAAATTGTAAGTAATTTAGTCTTCTTACTTGTCCAACCAAAATGTCCACGACGATTGCAAAGGTATTCCCGATGTTTTATGTTTCTCGATCGTTTTCACCGTTTCATCCGACAATACCGATGTTTCCGACAAGTCAGTCGAAGTATCGTCTTTCGTTTCGTACTCTACCGCGGCCATGTTCGAAATAATGATGCGTATACATAAGTATAGGTTGCGTTGTAACGTCAAAAATCATGTGACCGAACGAAAATGATAACAAAAACAAACGATTTTGTTGTTTGAAAAATGTTCAGCGATATAGATAATCCATCTTTAAGAAAAAATGTATGTAACGCGAATTGCATAGTTTAGGGAACTTATTAAGTAGCTTTGCGAATTTATCGACAGTTTCGAAAATTAGCAATAGTACAGATGTGGATACAGACAGATATTAATGACATATTATTATGAGTTAACAATAGAATTGTTTTCAATTAGTGGTTTATATATTTTATATTAACGGTATATATTTTTTTCGATCCGCACTATACAAAGATTCAACTTTATTTCAGTTCATTCCCAAGTTTAATGCTCCTTACATAGAAGGTGACATACCCTTGACAAGGTTGTCCGATAATCAACGGTCTTTGCCGATGTTATAAAAAATGATTTTTTCATTATAACGCAATCAAATTTAATAATTTTCCAATTTTCATTGTAAATTTACGCTTGCAACAATTTATTATAATCATCGTTGTTATAATTTTCTATTTTTTATAAGCTAAAACAAAATTTACATTTCTGTGGTATTAGATTTTAACTTATTATAGAATTACATTTATTTGAACCTGCCATGGGACAAATACTTATGTCCTTACTACTTATGATTTCTCGTCCACATAATAGTATTTCATGCTCAGATAAATCAATTCAACGGCCAGAAGTTTATTTAATCGAGCACTAATTAAAATTTTATTTAAATAAACAGAGTGCATTCAAAAGGACTAATTACACTCGCGCCATGTTATAAATTGTAGGGGGCGTAATAAAAACCCTGATTAATCGATATTACAGAGCATGCGGCAGGATATTCTGTAAAATGTCAAATCCATTTTTATCGACTTCAAGAATCGAATCACTCAAGTTAAATATAATTTTTACATATATTCGCCATAGCAAATCGCAGATATAATGTGAAATCCACAATCGTGGTGAGATTTATCCTACAGTGAGTCATCTAATTAATGACTTTAGAGTATAACATACCATGGTATATCAGATTTCTGCTATGTCTTGCCTGCAATCTTAGAGGTAGAGAAATTATTACTGAATTCTATAGTGCTGCTGTAGACGGATATATTAGGGAAAAAATTTAAACTTTTCTTTAATACCGAATTTAAGTAATTCATAATCTTTCACATCAAAAACCATCACTTATCATTATTATCATATATCCAATATCAGTTTTCCACCTTTTATAAATATTCAATTGCTCTTTTTAATTTTAATTTATGTATATACCTTTACAATTTAGTTAATTTTTCCAGAATTGTAAATATTTATTTACAATATATAATAATGAATAATTACGAATTTTTTCTTTAGTTTATATACGTTGGTCTAATTAATGTATATTGCTTTACTGTTAAAAATACAATTTTACGAGTAATTATATTTATTAGCAAGAATTACAAATTTTTGCCAATTTGTTCATCTGTCAGAATGGTTTGAATAGTCTTTCTAGTGTTAATATTTAACGTATTTAACAACAATTTTATAGTATACAATATAAAAAGGTTATAAATAAAATTAATATATATATATTTTTTTTTCATAGAAAAGTTATAAGACTGCGGCTCGTATAGAATTATGGGTAGGAATTTATAGGAAATTTGATAGGGCATAAATATAAATGCATATAATATACAAAAATATGTAAAATATATAAAATAATGTATTTACTACAATATTTGGTAGATGAAACAAATCTCTATTTAAATTCCATTTCTTTAATTATGTTCATAAAAATATAAAAATACATAAAAGTTGTGGTCTAATTATAAGACATTCAAATAACATGCGCCAATCGACGATTCGTAAGTCGTGCGGTGCTGTACGCTTGCGTGCAGAAGGGACAGAGAAAGAAATAAATTGAGAGAGTACGTCGTAACATAACGGCAACGACATAGTCAGTCTTCTGCGAACGTTCGGGTGTTTTGGTTGTTTTGTTTGTTCATTGTCAGCCAAATTTCATATTATTCGTTCTCAACATACATCACACATAGTTCATCCCAAAATCAATTCTATATTTCAATCCTACACTTCGACGATTCCTATAACAATACGGTAAGATTAATTAATAATCAATCTTAACAATATAAATGTGTCAACATTCATTTTTAGTTGTCGTTGCTTGTGACGAAATTGTGACTTAACATTATTTCTTTAATAAAATCTAAGATGTGAAAATAGACTGATGTGCGCATGTGAATCTGTCATTCGTTTTAAAAGCGGATCGAAGTGTTACGGATCTGTTTTCTCTTAGCTTTTACAATAACGTTCTCTCTTTCTCCTTAATATCTTTTCTTTCAGTTTTACTTTATGTATATATATATATCATGTTGCTTATCTAAGAATATAGAGATGTAGTGTAATTATACCCAAATTTGCTTGGTCGCGTTTTCACGCATGCGTTTATTATCTATTATGAAATTCTTCTATCACAAATTAATATAGATGTCTAATATTCTTTATCTTGGAAAAATATAATTATTTATGAAGTTTATCAATTAGTAGAATTTATATTAGAAATTAGGAAAAAGATTTTGTACAAATCTATACGAAATATTTTATTATAAAGAATATAACAGATTTAAAGACGTAAATATCTAACTTTGATATATTGAGAAAATGATCGTTTGTGGGAACTAGGAAAACGATAATTTGATAAGAAATAATTTATATAATAAACAATATGTAACACATACACTTTGCGATTGCTGTTGAGATGATAGTTAATCAAATGCTTGACAAAGCAATGAACTTGAATAAAGCTTATAATCAATATTGACTATCACTGTCTTGTGACAAGTATACACATATATACATACTGTAACAATTGTTGTATTATGTATGTATTATTGTAAATTCTAAATAATCCCGAATAAAAATTAAAAACAATTTACTTCAATTAATCGAAATGAGCGTCTAACATGGTTTCCCCTAACGTTATGTTACATCTCTATATTTCCTACATTCCTAAGCATATAATATAGTTGATAGATCTAAAATTCTTGATATACATAGAGCTTGAAACATTTCTGTAAAAATTCATTAGTAATCGAAATTAGGTTAGATTGTGTAGTATATGTATACTCATACTTCGAGTTGTATATTCATACAAGTAGGTGGTTTTATTTATAGGCTTGATTGATCAATGCAACGTTGGTAATTTTTGAAGTAAATGAGCTTGCACTTACAGTGGTTATTGTCTAGAAGCGTGTTTATGAGACGATATTCAATAAAATGTGAATAGATATACATGCATGGTATCAAGTATATATACATATATGTATTCCATTAATCTTCCCAATCGAAAATTTTGAATAGTGATTGACATATAGTAGGATGTAAAAATAAGTTGATGCAGGAAATAGGAATCGATAAAGTTTCGTTAAATACCGCTTATTTATACAAAATGCAAGGTTAATTTCAATTATTTACTAAATAATCTATGTAATATAACGGTATACATAAAACAAAGATATAATGCTAGTATTAGTTAGATTAAACTTCATTGATATCTAAGTATACGCATATATACTTACTTCCATTACATGTTTAGTTATTTTTGTTTCCGACAGTATATATATTGTAAGTATATTCTTGTAGAAACGTAGTACAGAGGCTCTTATTTGTATGTGTAAATACTGATAGGTAAACTATATATACTAAAAAACAGTTACGAGTGCACCTTGGCAATTTCTACGACCGCGTTTCACCAATTACGTGATTAACCGTGGCAAAGTCACGGTTTTCAGGTCTAGACCTGCTAGTATCGATTTTATCGAATCGTTGAGATAAAACTGAACTATTCAAAAGCCATACTAATGAACTCTTATTTGTACATTATATAATTGCATTTAACAACAATATTCTAATGACATTAAAAATATTATTATTGACAAAATATTTTTTCATAAAATAATTATAAATTATGATCAAGAGAATTAAGTTATGAAATACAATTTTAAATTTAAATTTTGTGACAAATATATCTTACTCGATTTGAATTATAATTTTTGTGTTTAGTTTGTATTGTTGGCATTATTGGCTGTACCAACATATACCAATATATGAAATTTTTAATAATCGATATTTTTCTTCATGAGATATCTTTATTTACTTTACTTACTAATGCAATAAAAATCTTTATCCGAGTTCAACTTTTATTAAATTCAATATTGATCTTGAACGTGGCCTGAGTTAATCATCGTAATAATCATGTATGGAATATATATTTACATTATATATAGTACATATGTAGTAGTATACGTGTAGTATACATTATATAGTAGTAGTATATAGTATATTATAAAGTATGGTATAATAGTAGTATACATAGAGTATACATTATATACTGTATACTTAATTAAAGCCTTCCTTGCATTTGACATAGGTATTTTTCTTATCGTGTCTATAACTCCATTCGCTTTGATTTTTATTTTCGTTATTGTTCTTTGTTACCATGATTATTGCTGGTTTTATGAACAATGACAGTGTGTATATATACACATATTATGTATCATCGTCTGATACAATTACAATATAACCATCTGATACAATTTATAATTAACGAAAAATGATGGAAACAATTAACTTAAAATAATCAAGCTGAGCTTTCAGAAATAGAAATAAATTTGAAATATCACTATAGTTTCCTCTGAAATGGACATGAAATAATTTTAAAGAAAGTAATGCGGAAAACGCACATATGTGTACAATGGCTATAAAGTGTACATACTATTATTTTCCAAAGGAGCGTTTTTCTATTTTGTTCTACATTTAATTCTTAAAATATCAAATTTTTGTAAGTATTACTAAATGATACAAAGATTTATTATAGTTGGGTCCAATTAGATAGTACATAAATATAATAAATGCGGTGGTGCAGAAATACTTTTTGTACCTACTTTATATACTATAATAGTATATACTGTGAAAATGATGTTACAAAATGCCGTGAAACCATCCTTACGAAATTTAAGTTACCTAATATATAAATTTTTAAGAATGGGTAATACAATTTTTCTTTTCCCCAAATGTGAAATTCGAAATGTTCCATATTTGTCTCATGCAATTTTAACTTTTATTATTGAAACCATGACTATATTATTTTTGTGCGATTGAAATAAAGAAATCAGAAAAATCGTGAAAATTTCTTTGCATCACGGCGCATGAGACGCGCATGCGCATATCATATATATGTCGGATCTTCATGAAAATTAAATTTTTCGCCACTTATGAAATTTTATCTCAAATGGTCAAACGTGTGTCCATCGCGAATTATATACATGAAAACATAAATCTTTATAAAGACAGCTCATTACTATTTCATGAGTTAGTCGAAATGAAGTCCTGCAAATTCTACGAATCTAAGGTATCTTAATCATCTTTCCAGTAATAATAAAATGCAATGTAGATTATAGATTCATATTGAGACAAAATATTTTGCAATTTCAGATATAAATTTTCCAAATTTTTAGTTTTCAAACATCTTTATTCCGAAATTATATTTTAAACTATATAGTGATCAGTTGTTTATTATAATCTTTCTGCTTGTTGATTCTAAGTTACCTACTGAATCTCATAACTCCTATGAAAAATCATTCATTGTTCTTCCGGTATCGTATTATTGATAGTTGATTACATATGAAAGGATAACATTTAACACGTTCCATGCCGCATGGAGCGTATCCTCCACACGCTGAACTTTCCATTTAAGCCATTTGGAATTTTAGTAGAGCAAATGTTCTTCAACCATGTGTTTGTTAAAACAATTCCTTTAAAATTAAGTTTATTGCTTTGATGTCTAATACATCTTAAACAATACACTTTTTTCTTGATAATTATGTTGTTTGCATTATTAAAAAAATTGTGAGGTATAAGAAAAACTATTATTCGTAATAACGTGTAGTATATATGCCCCACGTCTGAACGGAAAATAACCAAAGATCGGTCTGGCACGTAACATGTTAATGAGATCGGAGTCTTAGAAGATCGAATTTAGAAGAAACTCGATTGCGTACTGGTTTACTAATCAATTAAAAAAGATGCGGAATTATGCGAAACATCGGTTGATTTTCGCTTAATATCGTTTTAAATAATTTTAATTACAAATTTACGATACCTTAGTGAATATACATATAAATTACTTTCGAGCTGTTGAAAAATATAGGTATTTTATATAATATTTTTTAATCTTAAATTTAGAGATTTATGTGTCTATAGAAATTCTAATTACACTTCTAAAAGTGACTGTCTAAACGTGAATAACTTCCTCCTCGAATATACCATTCATTTAAGGACACCATTTATAATGCACTGATAATGTGTATGTAATTGTACTAATTAATAAAATTGCTTTAAAAATCGCTCAATAACCATTTTAATGCATAAAACAATTTTTGTGATGTAATTCGCAATGTTCGTTACGAAAAAATATTACTAAAAAAATTCAAGATAATTTTAAAATTTCGAAATATACGAGCGATAGAAAAGATCGTTGTGTCGTTAAATCATCAAATTTTCATGAGAAATATGTACCCAGATTATCTTTGTTGTTTACCAACATAACTGTTTTTTAATCATTCATACGTATAACGTAATGTTTAACGATAACAAGAAGATAGGTTTTGTTATTGAAATATTGACTTAAAGTGGGTATCTAGCAGCTTTTATAGCACATTCTAGTATAGAGTTTTTTAACCTTTTTTAAATCAGGATAATTCTATAATATTCAAATGATCTGGAATCCTCATAGGTTAAGGATCTGTATTCTATTACATTGCATATAGTAATAGTTTTACTGCATTCTGTTTTACATCATTACCACAAACATTTCATAAAATCGTAAGATACTTGTGAAGGTATCATACTACCTAGGTTATGTTTACATGGTGGTAACAGACCTGGCATTGTTGCCATATCTACTCTTATTATGGCGCGTACTGTATGTATTTGAAGTAGACTATGATGAGGTTGGGGTTGTAATACAAGGTCGTGATCCAATGTGTGAAAACACTGGAAGGATAGGAAAACGTAGACGAACTTATACCCGAAGGCTGGGCTGTGTGAGATCGATGTATACGGTTGTATGTACATGGATTTTAAATATGCTTCTGACAATTTACGAACAACGCATAACGCACGAAAAATACCAGTCGCAAACGAAATAAAAATTCACGTGAAAGTTGATGCAATGCGGTACGACAAATTAAAATAATGAGCCTCTTTCTTTGTTATTAGTCTCTTAGTTTGATTTTATAATTAAGCACAAGATTAACGTTTAATTTTTTAAAAACAAATTACTTTTGTGAGTTCATTTATTACCAAATAAAAAAATATTAATAGCAAATTCCAAGGTAAATTTAACAAATAGCGTGTGCAACATCATCACTTTTTTCTACTCTTCAATTTATAGAGTTAATTAAGTATCTTCTGTGAGGCTTATATGTATGTTTTCTTAATCTTTTTTCGATTTTCCTATTCTTTTATTTCTGGAATCTAAAGAACGTGAATATTTCGTTCCTAAAATTAGCAAGTATGTAAATAAAACTTGGTTTGCAACGAGTGATATATATATATATAGTGATATTAAACTAAACTGATTGTTTGAAACGTAACAATAAAGGAGACGAATAATATTAAAATAATAAAAATTCATAAGACAAAATAAGAAAAAACAAATATCAGTGCAATACCTACTTTTGTTTGTTAAATACATATGTGACATAGAAACACGGCTGTCTATAATTGCAGCACATGTGTTTTTTTACGCTGACACAGTTGTCAACGTGACAACTATACTCCCATGTGAAATAGACTATCAAAATAGGGGAATCGGTTTGATAATTATAACATAAAAGCACTATCAACTCGAGATTATTACTTTGCACTGTGAGATTCGTAGAATATAATAATAGGTAAATGACTCAACGTTTCTTTTGTGAAAAAGATATTATTGGAACTATAATTTAAGTTCCAATGTGAAACTATAATAGGTACATTTATTTTCTAATATATAAAGTGATAATCAAAAGCTCTCAGACATCTTAACATAATTTGTGTTAATTTTACAGTGAAATTTTGCAGGATTTTATTTCTATAAAAAGTGTTTTTTTAGGTATACGAATATTTTTGTGAATATTTCTACGTTAACATGTATATTGAGTGGATTTACAGTGACGGGCAAAAGTGTAAACACATTCCGCTGATTTTATGTAAAAGGCGATACTACGACTAATTTTTCAAGTGATCGGTAAAGATTAGGTAACAGTAACTACAAGCTACGTCTGATTAACGAAATGTAATAGTTCATTTTCATTAATATTAATAATGTACGAAATATTTTATAATAATTGTGTTTTGAAACAATGTTTACAGTTTTGCACGTTTCGTCAGAAACATTTATGACAGCATGTAAATGTCAGGGAAACGAAATTGTCAATAAGCACTGATTGTCCACTGTTTCGCAGTCAACTGTTCCACACCATTGTTAGATTACTTTTCAGTTTGATATGCTTAATCCAAAATAAAGCCACTTAGTGAAGATAAAAAGAACAGTATTATTTGTTTGTGTGATAAAGGTTTGTCGTTGCGGCAAATTGCAGAGAAATGTGGTGTCAGTTATACGATAGTTGCAAGAATAAGAAAAAAGTATGTTAGTGCACCAATTTCTTCACAAAACGGTAGACCGCGGCTTATTTCGGATAGAGCAGCACGTGAAATTGCACACTGTATTCGGTCGGATAGTTACAAAATACCAAAAATTGCTGCTCAGGAAATCGAAATAAGTGCTAGCGAATGGACCATTCGTCGCTCTTTAAAGAGAATTGGTTTTCGAGCGAAGGAAAAAGAAAGTAAACCAGCTCTTTCAAACAAAAATATTAAATTACGAAAACAATTTGTTGACACCTACAAAGAATGGACGACCGAAGATTGGAAAAGAGTTATATGGAGTGACGAAACAAAAATTAACAGATTCGAATCCGGCAGAAGGTCCTGGTATTGGACTTCGTCCGAGAATAATGATCAACCAGGTGGTATAAAACAAACTATGAAGTTTGCAGGTGGCTCAGTTATGTGTCGGGGTTGCTTTACTCACAGAGGTGTTGGTCCCTTAGTTCGAATCGAAGGTATAATGCGAAAAGAGCATTATTTGACCATTCTACAAAGTAATTTACCTTCTGTAGTTAATTCTATTGGATATAATGAACGTGAAGTAGTATTTCAACAAGACGGGAATCCTAAGCACACTGCAAAAATAGTTAAAACCTGGTTAGAAAATCAAAATTTTTCTGTGATGGAGCGGCCAGCACAAAGTCCGGATATGAATCCGATCGAAAATTTGTGGTCCATTTTGAAAAGAAGGCTGGCAAAATATAATAATCCACCTTCAGGTGTTCGTGAATTATGGGAAAGAACACAACACAAGGAATGGTACAATATTGAACCACAAATAATTAAAAATTTAATTGACAGTATGCCTCGTAGATTAAAAGCATTAAAAAAAAGTAAAGGAAAGTAGACGAAATACTAGGTTGAAACCTTAATTCGACGAATATAATTAAAGTGCAAAACTGTAAACATTGTTTGAGATGTCCATTTTTGTAAAATGTTCTGTATATTATTAATGTTAATGAAAATGAACTATTACATTTTGTTAATCAGATGCAGCTTGTAGTTACTGTTACCTAATCTTTACCGATCACTTGAAAAATTAGTCGTATTATCGTCTTTTACATAAAATCAGCGGAGTGTGTTTACACTTTTGCTCGTCACTATATATAGAATACATGGCATTACAAACTGTTGATTCGCTACTGTTGTAGATTAGAAATCAAAATAATAAATATTTTTTAAAATAATTTTCTAGATACGAGTCTATAATCTTATATAAAGTATGTTCAATATGTAACATGATCTGAAACTTTTGCAAGATTATATTATATTACTCGCATTCGATAAAAAGATTCCATGAACTTTCCTGTGAATTAACAAAAATATTGCCATCGCACAATGTTTAGAAATGTTTGCGTAACTTCGTATTGGTCTCGCTTCTGTACGCAAAGGAGGACGGGAGAAGAAAAGCGCAATAGCGCATATCACATAACATTGCGCAGACTAGGAAATATTAAGGAAATCGCGTTCGATTATTCGACGTTGACGAAATCGCATATAGTAGGCGAATTAAAATAGCCTATTGCAACTGAATTACATTAGAATAATTGAACATGGACTATCTATTGCAGGATCGATAACATCTGAAGTAAATATTTCACATGGCCTGTTACTTTCACGATTTCCAATTCAATGAAGAAACGCATGAGTGATATATAGCTTGAAACTATAATGACTCTGCAAGGATTATTACTTGTGACTATAACTGGTAAATAAACAAAAGTCAAAAATTCTATTTGTTCAAAGTGCTAGCGTACTTGTGAGGATTCTTTCGACTGGCGGTTTTATGATGTTTGACTCGTTTCCAGGAGAAAAAGTAGAATGTTATAGAAGATACGGGATATCAATATCTTTTATAATTGTATGATTTCACTGTAATGCTATTCGGTTAGAATGTAAGAAATCTGTCAGTAAATTTTGCTAGAAGTAAATTCGTCGATCGTAAGGCATCATTCGTCTTCTGTTTGACATACAGCGACCTTAACCTAAATCGTATTCTTGATAAGCAACTTCTCAATGTTAAGATTAAGTAAGAACTGATAACTAACATTCATTATGGCATGTTCAATTATTTTCATATAGATATGATTACAATCCACTTCAAATGAAAAGAAATTGTAATTACATTCGAATATCTTAAAAATTTCACAAAAATATAAAAATTAAATCACATTAGAAAAAGGAAAATATTACATAAATATTAAAAAGTCCTATGATTATGATGATATTTTCTCTAATTTATTGGCATATATAAGTTATCGTTTATCTACATATATTAAGAAACATTGAATACTAATAGGTTAATATTTTTCTCCTTTATAATTACATTCTTAATGTTCTTTTGACCAACTCATAGATATTAATTTGTATACCAAGAAAAAAATAATAAATATTAATAAAAAGAAAAATCCTGTTAAATTCTAGTACTTACATAATGTAATATAACATTTTCTCTATCAATTAATTGATATGACATTACTCGTTATCGTGGTACGCGACGTATCATTCTATTTGTCATTACCAATTCACCATACGTCAAATACAACCATGATATTAATTGCACTTGTTAAAGTGAAAACACGGTGCATTCAGGGGACAACGAAGGACGTCGTCAACATCTCAAACATGTTACCAAGAACAACCGTGCACCGTTGGAAAACTTTCTAAAAATATGATGTGAAATAGGATTTGCTTTCTTCTCCGGAAACAGAGTGAAAGCGATTCCTCTTGTTAACTCTATTCATTTCTAGTCAAAGTTCAAACAAATAGAAAATGAGAAGTTTTCTATGAAAAAAGTTCATGAAACAAAATGTAAGCGGATTGTAAGTTGTATTTTTTTTATAGTAAAGATTGTAATTTTAGTTCTAATTTTTTATTATTTACATGTTGGAATGGACAATCATAATAGCTTTTAAAGAACTTTGTTACTTTTATATTTGAAAACTAAATAAAAATTGCATAATAATTTTACTATTTGATTAAAAAACAGACTTTGCACCTATAATGATAAAGATATAATGATATTCAAAAGTTTCAGGTTAGATATATTTTTCACCTTACATCTCAAAAGCTATATTGTAAACAATTTTAATTAACATTATATAAATTTATAACACTGTTTATTTGTCGTACTGTCTTTTTCTATTTGATATTAGTTAAAATTCTTTTAAATATCATTTTTAGATTATAAAGAGAAAAATCCATCTTAAATTTATGTATAGTACTGTGTATGTATGTAAGTACATTTATTATTGATTTATAAATCTTCTTTTTTAGAAAGTTCCTCAACTTGTCCAATCAATGTCCAATAGTTTGATGAGAGAAATTCAATACTGTAACATTAGAAACTATATAAGAAATTTATGTTTATTACGATAGTACGCGCAATAGAATGATGTTAGGACCATTATTATAACGAGTATATTTACCAGATAAGTTTTCGTAATTTTTGAAGGGGAGTTGCTAAGTTGATTGTAAAACCTCGACCAGAATGTTATTTTGCGCAAGTATCTCTTCACGGATGAGATAGATACTTTCCATCCTTTTCACGGAATATCGAAATCCGTGTAATTTTCAACCGTCTCTACTTCTTAAAACAATTGCATCAATCGAATGTGCGCATTAAAGCGGCCGTTCACCGGAATGACCTCGATTTAAGCTTCAATGGTGATTCTACGTATAGTTCAGTGATGTAGTGATTTCGAAGTTCCTATTATGCTTAATCTTTACTATCGCACAGCATTAAAGTATTATAACATATAGACTTGGGTTAAATGTTTGTTAATTTTATTCATATATAAAGAAAAGATTTTTGTGTAAGCAGATCATTAAAAAATGTTGGAAAATGTCAATATTGTTTTTAAATATAAGCAGTTAACTTTTCAGAATTATAAATGTTTCAACAGAGATATAAAGCATAGCGAACGCTTGATGATTAAATGATTCATAGCACATAATAGTCACACATAGTAACATATATAGTGGACGTTTACTATTGGACGTCTATAGTCAAGTACAGCATACAGTGAATATTATACATTCAATGGTAACATAGTTCAATATCAATACATAGTTATAGTCACGTATAGTTAACTATAGCTAATTATAGTTGGTTTAGTCAACTCTCATCGTCAAGTGTTGAACAACTATAGTTGTTGTCACGCGTAATTTATAGTGAACGCTCAATATTGAAAAACTGAAGTAGCTATAGTCATCCATAGAGAACAATGGACATTTAGCGATGAAGTGTTTCAGAGCACAGTTGTCGTTCAGTGACTATAACCAAGCATAGTATTCGTTAAACGCTTAACGCGGGATGTTTATATATTGTCAGGCACAGACAATATTCTATGTTAGATATTTATAGCTATGCATAGTATGCTCATAACGCTCAAGATTGGAAGATTATTGTCACGTATAATATTCGTTAAACGCTCAGCATTGAATAACTATAGTCACGATAGGATTCCTTGAACATTCACCATTGGATAATTATAGTCACATATAGTATACAATAAATATTCAACACTGAGTAATTATAGTCATGCGGAGTACGCAGTAAATGTCCAACCTTGGCCTTTTATAGAAAGAACAATGAAAATATTTGAATTTATTTCCTTTCAAATAATTGTTTAATAAAACAAATAATTTTTTATTATTTCGAATGATAGAATACTATCTTTGTTAGGAGAGGATTGTAATCGTAAAGAAGGATACGTTGAAAGATGGAAAAGTAATTTGTTTCGGCTAAATTCATTCAGGATACGATACGAGTAAGACGAGCGTGATACGAAGTTATAGATAAATGACCTCGGCTCCGGGTGCTTTTATATGTACATATGAATCAGAGAACTTGTAGTTCAAGATCATTATGCTTCTGTGATTAATCTGTTTTCCCCAGGATACATAACCGTGAAGTCTTCTATCAATTACAGGGTTATCAATAATTGATACATCCTTGACAAATTTCTTTAGCAGTATCTTCAATACTATTCGTTAATTTATTACTTATTATTTATTATTTATTATTTATTATTTATTATTCATTTCCTTTGTTCATTCTCTTACATTGTTTTTAATACTCCGATATATTTTTTGCTCCACCTATAGATGTATCTACTAGAATTCTGAAATTTTTAATATCGTATCGTAACTAAGATCTTTTTTTCCGAATACTAAAATTTTCTAGTATTTGTTCATCGTGTAAAAATCGCTATAAAATTCATTTTTATTTAATTTTTGCTGTTGTGTACATTTCTTATGATATATATTATGAATTCAAATTGTTCTGGATGGTTATATTTGATATAAACTGATTGTACGGCAATTATTTTATAAAAATATCATGAATCATAATTTATGAATCATACGTTGCTGCAAACAGAATTCAAATCATATAAAATATGGAAGACATATGTAACATAAAAAATATGTACAATTTGCGTCAAATTCTGTAGTCCATTAATATTTCAGTGAATTTGTAGAATCGTACCGTTCTCCTCGATTTCAATAATTTTTGAATATGTTATAGAAATCAAGATTTGAACAATTTTTTTTCTATACGTGTAATTATCGGTCTCGTTTAGTTTTCGAGATATTCGCAAGAAATTGCAGGTACCCTTACAGTGTGTGCGTATATATATGTCGGAAATGAAAGGACATCGGGCCCTTTTTTTGGAATGTTTGGGAAAACCCCCAATACCCTAGGCCAGACTTTTATTATAGCTACATTTATGTAATAAAACTAAGAAACAGTTGTAATGTTCTAATCCGAGTATGGGTGCTCAAGGTTTATGATGATGGGCTTGGGCTCGAAGTGACATAACGGGTCACTGAACGTAGCCACGGTCACGGGAGGGACGTGTACCTAACAGACGTATGGAATAATTATATAGCTCTCTTTAAAAACGAAGATTAATTCGAGAGGTGGGGAGAGGACTATATAAGGGCAGTTCCATTTGGGCTGCAAGAGAGTTTATTAAGAGAAATATTACTTGTAAGTTGAGTCACACCAGGATCGTGTATCACATCGCATTCGTCATCCTGTTGGCCGTGGATTCGTTATCGAACCTAAATTCATTGTCATCGACATCTCGTTTGTCCGATCGCCGCTATTACTTGTAACCTCTTGTAATCACCACATCTGTACCAATAACGATCAGCTAGAATACATAACCACGATGGTCAATTCGAGTGAAGATTCGTCAAACGCCCAAAATTCCAACGCTAACCCGACATATATATACTGTATATAATCAGTTCCATATATATATAAGTAATCAGTACATACATATATATACATACATGTAAATGTATATGACAGTATATATATATTGTATATAATCAGTTTCAATAAATTAAACTTATATTATATAATGGGATATATATTTTTTATTTATATAATTTTATATACAACGAAGAACTCCTAAAAGTTTATTGGTTTTTATATTAATCATATGATCATTTAATATAACTTCTTCTTTTAACTCTCCTTTGTTGCTAATTTATGTAATATTAAATGATTTGATCATTGCCACTTTGCATTAGATTATTTGAAGTTACAATTTCTTAATTCTAAAATATAGAATTCTAAATAATTTCTAGAATAATTTTTCAATAATTTTAAAATGTTGCAATTTATATATCTTCCTCAATGCCATTATTAATATTTATCGCTTAAAATACGTGTTCAGTTAGACAAACTGAGAGTAGTCTAGAATATTCGAGACGTGGTAACTTGTGCTATCTGTGCATTTTTAAGTTTCTTATCGCACGTTTTTCATGTTTTCTATTTCATGACTTCTTCGCTCAGTATTATCTTTCAGTCTTTGTTGCTTTTTAGTTACTCACAATAAAAAATGGTTCGTTCACAAAGAAATCGAAAAGGCAAAATGTTAAGGCATCCATGTTAATCTGTTAAAAATAAAGTAATGAAATAATGAGTAAAAATTGCGTAAATGCAACATTATTAAACAAACTCATTATATATGTAAATATATTAAAATTATTATTAAACAAACGATAAAGTAAGCTGTAAAATGTATGCACGAAAAGAAGTTTTACAATTTAAGAAAAAATAGTTAATCATAATAATATAAAATATTGCAATTTTTTCAAACTTTATAAAATTACTAAATCCAGATGAGAGAAGAAATAGTAAATACGAAGCAAAAAAACATGTTCTGTAAATTCTTGGAATATCTTTTCGTAACCACAATATGAATACGATAGAGTTAAATGATGTGAATTGACTAGAAGAAAAATTATAAATGAAATGTCCTGAATAGGTTAAAAGAGTTGAGCTATGGATAGTTGATGAGATTCAGTTTGCTGAATAAAAGTGACATTTCGCTGCGTCATCACGTCAATTCGTGTATTGCCAAAACAACATTAGCGGAAATTATGTAGAAATAATTCATAAATTCTGATGCTATTCGTATTACTTCCCGAACATTGTTTTATTTTTATATTTCATAAAAAATTCGAAAAAGGAGATTACTATAAACGTGAAATTACTTATTGTTTATTATCTAAATTTTCAAAATTTTATTATAAGCTTTGTATTGTTTATGTAAAATTGGAAATTGAGACAAGAATTGATACTTGACTTAACACTGATGTATAATACAAATCGTTAAAAACGAAAGAAAGAAAGAAAGAAGGAAAAAGGAAAAAGGATGAAAGTATCAACTTTTCAATAATTACAATACAACAAGCCTTGAACGCATAATCAGCGACGTTTGCCGTTTATTCTTCTCGTTACTCGGCAATCAATATACGTATTTTATTCGAGACATTTATCCGCAACTACAAATAATAAATTATCGTAATCAGTTTCTCTCATTTTCTCTCTATCTCTTCGAATTTATAATCTGAAATAATTGCAATTAATTTACTTATTAAATCCCGCCTTTCAACCTTGACTTGCATTTCTGTTGTTTTATTCTATATTTTGTAGCAATTTTTTTCCTTTTTAGTGATTCTTATGATGAATACGCTGCTTTATGCAATCCGAATGTACAAGGTTCGATTCTTAATAACACGATTATATTTTATACCATCCGTTCGTCTTGTATTTTTAATTTTCCAGATGATTTTTATAGATATAACGTAATTTATTGTCACAGGGTTAATGAAATCTTAACAATTACTATACAAAGATATATATTATATTATATATATATATATATTATATATATCTTTGTGTAGTAATTGTATTATAATTTTTATATTTCAATATATATCTTTATGTAGTAATTGTTAAGATTTCATTAACCCTGTGACAATAAATTACNGTTATATCTATAAAAATCATCCAGAAAATTAAAAATACAGGACGAACGGATGGTACAAAAATATATATATATATATTGTTATACTCATTTATAGGTAAATCTACAAACTAACTTAATTTGTAGATTTGTATTAAGTATATTGTCTTCAAAGGTTTCTCTTAACGACTGAGTATCCGCACTCACTAACACTCATAACGTTTCAGCTGCTCGCTCCCACCATAAGCACTTCTTTTGTGTGTAGGCTGGAGCGTATATGGAAGATAAAACCGACAATGATGTGTCTCGATCGCGTACAATCTCATGAAAAATTTTTATGTTGATGACTAGACTATTGATATTTCTGTAACTTCATGTTTTTATGAATAAAATTAATAAAATGGAATTTTGGATGAGATTATTTTATTCTTAGCGAGTATTATACTTTACATATTTTATATGAGAAGCATACGGCTAAAGCATAAGTTGTTTTTATCTTTTATAAAAGAACACAATTTCATATCTTCATAAATTAAGGAATAAAATTAAACAAATGGTATTTTAATGGAGATTTGTTTCATACTGTAAATATTACACCAAGTACCATATTTCAGATGTTGTATATATATTGCTGCATATTATGTGCATTCTATACATTTTTTAAGTTTTTAATTTCCTATAAAACGAAGTTAAAATATTCATTTCTAAAAATAAAATTTTCATTGAGCGAATAATCAAGAATATTTTTACGATACTGTAGTTGGATTTTCCGTTGCATTGTGTCTAAGTTTCAATGTAATCTCAATCTTAAGTACCAACGTATTTGTTGAAGATATCTCAAGCGATTTGCATATGCATTTGATTTATTTACGCTGGTTCTATATTTTCTTCTAATGTCTTTTTTTACTTTTCTTAATGTTCAGCTTGCTAATCGCGGGGAAACCACGCAAAGATAAATATTTATTACTTTAACTATGATTGACAAGCATTTTATTGCAATTTGTTAAAAAACTTATTACATGTCAACATTGGATTAATTAATAATCAATGTTATAAAGATTATTTCTATTATTAATTTTACCTTTACTATTTTTATATTTTATATTGTAGTTTTTATTACTATTTCTATTGTTTTATTACTGAACGAAAAAAAAGATGATATGTATAGTTCGTTTTAGCAACATTACAGCGTATTACACATTTATGGTTAGAATTTCAATTTCAAGGATACGTTGTGCACCTTACAAACATTTTCTCAACCTTCTTATAATTTCAAGTCGGTTTGCTTATTACACACATAGTATACATATACATACATATATACAAGTATTATGCCACCAATACTAGCCACCACTAGTTCTATGATACTTTCATTATTACATCAGATGAAATCATGTTAATCCCTTAAAGCTAAATCGGTGACGTACTTTCTATAACGTTATCTCAAAGTATAATAATATTTTCAAGGTAATATAAGTAAAATAAAGTTGGGATAGAAAATTAAAATATTTATATAGTCATATATATTAGTAATTAAAACTATCTATACCTTTAATATATACTTCCTCTAAGGAGTTCCAGTAAATAGTAAATCAGGATTAAAAAGATATGACAAAAATAATTATATGCATAGAAATACGAAGGTGCATAAATATAAGCAGTTTGATTATTACCTTTTTTATATTATTATAATAAATTAATATAGCCCAAAGCTTAAATTTTCATACTGGTTCTCTTACGTTTATTTACGTTATTATGTACCTATATATGGAAAATTTAAGTATACGAAAATGTGCAGAATGCACATAACGTAGAAAAATAACTAAACTAACCCATTACATTCAATAGACAAAACAAATGTTTACTTAGGTACTATGTAAAGAACGAAAGTGTCACAAAACTCTATTTACCGCATAAGCCCTCTGGCATAGTACTGGGTTGCGACATATTCGACTAGAATGATAGTTTTTAGTTGTTTTTGCGTTCGCGGAATCAAAAAATGAGAGTCTTTTTCATATAAATAAGGCGCAAAAAATTTTGATCAGCCTGTGGATGTATGATGTCCTTATGGATTTTACCAATTCTTTTTTTACAATTTCTGTTTTATAGCGTCCTCTGTAGTGGATTAAATTTGAATTATGCTTTATTTTCTGGAATTTTTATGGCATTGGTTGTGCCATAACTTTGCCGCTTACCGCTCGATATGAACATGATATTATGCGGATTTTTATAATTAATACTTAAGACCTCGGCCAATCAAATGTTTATAAGGCCGAATTTTAAAAATTGTTCATTGCCATAAAAAATGTCTTCATTTTCGATTATAGCATCATAAAGTATCCCTCAGAGCACATATTCAGCATCAAAAATTTTGTAATCCGAATATTATACTTTATCAAAAATATGGATAATTTACAATGAATACTCACATGGATAGATAAACATCCGCAGTCTAATTATTATTGTCTGTATAGTATAGTGACTATAAAAAATATTTGCATACTGTTGAATTTACTATATCATTTACATACTGATTAATAAGGTCCAAGTATATTAAATTATAATTGTCATATCATTTGATAATATGTTCTTTCGTATAACCACAACAATTTGATACTAAAATGAATTGTTTAAAAAATGTTGGAAAATAAGAATATAAATATCGTTTCCAACCATTGTATATTTACTTGTACTCCGTTAAAAGTCGGTAGTTCCAGTTATCAAAGAAAAATATAAGGAATATGAATTATTAAATTTATTTACATGTTCAGATTGGTTTTCCTATATCTGTTCACGTTATCATTTAAAAGAATGTAATTATAAGTATGATGCGAATGTATTAATCATACCTATGTATGTTTTGCCTTATTGCAGAACACCACGTGGCTTAATAATGTGCGAACAGTAATCGGTTGGAAATCAAAACCATCGGGACTCGACCAATCGAAAGGGAGGAAAGAAGGACAGAATCGTTGGTATTGTATTAGACATGCGATTACAGACGTGAATCGTAGTCAGAACGAACGCAGCGACACTCGTGGAAAGAAACCCCAAACGTAGTTTATCGAACGATGACCACTTCTGCCCACTGTTCTCCATCCCGATCGTCGTTAAGCTGCTGTCAGGTCGAACATAACAGCCGCGATGACGTACACGGAGTGACAGTTGCCGCGAAAAAGAATTATTTCGTAGAAGATAAATACTCTTTTCCCAGAAAGCCCGAGGTGGACCTCGCTTTTTACGACGTCCGATATAGAGTAAAAGAATGGACCATTCGACAGTTAAGACCCAGTAAGTTCACATTATTTTTTCTATTTTATTGTGAAAAACTTATTAAAACTAGATTAGATAAAATGTCTAATACGAATAGACGTGTTTTGAACATTTTAAAACTCATGTGAATTCATACATATATAGAAAAATAAATTAGATTTTGAAAATATGTATAAAGGGATCATTCAGTATTTTAGAGTTGTTTGACGCTATTTGTTTCGTTTTATTGTAAGAAACCTAATGCATAAGTTATGTACAGCCATGTATTCCGAGAAGCGAAACATTATTATTATCAAATAAAAAAAAACATAAGATAAAGAGATTAATTGCAATAGATAATTTGATAGATTCAATGAGTTAACGTAATTTTTTCTATTTTATTACGAACAATTTAATAGATTAGGTCAGTGGTTCTTAATCTGTACTCCTGAGAATACACCGAAACACTTTTGTGGGTACACTACAGCCATTAATTACTTACTAAAATTATTATAATTTTACAAGATTTTCTAAATGTCTATGTCATTTTTTCTATGTTTATCGATATATGTAATTTATACAAAATTTAATGCGTCCTCAAATATTTTATTTTATCCCGGTTGAGAACTATTACTCTAAAGCATCATTTTTTCCGTTATAAATTTTCCCGAAAGAATACGAAGCCATGGACGAAAGTAGGTTAGTTGAGGTACGTCAAACGCGCATAGATCCCAGTATCATGATGATGCATGCTGCATGACTACCGAAACTCCTTGACCGGATGTCGAGCACTTTGATGTCAACAAACCAGGTTCTGTTACATTTCATTAGAATTATATCATACAAAGAGCTTCGTAATTCGAACATCGAAAGGAAATAAAATTCAGAATACGAAATATCTATATAAATCGAATCTCTTATCGTTTATTCAAGATCTAATGTTAGAATTCTAATATAATGTCTATTGTATTCAATCCGAATACAATGATCTGTGTTGCCCTTCATATAAAGTGAGAATAACAAACTTCTATCTTCTTCTACTGTGATGATAACTTTATTGCAACGATGTCTTAATGTTCAGAATCATCTTTTATGAATATGGTAATATTAATAGATCTCTTTTTTCCCATTTATGCTTTTCTTTACTTCAGAACGACAATAACAACATTGATGAATATCATATTACAGTATAGTATTATATTTATAAGATGTTAAACATTAAGAAATGATGTACATAAGCTTCCTCCATTGTTCTTATGTCTAGATTCACATCTTTTGAATATCGCCCAATTTTATTAATACCTTGTATGGTAATTATAATAACGATATTTTAATCTCTTCATGAATAAATTCGCTTTCCGATAAAATTATTATACATATATTAAAGGCAACCATATTTGTCTCTGAAAATGTTACGTACAAAAACGTTTATTTTATCGGTTATTTTTGGAATAGTTCACCTCGTAGGTTGGTGCTTGATAATAGCTTATCCGATTGGTTCGCGTTTCTCCGCTTTTTAGCGTAATAAATGTCGTCGTGACTCTGAGAGAAAGTGATGTCGAAGTGGTCCTGAGAGTAGCAAAGAAAGTTTTGAGCGGAGAAAGTTAATGTTGGGCATTTTGGAAACATTCGCCATTATTAGATGTTGGCAGAAAGCGTTATAATCGATCGAAAAGGAAATTCAGGTGTCAAGAGGTCGCCACCATAGACGTCAGCACATGTGTAGGAAATTATGATTGATTACAATAATTTTTAATTAATTACAATAAACGTGTGGTTGACGTTCTATGCTTATAAATAAACATTTTTTGTTGCGTAAGAATCTATGTCGAACGGATCAAGAGTATGTATTTCGATAAGAACAGTAAATGTAGAGTGAATATATGACATCACTTAATTCTAATTTGTTTTATTAAAAGTCGACCCAGGCTTTTAACCGCAAACATTTATCTATGTTCCAAATTTTAACTAATTTGAATCTTAATCGATTTTGACTATTTTATTATTCTATTCGATTGTTCGTCTTTAACATTATTTCAATCTTTTTTTTAATGTTATATTTATATTTTTGTATGTTATATTTTTCTAGTTTTACCGTTTACTACACGTGTTATACAAATCATTTACTAGAATTGTTATTCATAAAAATTCAAAGGAATAAGGAAGACTCATAGTATGCGTAGTTAAATATAACCATAAATTCGTTTTTATTGCACACTACTCGATGGCATGCAGGCATGTATATACGTACATACATAATATATATAGTTTGCGACGCTTGGGATAATTTCTTGGATCGTCCATTGCTTGACAAAGGAAAAGATGCGTCATCACTGCTAGAGCAGAACAATTGACGACTTGAAGTTACAAATTTTTATCAATTGATTTCTATGTGCGACTAATACTTGACCTTAACATTCAATCATTGAACCAGTTCTATATAGATTTGCGTATTGAATTATTCCTATGTTTTATTGTCAGGATTAAATATTATCTAAATATCGAAGATCACTATTGTGAAATTCGATATAATGAACTCCAGGATAACACCAACAAAAATATAATAATAGTATTCTGCAAATCCGGTAAACTAAAGAGGGAGATGAAGCTAAAATATAATGAGAATGAATTAGAAGTGTTAAAATACTACATTTACTGTATCTAGATGTTACTTTCACGTCCTTAGGGACATTCAATAAGGCCTGCGAACAGTTCCTAGCAAAAATTAAACTGCTCCGTGGGAGTACTTTGGAAACCACTCATGAAGATAAATACAACTGGAAAGCAAAAATGAAAATATTCAAACTAGAGGACGCAGAGAAAGGTGCAAACGTAAGAAATTAGTATACACAAATGAAAAATATATTTAATAAAACGGGCTATAGTAAATTATACAACCCATCAGCAAAGAGGGAACTTACCAAACATCCTAAAGAAGATCAGGGAGAAGTATATCCTAGAGGACAAACATAGTATCTTAAATTCCAGTTATAATCCGATGTACAAAAGTATCAAGGATTTGCTGGCATATAAATGTG
The DNA here is from genome assembly GCF_014825855.1 of Bombus pyrosoma. NCBI lineage: Eukaryota > Metazoa > Arthropoda > Insecta > Hymenoptera > Apidae > Bombus > Bombus pyrosoma. Next base: position 4,089,419 of record NC_057776.1, read on the forward strand.
AAGATTACATATATTCAATTTCAAATAAACATGATATGAAACATAGCGCAGCTCAGACTAGCTGGAAACGAAGAAGCTCATTTAAGTAACAAAAACGACATATTCCGTAAGATTAGAGACATGGTGCAATGTACGGTATGCAATAATTATGAACTTGAAACCAAAGAACATATACTGTACAAATGTTCAAGGAATCAGCATGCAGCATATTACAACGGAATACTCTGAGACACCGTGAATAATAAAAAAAAAAAACGGAAATAGAATATTATTTTAAACAAACAATGTTGGAAATAGAAGTCTTTTATTTAAACTATTAGTTTTAAGGATGCTTAAAATATAAGAGTGATAAATAAGAAAAATCTCTATACCTACCGAGACAGAATCGTAATAAACGACTATTATTATTATTTATTATTATTAAATTCGATGTAATATGCAGTTGATGTGGCATTAAAAAATAGAAATAAGACAAAATAACACAGAATGAATGATAATAAATGTTTTAAATATTACAATTCTTTATTATACGCTTGCCCGTACTAGGAATAATGAATTCGACTTCCGTTTGAAAATTGATAAATGCGAAACGACATGATATATATGACAACAGCGCATGCATTTTATATGACGATGTTCAATATGTTCCGAGAAAAACCTGTTCAATGGAGTATTGTTTTTTTCTTTTTTTTGTGTTTGCACATCTCATCAATATGAATGCCTGCGATGAACACTGTGCATTTACGCGTGTTTTTACTAATTTTATGATTTATGTATGCATATAAATGACAAAGTATATAATGAAAAAATATTGTATTATATAATATAATATGTAGTAAAAATATATTTAGTATAGTAAACTATAGTAGTTAATATAGTAATAATTAACAGTATATGTAGCATAACTATATAGGTTTTATATTAATTTGAACTTTTTATTTATAAACAATTTATAATTTAAATCTTCAAATATTCGTTCGTTTTAATCAATTGAAATTTCGTTAATAAATGAAACTGCAGGAACGTTTATTTTGAAATTGATGTAAGCCATTTTCTTGTAATCTGTACTCTGACCAAACAGTCGACGTACCTAATCAAAAGCAAATGATAGCGAATATAATTCTAATCTTTGTATTCAACATAATATTGCATGTACGGATGTGAACAACTTGTTTAAATGCGATTAGGTAGTATACTCGTAAATAATTATTATATTTATTAATTTATTATTATCATTAAATTAAATTGTTATAATTAAATGTATGTATTATCACGCTTAAAGCATTATTAAATTAATAATAACTCTATATTTATATAGTCGGATCGAAGTGCAAATTTAAAATTCAAGAAAGTATTACGTATTCTTGTTATCTTGCTTTCTTATCTCAATGGATAACTTCCCGTTAACGTTAGAATCTGATAGTGATACAGGTATATTTACTGTAGTCTAATATAATAATATTATGTTAATTTCAATTTATTTAGTTACATTCTATTTATCTTCAAATATTAAACATAAATTTTAAATAATCAAAATTTATTCAATTCTACAATTCTCTAATTTTAAAAGTAGAGTAAGCTCACTTATGACCCTGAAAAGAGGTATTAGGCTAGGTAATTCTCAGAAAAAGCATTTGTGTAATGAATTCACATCTATTTAAACATCTAGAGACATGGACGAATTAAGTAGACCTTATTAGGATTTTTCAGTTGATGGAAACGCCAAACACTTCAATATTTCAAAACAAAAGAAGGCAGATTTACACCACTTTCAAAATAAACCATCGATATGGTAACTATACCTATATATACTGAAAAAATTCGTTTATCTATTGACTTCATCAAAAAATGATTGAAATAAAATTTATTATATTCGAAAGACCTGATTGGGTGAATATAGTTCCATTTTTTTGTTATACTTATATATATATATTTTGATATCTTAAGGTGGCTCTGAGACTTTTAAATGGCACCGTATATTTTTTCATAACATTGCATACACATTTATAATTTGTCAAATTTAACGCATGATAGATAAAAACAACATAAATGCAAGAATATCGCTTCGCATCTTTTCGTGTTTTACTCTCTTGTAGAGAATATCCATTTAGATTGACTAATGTTATAAAAAATGTATGGTGCCATTTAAAAAACTTAAGGTCACCTTAATATCTCAAAAACATAAGGTATGTATTAAAAAGTCGAACTAGATTCATCTGATCATCCCCTTCGAATGCAATAAATTTTATTTCAAATATCTTTTGATGTAGTTAATAGATAATGAGTTATCTCAGGTGGTGATTCTTACTGTCTCACTCTGTATATACGACTATAATATACTATATATCGTAGAAATATATACTATATACTAGATATATACTATATATACTAAAATATACATATATGATACAGTAACTTTATACTTATACTTTAATACCATGTTGTTATTACAAGAGCTTACAATTATTTATATTACTAAAGAAGCAAATATGTACATATTTGTCCTGGACAAAAATGCACTCTGTTATGGAACTGTACGACTTAGTGCAAAGTCATCGATTGTTCGTGTCGTTAATTCCATTTTCATTGTCTTCTTTTATTTTTCGTTTCGACATGACATTTATATTTGTTTATACGGATAAACATTCCACATAGATAAATATAAAAACAAAATTTTTCTCATGTATTAATGCAACGCAAATTAAATGACATAGAAAATTCAATCTTAAATGTTATGCATTAATAGAATCTACTATAAGATCATTTTATAGATTTGATAAATTCATAAAAGACTAATTAATATTGCATTTCAACCAATTTTAACAAAAAATTGATACGATAAGTCAAACAGGATTAAAATATGATAAATTTGAGTATACTGATTAACGAAGAATCGTTTTTTGCATCACTGAACCATGTTGTTGACTACTATGGTTTCTCAGAATGTGCAAACTAATTTTTTTGTGAAGTTGGAGTCTCTTAAAGGAGCAAATATTTTTCAAGGAGAAATTCTGTTAAAAATATTGGCACAAAAAGACCGTGTTAAATAATTTAGGTATAATTGCTTCTGTTAATAAAGCGAGGATTAATGAGAGGAAATGCTTCGAATAGATATTATAGATAAATAATCTGAAGATAAATCGTAATATCAGTTCATTGGTGTCTCCGTGTTTTAGTTCGTTAATTTAACATTTGATGGAAGCCATTGAAGCTCATCCTATTTTGTCGTTCATTGACTCTTCTTCAGCAAAAATTTAAGAAATTTCTTTAGTAGAGCTAATTTGAATCTTTCTAAAATAAAACAATTTAAGATTTATTATTTATTGCTAAGAATTGAAAATTTCACAATTGCTATAATACAATTATTTAAATTCAAGGATAGTATAGAGATATCTGTCTTTCATGTATGTTTAAGAAAATTAATCATATTTTAAGAAACAAAGATTAGGGAATATAAAGAATAAAAACAGTTTTTCCATTTTCTTATTGAAAAAGTCCTGTTAATCATCGTTATAATTATTAATTTGTGATCTATCTTTAAAGCAGAATGCAAGAAAATTCTACTTTGAAAATAGAGATTATAGAATGTAGGAAATATAATGTAGAGAATAAAGAAAAATGTTCTTTTTCCTTAGTATAGAATGCGAAGAAATTCTATCTTACAAATACAGATTAGGAAATATAGAAAACATAATTATAGGGAATAAAACTAGTTTTTCCTTTCTCTTATAACAGGAAGCAAAGAAATTCTACTTTAACAAATACAGACTACATGTACAATGTAGACAGTATAGTATAGAGAGTGAAAACAATTTTTCCTTTCCTAATTGCAGAATCCAAAGAAATTCTTCATGGTATCAGTGGGGAATTCAAAGCTGGCGAACTAGTCGCCATAATGGGGCCTTCTGGGGCCGGGAAGTCGACTTTGTTGAACGTCCTAGCCGGCTATACGTGAGTATTTGTTAGCCTAAGCCAAGGACGCTAAGAACATGATTTAGCGGCTTCTAGTTATCGGTACACTTGAACGTGAACGTACTGCGTATATACTGTTCTTTACTACTTTAATATTCGTATCACGAGTTTCAATATTCATGCACATTGCTTTTTATGCTTTAACGATTATTGAATTTTTGCATGCAAAAAAGATTTTTAATGTTTCAAAAAGATATTCAATTTTATTATTATTATTATTATTTATTTATCTTATTTAACTTCAGTTTCATCAGTCTAGAGATAAATTTCGCTTACAATTTTTTTCATTCATCCTTCCATACTTATAATATTTGCCTTATTATCGTTTCTTAATTAACTAATTACTTCCTTACTCAACCAAGAGGATGTTTCATATACAATTGAAATCATGCATACCAGTCAGAATCTTCTCACATTCTGTCCAAACTTGAAATATTTTTTAAAGTTAGAAAATTGGGTCGAAACTGACTGAAAGAACGCAGCATGATCAAAAAGATCGTTACTATAAGGAATCTCTTATACTATAAGAAATCTATTAATGAAACATATTGTATATTATATTATTATTTACCTATTGATAAAATATATTATATTAAATTATCATAATATGATAATGAAGTACAATTACAATTTAACTCACATATTGCATTCGATTTTTAGATGATTCATTCATTCGAACACAAATCCACTATATATCATAGCACACGTAGCTTCTCATGGAGGTATTTAAACACCTGTTATAGAAACTTATGTATTATGTGTTGCATTGAATTCTCTTTTTTTTAAGTTATGACTCAGATATTTAAACTAACGCATCTAAATGACATAAGTATATAAAAGAGGGTAAATATTTAGAAAAAAGATGGCACCTTTATTTTCACTGATTTTTAAATGTGTCGTAAAGCTCAATATTTCAAATAACTTTCCTATATATCTAACCTATACATATAATCGGCCGTCGGCATTAGTTTTCCAGTTATACGCAAAAATATCCCTCTGGTAGGTTTCAGTTTTCAAGCTGAATTGGGTTAGTATGGTTACTGGCTGCAACAGCAGCAATGTTTTATTATGTCTACCTTCTCGTCTCGCTGGACAGACCATATTAGCATTAACCCGGTCTCCGCGCCGTGAGGTAACTGGCCAGCATTGTTATATATTCATTATGTCATATATTCATATTATATATTCATGTTTATATAAACAAGTCTCAACACTAATATGTCGAAAGCATGGAAGAAATCGTTCGAAAATTAAGTCGTGAAAAATCAACATCGAAGAGTAGAAAGGTCTTGTTACGCATGCGCAACATGCTATAAATACTTAGATGAGAGACGCTCTACTCATCTTTGTCTGTCTCACAGAGCGTGAACCTTGTTATCTTCCTTGTTGGCTTTTTCATGACCCAATTTTCAGATGATTTTCCATATCGAGTATCGAGATCTGTTTATATGATTAAGTGCGGCGAGATATTTTTGTGTGCAATTCAAAAATCAAGGTTGGCTACTGGATTATATGTATAGAAAAAAATTGTTCAAAATGTTGAACTCTACAATATATTTCAAAATCGAAATCGAAGATGACCTTTTTAGTGAATATTTACCCCCAAAAGTACAAAATATACATTGACTAATTGTAAGTAAAACATATGTTTTTAGAAATCATTCTGTCAGCATATTTCTCTGTAGAAGTACTTACATATTTAAAGATGTCAATAATAGTGAGCATTGCATTATGATTTCCGCGAGTAATTGCTAATACGTTTCTCTAGAATCTGATTCTACTAGAATAAATCCTAAGAAGTTGCAATTATATGTTAAATTGTACTGTGTACAATGTCGTGAACTATACGTAACGATCATCGAAATCGACGATGACTATCTTAATTAATTTCTGGAACAGGAGGAAGTATCGCCTTGGAAATTCACTCTTCCAGAAAGCCGTTCGTATTAATGATTATTATATAATGCATTAAGGATAATTAATGAGTCATGGATAATTACAAATAGATTGAGTTAATATAGAATCAAATAGAAAAGGAAATTGAAAAATTGATTTGGATAAGGAATTAGTTATGAAAGTGAAGTAATAACAGATAAAAAATCAATGAACTTAGTTAATCATAAAATTAAGTAACATAATTTATGGATTAATCATTGTTTTTATTGTTAATTAAGATTAATCTAAAGAGAATAATTTAAACTAAAATTAATCTAAAACAAATCTTAAAATTAAAACTTATTAATTACCTATTAAAAAAATATTTATTTTAAGAATAATTTATAGTAATAGAAATAGATTTGCATTTTCTTTATTCAGTCTATCAATCACTATAAATATGTAAATTTACCATTGCTTTTTCTTTAGATGTTTTAAATAAACATTTATCTCGAGGAAAGTATCGATCGTTTATGCATCTCATAAACAAATGGAAAATTAAATAAAAGGTAGTTTTCAACGGGAGAACGGGATTTTCCAATATATATTTTGAAATATTAACATTTTCACATAAAAAAGAAACATGGTCTAAAGAACAGTAAATATTATCTAAATGCAGTTAGATTGCGCAACACGTGGTCCGGAATGAGATTAAATGTTAATCGATTCAATAGTTTATTATACGAAGAAAATCCTGGCAATGAGCTAAAAACGATCACTGAATATTTTACACATGAATGCAATATTATAAGCTTTTTTTACCAAAATTGGTATTTGAATTTATAATTAAATAAATATCAATTTTATTCAGTTTATACATTTTTATTTATTATATATTTCAAGAATATTGATCATACTAAAATATCCAATAGTATTCTAGGATATTCTCTTAAAAATTAAATAATCTTAACAATGCGATTGAATTAATTAGGAACAAAACGGTGTTTCAGAGTGAAAGGCGTTCGGGGAAAGATTCTAGTGAATGGAAAAGTTAGGGTACCGTACAGTGAGAGATGGAAAAGAACATCATGCTACATACAACAGGAATCCTTAATGAGAACAAGAATCACCGTGGGAGAAGCCATGACATTAGCTGCACATTTAAAACTTGGCTACAGTATAAATTCAGCCTATAAACACACTCAAGTTCGTAACCTGCTATACAATTCTAAACTACATATTCAAAATCAATTTCAAATGTTCTCCATTATTTAGCAACAAAATAATTTACTTGAAAATTGTGTAATAGAAAAGTGTAAAAATCCTACAAAATTATGAATGATTAAAAACACATCATAAAGTCTTACAATTGCTACAAGAATTTCTAGAAATTTTTTAAATTATATTTTTGAATAAAAATTTCTAATTTAACAATGTAAAAGTCTACAAAATACTGATACTATTTCACATTATTAAAGCTTTAAAAATCTCAAAAAATTTTCAAGTAGTTGAAAAAATTAATAATATAAAAATATCTAATTTAATATTAAATTCAATTTACGCAATGTGGATTAATATGGCAATAATACATAGTAATAAAGGGTAATGTATTTTTTGTTATCAGGTTTTGGAACTCTTAGAAATGTTAGGATTGAGCCATTGCTATGACACCCTTTGTGGAAAGTTGTCCGGCGGACAGAAAAAGCGACTTGACGTCGCTTTGGAGCTTTTAAGTAATCCTTCAGTATTATTCCTCGACGAGCCAACAACCGGTAATTACAAAATATTTCTGCATGAACACTAAGCACTAGACGTTGCGTTTAAGGTGTTTTTCGAATTTTTCTTTTTACGTAATGCTAACAAGATTATGATTATAGATATGAAAGAAGGATGGTGCTATTAAGAAATAAATTGGAACATATAAATTTATTTTATAATTTCTTAATTCTACATCATCGTGTATTACAAGAATTTCGAAAAACTTTTAATATTATTTGAATAAAAATTTCTAATTTAAAATTATAAAAGTTTACAAAATATGATATTAAGAACAATATTGTTTAATCGAAGTTTCTTTACCAAACATCTTTGTCTATCAATAGCTTTTTAATGGATCTTTAACTATAGATTCGAATTTGCGTTGTTCTAATGGTTTTAATATTTAACGTTGTTCTACGGTTTTATACATGGCAAATTTACGATAGAAAAAAACCGGTAACGACGAACGTGTTTGTTTGAGACAACACTGATAGTCAATTGCTACTAGTTGAATCCATTATAGGTCGTATCATAGAATGCTTGGAACGTTTCATCCTACAAGGTCTCTACTGGTGCGATACAGACGCTTTGCAATAACAAATACATTTTGCTATACACGATTCTCATCCATCATTCTATTCTAATTCTATATAAATACCGATATTTTTAGTTTTAGCAATTGTTAGTTTTGAGATAATTCTAATAAAGAAATATAGATTAAAAAGTTGAGTAACTTTAATTATAGAAAGTATAAGTAAACTAATAATTTGTATATGCATGTTATGCAATAGTATGGTAGATTCTTTATGTTGTGGATACAAAATATAAAAATCTCCTATCGGAGTAGGCGGTGCAACATTTTGTAATGACTAATTTCAGTTTAGTTGCATCATTGCCGCTGATGCATGTTATGAAGCACAACAGCATTTCCGGGTATCGCCAGTTCATGTATCTTAGAAACATGTAAAAATTATTTTTATAATTTAGCGATATCTTGACAACATATTAGTGACATACTAACTTTTATTGAATATTGATAATTTGAAACCTCAAATTATCTTCAAGTCCTAGAGTTTTAATACTGAATTATGAAAGAAGACAGATACCTAACATGTTTCAAGAATCATTAAGTTTTTAATACTTATATCTTCAACATTTCAATTAGTTTTACAATTTTTATCAGTAGACAATGCACATGTTTATGTTATATATAATATAAATATTATATATTATTTATTAATTTATGGTTGTATCCAAAGTACTGTATTTCCTAAGTTGCACTTACAAAGATATAAAATAGCACAAACGTTTGCAGTCTACTTATAACATAAAAATTATTTAAAAATTTTATACGAATAATCCTTAAATTTTTTAAAATCTTGAAATTCTAAAAAGAATTCAAAAGGTTTTTTTGTAATTTTAGGTTTGGATTCGTCTTCGTGCAGCCAGTGCGTCGCACTGCTGAAGCGTCTTGCTAAAATAGAAAGGCGTACGATAATATGCACGATACACCAACCAAGTGCGTTGCTCTTAGAGATGTTTGATGCCATTTACGCGGTTGCCGGTGGATATTGCATATATAGGGGGTCGGTTAAATCTTTGTTGCCTCATATGTCCTCAATCGGTATTGATTGCCCGCCTTACCACAACCCAGCTGACTTTCGTACGTACAGCGGTATTCCTTTCGGGTCATTTTCATGCTTACAGTCGGAACAGACTGTATGAAATGTGCACTCTGTTCAAGGTCATCGAAGGAAAGTCTATCACTACATTATGAAACTACATATATCAAAAGATGGCATTATGAATCTCTTTTTTATTAATTATTGATGTTATTATCGTGTTTATTTATCTTTTTACAATTTTGATATTTTATTATTTGCTTTATTTTTCACCTTTTTAAATAATATTTATCTGTTATTTCTGTAATATTTCTAATATTTTACATAATGAATTCTGATAATATATGTACTGAGAATCCTCTTGGCCTTGAATAGACGTTATTCATTCACAATTTTACAATGATAATAAAATTATAATACAACTGTGCACGCGTTCATTGTTACAGTTTTAGAAGTAGCGATCGGAGATTACGATGTTACTGTGGACAAATTAGCAGCTGCTGTGGAAACAGTGTCTAAAGATGACAATAAAGCCGTTACTTACGCGATGAAATCACAGTTAGAAGGTAGTTGTAACATCTCCTTACTCACCTATATCTTTTTATATTCTCATATTTTTCACTTACTATAACTGTACATATCTTTGAAGTTTCTTCTACTATAACTACACATATGTATGAAAGTTAACTCGCTCAGAGCAAACATTGGGTTAACACAATATTGTGTTTAAGTACTTTTCAGTCAATTTACATTACATATCTAATACTTTTTTTCTTACATTGTGGCTATGAAAGGGAATTCTAAAAATTCGTGTAATAGTTTTTCGTCGATATATATTTCTTCCAAGAAATCTAGATTCTATAATAGTATGGAATTATTTAAATATTTATAACATTAGAATCACAAGAAATTGAATTATAATATTTATAATATTATGATAAACTACGTATTGCTTGGTTCTTAATTAATGTCCATTCGTGACCCCATAATTCGTTCAATTTTACAGCCCCGCCGATTTATTACGTTATTACGTCGTTTTGTTAACATAGAAAACGCAAATGAACCACCAACACCTGCAGGATTCATCGCACAATGTTACCTACTTTATAAGAGACAATTACTTTCCCTCAAAAGAGACTACACATTATTGGTAGTACGATTGTTGTGTCACCTGTTAATTGGAGTAATCTTCGGCTATCTGTACATGGGAAGCGGTTACAGAGCGAACGGCGTCCTTGCTAATTACGTTTACCTGTACGGGTCTTTGCTACTACTCGTTTACACGGGTAAAATGGCCGTCACACTTGCCTGTAAGTATTCACTACATTGAATTACTATTTTCAACTTTTATTATTAGTAAAATCTTAAATTTGACAGAAAAGCTTTAAGTGTTTCATTCTTTTTACTGAAAAAAAGCCTAGGTTTCAGGTCCTAAAGTCAAATTTCTTCAGTTGTGCTCATAAACATATGAATTTGCATATGAACATTTCACTTATAAAATTTATATTAAGTAAGTATATGATACACTAAGATGTATACATATATATGTATAATACAATAGTAGGATTAAGAACTAGGAAACTTTCTCCCCTGAACTATCTACCAATCTCTTTCTTAAGAGCCGTTTCTCCGTATTTCTTTTTTTAAAATCAATGATCAATATCTATACTAATTTGTATGTATTAAGTACTTTGTTTCTTTCCTTTTTCTCAAACTACCTGCAATTTCATTTCCATATATATATAACAGGTTTTTTTAAATTTGCCCTTTGCATATTTAATGGTTAGGCGATATGTTTTATGAACGCCGATATCGTAAAAAATTTAACACTAATCGTTTTTCTCTTGGAAGATTAGTATAGTATGTATAACCGAACTTTATAAAATTGGAACTTCACCTTTCTCATTAACTGAAATATTTAGAGGAACCAAATTCTGAAATTACTCAATTTTTTCCTAATATTAACTATGACTTTTTGGAGAATTTAAAAATTATATTTAACTCAGCTATTTATTAAGAATTATCTATTAACATTTCAGTTATGAAGGAGAGAGTATAATTTAATTATTGTTAAATATATTATTAGATTACTAGATAATATAATAATATTAACCATTTGCACTCCTATGTCGAATGTGACTCGACATCAGTTTTTATCTCAAGAGCTCCTTGTCGAGTCTCACTCGACTTTCTTTCAGTCCCACCTTTTTTTTGTGAAACGTGCGAAAGAAAAGTAGGATTGCATCCTGAAAATTGTTTCAAGATATATCATACACTTAAAAATTACAAGATACAACAATAGTGTAAATAAAACTTCTATTTAAGTGAATTTGTTTCTTCCTTTATTTATTTAAATTGTCTTATTTTTTAGTTAAAGTAAATTTCAAATAAAACACTTAAAACCGTTGGGAGCTGCTGGAAACGAAATTGAAATAAAATTCGGAGTGCAAAGGGTTAAATAATTATTAAAAGGAAGTTACATAGTAACGAAGAAGAAGAAATGTAGGTCAAGGAAACATGGTGTACGATCATATCTTAGGCTAAGTCGCAAGTCGTAATGCACAGGAGAGTTAACAGTATCTCTAGTGGCCATTCACTCCCATCGGCTATATGCATCTTTTTTGCTTATAAAATTACCCGGTCGTGTCGACACTCCTGTTTTACCAACATATACTTTATCTTCTTGCTTATTTGAATTGTAGCCATAAATGGTTGCCATTGCCCTAGTCTAATCAATTTATATGCTTCCTTCTTCTTCGTTTATTTTTCCTTTGGCCCTTTTTTTAGAAAGCGTTTCAAGGTAGATTCGATCTAAATTACAATAACTGAAAGTGAAAATAATCTCTATAACGATAAAAAAATATCCAAAAATGATGCAATAAAAGCATCAAAATAAATTGCTCTCTGATTTGAATTTTGAAGTTCAAAGACTATTTTGTTTCAATTTTGATTAGAGACTAATTCAATTTAGAATAATCATAACAAGTATCATACATAAAATATAACATCATAACATGTACATAATGTACAGAATTACTCAAACTAGAATACTCGTTATAATATCTAGGATGTGAAACAAATTTCTGCATAAATCCAATTTTTTTAATTGCGTTTGTAAAAAATATAATCAAAGTAATTATAATTTCAATTTGTATTTAAGACTTGCATATATGTACTCAAAATATGATATGAATTTATAGTGTTTGAATTACTTTTAGTTCCACAAGAAATGCGGATACTCAGCAGGGAACACTTTAATCGGTGGTATGGGCTAGCACCGTACTATATCAGTCTACTGCTCGTCGAAATACCGTTCCAAGCAGCTTGTGCAGCGACCTATTTGACCGTGAGTTACTGGTTAACAGGACAACCCGTAGAAACTCCTCGCATAATTTCTTTCATGGTTGTCAGCATAGCCGCTAGTTTAACAGCTCAAGCATGGGGTTTTTTTATTGGCGCGACCACGCCAGTGAAGGTGTGTACTATTATATTGGCCATATGAAATATTTTAATAATATGACAATAGCCATATAAGATGTTCTAAAATATTTAATTGATTTTGCTAATGTTTTTGTCTTTTGTTTGGAACTACATTACACATAAATAGTTTATGAGGAATAAAATGCTCTCTTTTTCTTGATATGTATGCAGTATATGGACGTTATGCGAACATAGATGCGCAAGAATCAAAATACTATCAATTTTTCAAAGCTTGTTAAAATATAGTTCCTAAAATTTACGATGTATTGAGTTTGATTAATTCGTTGCGCAATATTAATCTTTACAATAATATCCTGAAATATTGAAGAGTGCTAGTACTGGATAAATATTATGAGAAAAGGAAATCTTTATTGATAGCTTATGCATCGTTTTATTATGCAAATTTCTCAATATTTCTGAAAACCAAAGTAAAAGATATAAGAAGTATTCTTCTTAAAAAGAGAATTTTAATATTCAATCTTTTTCTGTTCCTAGATCGCGGTATTCGCAGGACCCATAATTGCAGTTTTATTTTCCGTATTCGGGTTCTGTATTCGTTACATGGATACGCCACAGATGTTCCGATGGATGTTTCATATATCATACTTTCGCGCTAGTTTCCACAGCCTGTTACACACTGTCTACGGTTTCGATCGGATGGACTTGAAATGTGACGACTTCTATTGTCATTATAAGAAACCAACACAATTCCTTAAAGAAATGGAGATAGTCGATATAAGCGTCGCGAACAATCTCATTTTAATTATTGGTATCGGCGTCTTAATGCATTTATTAACTGCCAGCGCTCTCTGGTGCAAGCTTAACAGAAGATAAGAATTACTTATTTTCTATCTTTGGTAATTCAATATCATTATCAGCCAATTATATGCGATCTCTTTTACCATAGAAGATAACGCTGAAAGAGTTCCTCCAGGACCTTGTAGGAACGGATCGAAAAACATTGAATTTTTTGTACCAAGAACAAGGCTTTTCTTCATAGAGAAATTTTATGAAAGACATCTGTTGAATGTACGAAAGTTGCGAAATTTATTTCTACAGAGAACTATGGAAATTATCTATTAAATGTTTGTAAAGCAAATTCTTTTGCACTGTACTTATGAATTACAGAAAAATTTTGTTGAAATCTTAACATTTAAAAACGTGTAAAAATTATGGATTAGTTGTCGATGGCAATTTATGAACTTAATCGTACTATTAGCAAGTAGAGTTTCTGGATATAGATGTATCGCTACACGTTATTCAATAATTGTCACGTTACTCCGTAATTGCCGGGATTATTACCTTATTGTACGTCTTTTTTATCGGATTTCTTATATCAGAGACTTTCGTAAGAAATGAGTCACGAAAGCTTTAAAATGTACTGTAGTCTCGAACACCTTTAAGAGTTACATAAATGTAATGTAGGATGCACATAATAGTTAAGAAAAAATTCTATTTTTTTATCATGTTTTCATATATTACAATGTTATTGATAGTCTAATGGTATTGATAATTAGATTGCAGATTTTTATGCGTTCATACAGAACCTAGAGATGCGAAATATATACATAGTATATAAAAATACATAAATATTTAAAATAAAGTACTCATCGTAATCTTCAGTAGATGAAATAAATTATATAGATTTTATTTCTTGTATTCATAAAAATATAAATTTGCATAAAAACTCGAGACCTATTGATGATAATATATTAAATCATTCAATATACCACTTATATGCTACGATTAAAAATAAAATCGAAGGTCTATGTTAGGTATAATTATTGCACTGTTTACGATACGATTAATTTGAAAAATTAATCGAGAATCAAACAAGTTATCAATTTGAAACATTGAATGTGATATTGGAACAAATTAAGCACTTGGTTATACTAAAAGTATATAACATTATAAAAATTATAATATCAGGGCATTGTTTACATCATGTCCCAGTCAGTAGGCAATGATTTCAAAAAGTTATCGTGTGCTTATTTTGCTTATAGCAGACTAGAAAAATTATTGGATTAATTCCTCAGAAAACGTCACGTCTTTTTTTTTCTATTTTTATTATAACAGATCTAACTATTCTCTGTGATATATTTGTTAGACATTTCCATAATTTTACATAAATATCAGTGTGTAAATGTAATTTTATGTAAATTAAAAATCTAGAATTAATTCGTAAGAATGAACCGTGACAATTTTAGATGTTTATTGAAAAATATATTCCTATTACAAAATATTTGATCTGTATCAATATTGAAGTCGGAAGTTTCAATTATACTTTTCACTATTTCAACACTCCTAATACTGTATTTATTATTTGTATAAATATCTTTACTTGCGGAAGGATAAGTTATTAATTTATATATGATATTATACAATAAGAAATAAAACTGTTTATGAATAGGTTCTGTCTATTATTCATTAACTTCTACAACAATACTTATCTTACTTATTTACAATTACATTACAACAAAAGAATGTCTGAACTTTCCCTGATAACAAGTGGAGATAAATAGAATTAAACAAAATGTTACAATCGAAATCTGCATTTTTTTTATATTAAAAAGAAAAACTAATAGTGATGTAGAAAGAAAAAGAGCTATTTTATATATTTAGTTTTTATTTTACGTTGTGTATCCAATTTGTTTCTATACTCGGATACATTACTAATTTTTTTTCTTTCATTAATATCATATACAGATAAAACACTAATACATTTCCCCTAATCTATCTTAATTGATATTATAAAGTGATCAGGGGAAAAGTGATGATTTCCTTTCGCATAAATTACGTAAGTTTAAGATAAAACTATAGCTCATCTCACGCGGGCGCACGCACATATCTTTGTTTTCAGAGTTAAATGAAATCTCTACAGGAAACGAATTTCAAGAGATCATATGAATACCAACAACTCCATAACAAATTTCTTCTACAAATATACATACAGATATATATTATGATTACTGTTGTGTGTAGTGTTCACTATATTAAGAACATGATACAATCAAACAAAACATACAAGAAAAACATGAAAAAAACATACTGTCGTAAGAAACCATACTAAAACGATGCAAGAGTATCGATACCATGCTTTTAACGTGAATAAAAAAATAAGAATAGATTTTCATGGCGATAATACACTCTTCCGTGATATAAATGTTTATTGAACAATCTTATAATGAACACACACAATCAAGTACTGTGATTTATTAATGGTACTCTTCTAAAACAAAAAAGATAATTAACATGACTTGCCACGTTAAAGGGATCAATAGTTGTCACAGAACAATTTAAAAAATTTTTAGTTATATTTTTAATTCGCTAAAAATTTCTGTAATCAACAGAAATACATTATTAATCTCTATAACGTAAATGAATCAAGGATTATGTATTCGTAAATATCTCATATAAAGATTATACTTTAAGGAAATACATCGCACACTGAATTTTTAGGAGTAATTTGTTATATTTTTCAATATGATAATTTATATATCATATCATACACATTTGTTATTTATAAAAATTTTACAGAATAAATATGACATGACAAAATACAAAAGAAACTATACATTAAGCATATATTCACAAATAACTACCGAACCCTTGTAACTGTGGTTTATTATAATGAACGCCTTTAAATACAGTTCTACACACGCATTTAGTGACGCATTACAATTTAACATGATCTTTATCAAGATATATTGCAATGCAAATCTCTGAAATATTCAATTTTCGATTACTTCTATCCATAAAACAAAGTAAAAAATTCTTTTTCAATTACGAGATTTTATACCAGACTCGTCGCTTAAAAACTTTTCATTCCTATTCATATTCTGCAAATATATACAGAAGTACATAGCATAAAATTTATTATTTCTTCTTTGATCCTTAAGAATTCACTGAATGACATCATCCTGTCTTTAATAATCTGTCGAATACAATAAATCATTCTAACTGCGTGTAAATACTAGAGAACAAGAAAAACGCTACGCTTTCTTTTCATTTTGAGTAACAAATTCTGGATTTGTATTAGTTCGTTACTAGTTATACTAGTTACGTGATAAATAGTTAAAAACGAAGCTGCTTTAATTATAGCCATGAATGAATGAAACGCGTCAGAGGGACGCGTAACTTGTAACACTGTGGTTTAATACCCTTCTTTTCTCGAAGAGATATTGTAACATCAATATTGAACTTCTTTTTCATTCGACAATATTGGAGCATAATTTATTAATCTTCATTACAACGATTCCAATCAATAAACGATGACATACTTAAAATTAAGGGAGACATTAAAAAAAACAACGAAACGAAACAGAAACAAAGAATAAAACGAAGAGAAATGAGATAACGAGACAAAAATGAAGAAAAGTAAAAATTTATCAAATTTGGTCTGTTCTTAATAACGTATACGTTTAGAAAAGACCAAATGATTAGGTACAATTGTTTCGTATATGGTATGTACAATAAATTGATTATTTGTCTCTATCGATTATTTACAACGAATCGCATATAATTTTTCGTTCTAATCACAATGTTTTGACTGTTTCACCTTTCTTTGCGCCTCCGATTCATCCTCCGTGCCATACAGATGATACCGGTGCTTCATTTCGGTCGCAACAGACTTCAATAAAAATCAATTGAAACAATAAAAAGTCAACATAAGTTTGTGATAAAAGAATAAAATTATAGATAAAGCATAACACGACAGAAATAAAAAAAAAGTCAGGTGAATCGTATAAAGAAAGAATCCTATTTCTAAAAATCCTATCAAAGTATTCACGGCGGAATAAATTAGTTTATCACTAAACTCACCAAACGTGACCGAACTCTTTTTGGCATATCTTCCTGTAAGCTGTATATGTCGTTTCGCTTCAATGGAAGTTGGGAACCATCCTCGAAAATTACCTAAAATTTCAATCAAAAACGTTAATAATATTATATAATAATAAGAATTAAAAGTACTACTAATAAAAATTAATATTAGGACACTTTTTTTTAGAATTATGAATTACTTACAGTATACATGATCCGGTGATTTGTACCTTCGAAAATACCATTGTACAAGTTACCATCTGTCCACTTCACAACAACTGCAGCTCCTTGTTGCGGTGGATTTCCAGAATCGTAATTCTGTACAAAAGAATAAAATTCCACTTTAAGATAAAATTCATATAGAAAATGAAATTAGAATGTACAATAAGAACTTACCATAATATCCGATGGATATAAATCATCACTGAAGCTGTCATCATTGAACGTCACCATGTAAAATAAAGTATCATGTATGGAATCTACCTTGGCTTTATAATATCGCGTATTTCGATGCTTTGCCCAAACAGTTTCTCCCTGTCGAAGCGGTGGTATTTTTTCTTTTCCATCGTCATGTCCGTCACACGTTACCTATACATAACTCCCATTATAATTTCAACATATTTTAATATATATTTGATTTTTACACATATATAGTAGTAGAACTCTATTTATTGGAACGAAATCTTATGTAATGACCGATTAACTGAACTTTTGGTAGTTGAATTTACTTATGTGAACGTGTATTACGTGTATTTACTTATGTATTATTTACTTTACGTGAGCTCCTATTATGTAAACGAAAAATTATAGATTGTGAGGAAAATTGATGAGCACGTATTATATGAACTCTAATTATATAAATTGTTTGTCCCCCAACAAATTCAAATAAATATAGTTCTACTGTATATTGTTTATATATTATATATATTATACCCTTATTCTCTGTGATGTATATACCTGAAGTTCAGGTGAATTGTATACGGGAATCGTAAACGTAGCGCCAGAGACGAGACCACAAGACGGATGAAACAGATTGCTACAGTGACTACATTTAAGACATGCGCCATCCTTCTGTCCGCAATAGCAACACTGTTGTTTAACATTATCTGGTTTGATGGCCAATACATTAATGGGATCCTTATTTATAGCATCTTTAAAAGTGACTCCAGGTAATAAAAGAGCGCATAGTATGTGTACCCAGTTACCATCGCTGGTTCGCTTAAGAGCTCCTCCCCGCATAGGACACAAACAACACATCTATGTAACGATAAAAAGTAATTAGAAAGTTTGTTATGAACAGAAACAGGACTATAGTTATCTTCAGCGATTTTTAACATTTTTTATCATACATAAATTAATTACTAAAATTTTGCGGTATATCAAAAAATATATTATACTTGATTGAAGACAGAGCATTCATGCTGGACAGCTATTGTTTTAGTCAGTTTTTTATTTGACAATTTAAGGGAATAGATACGCACCACCTGTGTTTTACCAGCCTTGCACTTATCGCAAGCCCAGTTTCGTAGATCTGTAGGTAATACAGTGATTCCATAGCAGGAGGCATGAACCGTGACATGACACTCTCTACAACGTAAAATCTTATCATTTTCCGGTTCAACGATTTGTTCTTTTGAGTTGGCAACGAATATATTCGCAGATACCTAAAAAAAACGTTTCAATAATATTTCTTCTGGGTATTTATATTGTCAAATGAAGAGAAACTCTACTTACCCATATCGGTGAACTCTCTGGTAAAACGGTGGGCTTACAATATTTCCAGTCTGGTGGCATTAACCTGCCATGTCCATTACAACTTGAGGTGAACGGTGCACAAATGGCACAGTGAGATATTTGAGCACTCCAATAATCATTGAATGCTTTTAGTAAATCATTATTTGGAACGGTAGGATACAACATATCCGATATATGTCCTGGTACCATTGATACACGATGAGACACCAAAGGTGATTGATCCACAGAGCACGTGACTATATTTGACTCCTCCAAATTCGACGTTGCTGTAACCATTTTCATCTCTGTGGATTCCTTTTTCCTAGTGGTTGCTTTCTTTAATTTTTCTTTTAATTTCCGTCTCGAACTCGTTAACTGTTTCAATGGTAGTACATTGGTACTCTCCGAACTCTTTTCTATATTCTGAGGTTGCAGTTGATCATCGACTACCTTTACGTTTGAAAATTGTTCCTGTTGCGAGAGTGAAACAGTAATCGATTTTTGAGAATCTTGTAAGTCCGTGCTGGAATGATTCGTAGTGTACTGTGTACCAGTATCTAATGTCGTGATATTTATATTTTTGCTATTAACTTCCAGTGAACTGTCCACCTGCGTTGATACGGTCTTTACATTGCTAACGATCGTACCTGCGTTCTTAAAGATTTTGTTACAGATTTCTTCCTTTTGATTAATTGGCTTTTTTATAAGTAATTCATCTTGCGATTTTGGTATAATCTTCACGAAGGAACTAGCCGTACTTGGAACGGAAGTAGAGGTCTGTAAATATTTTTTGTTAAAATCGATCATCATCGAGGGCTGAGAATTTAATGCAATGTTTGTGCATTTTGAAGTTGTGGTCAAAAAGAATGTATTGTTGCCCGATAAATTTAACGGGGAAGACGAAACAGAGACTTCAGGTATTTCTGCGTTCGTAACTGTTGAATGAACTTGCTTGTCGTCTCTTATATCTTTCAAGAAGAACACGCTGTTATTACTAGTCGACGGTTGCCAAAATTTGGTTGCTATCATCTTCGATGTATCCGTAGAAGATCTTTTTCCTAATGGCTGTGCCAAAATTGTATTTTTAGTAAAAATACCTTCCAATCGTGGTATCTGAATGGCGCATGGAGTTACAGATTTTGAAACTTTCACGCGTTTCGTTCCGTTTCCTACCTCTTGAGATGTTTCCTTCTGTAAAATCGGTGGCTTAGGGAAATTAGTGTTTAAAAACATTATGCTTGGTCCCGAGAGTTTAGGTTCTTGTGATTTGGCGATAGGCCAACTCTTTGGTGATATTACTATGCTTTTGGGTGGTACATGAGTATCGCTGTCTGCTCCAGTAGATTTCTCAGAGCTAACCTTTGGAGATACTTCGGTCGCTGGTATATTATATGCTGATTTCAGCACACTCAACCTAGGAGCTTTTATGATGTCTTTTTTCGGGTAATTAAGTATCGACCTTTCACTTATAATCGTTCCTACACTTTTGCAGCTGGTGTAAATGCCAGGTTTCGTTTCTTGTATAGTGATCTGAGTATCCCCACTGATGAATTCAGATTCCACAGCTTTATCAATTTTGTTAGCAGCTTTCACTTGATCCAAAGAAATATTCTTCAATGGAATTTGCTTAGAAAATGATGGCTTTATTGTAACTATGCTATCTTTCTTTGTACTCTTCGTATACAAATTTACGTGCTGTTCCACATCACTTTCCAAAATCTCTGTTTCTTTTGTATCTC
The DNA here is from genome assembly GCF_014825855.1 of Bombus pyrosoma. Lineage (NCBI taxonomy): Eukaryota > Metazoa > Arthropoda > Insecta > Hymenoptera > Apidae > Bombus > Bombus pyrosoma. The sequence goes on from NC_057776.1 coordinate 4,110,420, forward strand.
TATATGTAGGAATTGTAACTTGACTGCTATTTGTAATATTTATAACATTCTTCTCTTTGATGGGACTCATGCTAGTATCGTAATCAGCAAAAGTTGTCGTTCCTGATATATGGTTACCGGTTTCTTTATTAACTGTTGAGGATTTGTGTAAATTAAGACTTGGCATAGCCATAAGTTTCCGTTGTACGTCGGCGTCAGATACATCCAAAGGCTCATTGGTATCGAAAATAGACACATTCAAACTTTTACGTTTAGTTTTATTTATATTCTTTGATTTAATCTTCTTTGGCTCTCCATACTTCGAATGTTTTTTCTTCTTCTTCACTGGTTTATCATCAGTGGCTTCTGAAAAGTCAGATTCTTCTTCTATTTTTATGCTTCCAACGATATCGTCACTTGTTATAACGTTGGAACTACCTGGAACTACGTCGCTTTCTAATTGAGCACTTTGTTCCGCAGAAGGCAAGAAGTTATAGCTTTCGTCTACTTCCTCTTTTATTTCAGTCTTTACTGTAACTTCATCAATAATACTTTTGTTGTAATCTTTCTTGGTCTTCGATTTATTCTTATCCGCATTCTTTTTCTTCCTTTTTCGACTCTTTTTACGATTGTAACCGTCATCGTATACAGAAGCCTCATTTACATCTACCAAAGAAGTTATTTATTAAATTAAGTAAAAGGATGATATCAGAAGAAAATTAAAATAGATTAAAAGAAAATAATCAATATTTTCTATATATACATAAGAATTTATTAGACAAACATGAACATATATTGAGACCAAAAGACTCGATCATAATAAGTAGGATAGGTCTTTTACCCATTTCTCCTGCTTTCAGCCATATATCTTCTAAAACTTCCAACTGTTGTTCATCTGGTTGATCATATGCTTCTTCCAATTCTAAATCTTGTAACACTTTCTTAACATCTGGTGGAATATCAGATCGGTTTACTAATTCTTCCATGTCAACATCCGGATTTGTTGCCATTATATTCTTCTTTTTATGTATAGTGTGTCGTTTATTTTTTGGAGCAGCGTTCAAGTAACTTTGTGGTAATTGTCCATTGCTACTATTACTGCATAGAAGATCCATTTGAGAAGGCATAGGTGCGGCTGTTTGTTTAGGATCTTCAGGATGGGGACCTATATCTTCTCCGCGTAACCATAATTCATACCTATAATATATCATACCAAATTAATTTTCTTAATTTCTCTTAACGATGGCAAAATCTATAGATTTTAATTGACTTTTTTTGTAAAAACTTGTTCCTACCTTTCTGGTTGAAAACGTTTCACGAATGTGTCCATAGATATCTTAACCATATCTTTACTACAGGTACATTGTATAGCCCTTTTACCATATTCTACCCATCGTGGTGCAGCGAAATTTGTAGATTCAGCGCAATTGAATCCATGATTGAAACCTGCATGATATCCATAAGGGAAAGTGATCATAATTTCTCCAGCTTCTTGCGTTATCTAAAAGATAAAAAGAAAAATGTTAAGTCTAATTTTCATTTCTACACAATTCTAAATAATTTTTAGGGTACATAAATAATTAAAACTTACTTTATTGTATGGAATAGAATGTTGCTTCAATATTTGGGGAGAAATGAGAGACATTTTATGACGCAGGAAGGCCCGACAACTTTGATAACTTGATGGGAAGTAAAAACTAGCTAGTCTCTCTAATCGTCTGCCATGTTCTGGTGGTATAGCATACCACGTTTTTGGAGCTCCAAAATGTAAATAATTTATCGAATACAAATCCATATCCTCCGTATGCCAAGCAAATGTAGTTTTCCACATCCCAAAATACAAGTATGCTGTATTAACACCATCAATAGATATACCATAATCTTTATTCACATAATCAAGTATTGTTCCCAAATGATTAATATTCCACTCTTTCACGTCTGGATCAGTTAACGAGCCAGATACATCTGCCCCATATATAGGTGCAACATATGTTATATTCTTCCAGTACTTCCTCTCTAAGTCTTCGTAATCAAAGTGACGAGGAGTATTATACCGTTCAGAGTTAGCCAATTTCCTATATTCTTTAACAGTCATTGATTTCTTCTGTATGTTAATTTGCTGATAAAGACCTTGTTTGCCAGTAACCACCTGGCAAATTGGTGCAGGGATTGTAAGATCCATATCATCCAAGTTATAGCCTCTTTTTCTTGGGATCCACTCAACTGGAGGAATTACTTTCGCCAAGCCAGCCTTATGAGCTCCTTTGCTTTCCATGTATTCCACATACTTGGTAAAATCTTTGAACTCTTCGTATGTGGGTCTAAAGACCTGAATACGGGGAGTTCCCCGTGAGATGTTGCTAACCATTTTTTCCTTAATTTATCCTGCTGAAAAGGAAAAAAATGTGAATCTTTAAAAATTTAAGACATTTTTCGAATTAATTGATTCAATTAAAGTTTTTATATTAGCATTAAATATTAAACTAAAACATACAAATGTATTATGGCCACTCATATGTATTACTATAGACAAAATATATGATGTAACCTTCCAAATAATTCATTCAGAAATTTGCAAAAGCCTGAATCATAAATGTATTGTATAAATAAAACTGTAAGAATCATGACATATAAACATAAAACCAAAACACAGTTTCGAAACGTACGGTTATTTAACAATAAACAAACATTTACAAAACAGACTAACATAGTACTACAATACGGGAAAAATATTATGAATCTTTTCTGTTCATTGATGTTTTCGCAAACAACAACATTCAAAAACAGGAAGTAAAAAACGAAGTACTATATTTTTGAGACGATACGTGCCGGAGATGCATAAACAAAATGGATGGTATCTATTGTCAAGAAATTCTTCTTAAAATAACTTCTCTACGACTTTCTGTTAGTTTTCAGGAAATGAATTGATAAATCATTAAGCACTAAAAAGTAATTTATGTTAATGATTTGTATCATATGTTTGATTCTTAAAAAGGGATTTTCACCTAAGGATAGCTGTGTTCACGAAATCTCGTGTTGGCAGATATGTATATTGACCGACACAAATCAACGTGTTTCTAGGTTGTACGATCTCTTCACAGCGTCGTTAAGCACGATGTGTTACTTACATCAAAATTGGACGTTAAAAATCATCTTTTCTGTATAAACACCATGTTCATTCAAATATTGTGGTGGATTTCACTACTTGACACATCTACCGCTGTGCCCCGCGCGTCTCATGCAACTAATAAAGATGGCATTCACTGGTCTATGAGTTTGGGACGCTAGAACAACAGCGCATGCGTGCCAAGCGGGAAATTTGAATTTTTGCATTTTGTCACGTACGTAAAGCTTTATCGAAATTTTCATATAAATTTTGTATTAAATACGTTCAAAACGATATATTTATACTTTTTGCGGATGTTTTTAAATTATAGATATAAATGACAGGGTTAGAAATGTTGGAAATTAATAAATGTATTATACTTTGTGATAATGGAAACGAAATATCTCATTAAAACATATTGGTTTATTAATGTTTATAATTGTGGAAATGAGTGGAGGAGATAAGATACCTAGGGTACATACTACAGAAAAACGGCAGCGATGAGAGGCACATACAGGACAGGAAAAGGAGAGCGATGATAGCAATGAAGAAAACATGGAGCATGGGAGAAAGAATATTCAAAAAGGACTACGAGAGGAGAATGAAGATGTTTGAAGCACTAGTAGAGAGCGTGACGCTGTTTGGAGCAGAGGTATGGGGTTGGAACATGGAAGAATCGCTGGATAGAGTAAAAAGAGGGTACGTAAAATGGATCTTAGGTTTAGACAGAACAACACCAAACTACATACTGACAGAAGAGTGCAAGATAGAGGAAATCAAGGTAAAAGCGTTAAAAAAAGCAGTAAGGTACGAGGAAAGAACTCTAGAATCGGAAAAGGAGCTGGTAAAAGAGTGTATAAAGGAGAGGGAGAGAAACTGGGGAAATGGACAGGAAGGGAAAAGAGCAAGAAAGAGAAAGAAGGAACTAGAAGAGGTGAGAAACGGAGAAACACAGAGGGAAGCAGGAGGGGAGCAAGTAAGTTGGACTGGAGACCAAATTGCAGAAGAAAGAAGGAAGAGAGAAACAGAAGAGAGGAGGAAAAGGATAAGGGAATCCAAATACAATAGGTACTACAGGAACATAACCAAAGATGAGATGCCAAAGTACTTGGAAGGGAGGATGAAGTGGAAGGACAGAAAAATCATAGCCAGATTCAGATGTGGAAACGAGACCAAAACGAAAGAACATTGGAAAGAGGAGGAAGAAAGAAGGTGCAGATTATGTGGAAGGGAAGAAGAGGACCTGAGACATGTACTAGAAGAATGTGAAATAACGGGAGGAGCAAAGGAAATGGAAAAAATATTGAATGGGACTGGGGAAGGACTAATGGACCTGAGAGCGATAATAGAGAAAAGAACGGTAAAGGCAATACAAGAAGGGGTGGAATGACAGGAAAGTAGCACAGCAAGGAGGCAAAAAGACCAAAGTGGCAATAGTGTGTAGGCTTAAGTTGCAATAATTTGTAGGCATAAGTTGAAATAGATCGTAAGCATTAGTTTTAGATTAGAGGTAAGAATGTGATTAGTGCAATAAAGGGCTGTAAAGAAAACTGAAAGTTCGTTCAAAGCCGAGAGGCACGGACTAAATAAATAATAATAATATAATTGTGGAAATGGAAAAAAGGTAATTTTCGATGTGTATGACAATTTATTGAATATGTACAGTTACAAATTTTATATACATTTACAATAAATTTTCATATTTTTGACATGTGTACATAATGCTTAGATGTCTTCATATGAGTTATATTCTATGTAATTTATTTCTGCATAGCTAATTAGGACTTCTTCTTTTTCTCTGAATTAAGTGTTAACAAAAAAGGAGATACGGTTCATTTATAGTTCAACCAATTATTTAACTCGTTGAGTATGGAGCACCATTTTGAGCGATTCACACGCAACTAATTGCCCAGTGATAAAACAAAACTATATAGATGGAGCAAATCTAATGAAAAATTAATGACTCAACATTTAATGTAACTTAAAAAGAATATTAATTAAAACTAAAATTGAATTATTAGAAAAGAAAACATGTTAACGATAGAATAATTTATTAACTGGAAATTTTCAATTTTACTTATATCATCTTTATGGAATTTTTATTATCATGAGAGTATACTCTGTTTAGAAGAAAATGGAGGACATATCGAACATCTATTGTAATTTGTTGTATTTTTTGTGGTCACTCACGGTCTTATTTCATATATTTAACAATAAAACAAATGTATTTTAAGCATTGCCAAAGAGAATAAAAATTGAAACCATAGAATAACCGAACGATCGTAATTTAACAAGATTATACTTTAGATAGAATATTGTCTCTGCAATTACTATCTGAAATTTTTTATAAATCATTTGAAAATTTCCTAGATAAGTCATAACGATGTAACATTAATCGATACATAAAATATACGTTCTGAATAAATTTAAATACGTTCATCTAAATAAATGTTTTGATGTTAGTAAATCGCACTCTTATTAAGAAGCTAAAAATTAAAAAAAAAAAAGGAATAGATGACTATCGAAATTTCAAGTGTTGACCAATTTCGCATCAAGATAAGACATATATATTAGGTTGTCCCAAAAGTTTCTTTCGTTTTATAAGAAAATAATAGATGCATAACATGTTTTGTTTTATATTCTTTTATTGAATTATTTATGATCCATTTTGTTCTATTACTACAAAATTTTATTACTATCTATTCTATTCTATTGCTCTGATAAAATAATATAAAACAAAAAGTGTTGTTACGTCCTGTAACTCAAACAAATATTCTAATCCATCTTTCGGCCAAGATGGTCAACAGGAACAACAATAATCCCAAGGAACCATTAATTGCCGCGTCTAAAATTCTCTTTACGACGACCAAGTGAATTGCATAAGAAAATTTACCGTCTTTTCTTCTACTGTCGCGGCCCTTAATTTATACAATATATTCTTCAAGTCGAGACGTTCCTTAGGGTTATTACTCATCATTGTAAACACGAGAAAAGCAGGTTTTCCGATACTCGAAGGCCACTTCCACCTGCGAGCGACTGTTGGTAGGGGCTGGCCAGTACCCTTCATCAATTTCCCTTCTCGACATTATCGTCGCCGATTGTCACTTACTGTCAACTCTTCTGTCAAAATACACTTTAACCTGTTATTCACTCTTCGGTAAGAACATTACAATATCTCTTCGGTCGTAACACTCATAAACGCTTACATCATTCAAAAGTTGTTGAAAATAAATAGTGATATTTAAACTGTGAATCCAATGTTAAAGTCATTCAAAGTACCTCTATTATGTTAACCGAAATAAGAGATCGGCTGATTTGTGGCGTTGATTATCGTATCGAAACGAGAACTTACGACTCTCGTTGACGCGTTATACTGCGTCTTCCCGCGAATACGATCGAACAGTTGTGTATCTATTATTTCCTTATAAAACGAAAGAAACTTTTGGGACAATCTAATATTATTCTATATTTACTGTATTTGTTACAACATTTATCTCTTTATAGAGTGTAGTATTTTTCTACTACTTATAGATAATGATTTATTTGTAGATTAATGATATAAAATCTTGTTTATTACTTCTACAATCAATACGTATTGTTTATTAATAGAGTAGACATGATTTTTAGATGTTATATCTAATCGTCAAATTTGTTACTATGATCATACATGTCGTTACTTTGAAACATTTTTATCACGGTCATATAAACGGTCTGGACTTGTCTTCTGCATCTTCCTACAATTATAATTTATATTATATGTAGTATCGCGGACATAAGACTTAGGAGTTAGCGGGTGAACCACATACAATGTCGCGAGAGCCGAGACGTTTTTAAACCATAAACAATGTCCCGAAAGCCGAGGTGCCGATGGGCCTGTAAATGTGTCATCGGTCCTTCAAGTGAATAGTTTCATAGAAGAGGTCTACGTGGCTTTGGCCACGAGCGGTCGCGGAACACGTGTGTGGTGGGTCTACGGCAAGACAAAAGACATGCGAGAGCAGGGCAGTTTGAGTTGAGAAGTCGAAGACTGTGAATCGAGAAGTCAGAGAGAGAGTGCGAGTTGCGTTGTCGATATAGTGCTGTTAGCGTTGTCGAGAGAGTGTGGTCCGCGTGAGAGAGAACGTTGGATCCGTTGTGTCGAGAGTCGTCTAGATTGTAGCGTGTTATTGCAATTAGTTAATATTAAACTACCGTCGTTTGTCTATCTATATTTGTACAATCCATTCATTGTAAATAAACTACAAATATTAGGATATAATAACATTATATTCCATTGAAGATACTTCATATATATTAAGTAAAATAGGAGCATAATGTTCTAACAAACAGAATACTTTTTAGTAATATTATCCATTTTAAAACTAGTTCTTTGATTGACTTAAAGACAATGGAATGGATTGATAGTCTTGATGGCGAATCTACTAATACGCTTTGTATTTCAATATTTCTTTTACTTTGAGCATTTTGATTTTTAAGTTTACTATTTAAAACTGTATAGTTCTTCACTATTATATCCAGTAGCCATCTATATAATTTATTTATCTTTAATAAAAAATAATTTTTTACAATCAACATAGAATAAAAAGCTAACTACATACTTGCATCCATTTTTAATACTTATTGTATCATCTTTTAACTGATCTCCTTTCTAAATACATGAACATATTTCCGTTCTAATAGCATGTTCTATGTCTAAGTTCTCAACTAAGTTCTCTAATTCATCAACAGGCTTTTTTATATCCTGTTTGTTTGAAAGCCTATTATCAAATATAATGAAGTATATACATGAGAATATTAATAAGTTAAATGTATATTACGATGTATCTTTCGTGTAGTTAGGTAGTTTATATTATATCTACAAATGGTGCTCTGTGCATGAATAACAATGCAAGCTTAAGCAATATATTTAACTTTCTTACTACAACAATGGCTTTTCTGAAATATATTGATGTGAAATTAATTCACCAAATAGAACTTTATTTTCTATAAGGTGGAAAATATCACTAGCAACCATCACGTGTTGCAACAGGTGTTCGACTACTAGTGTCAGGAAATTTAAGGGGTGATTCTTGAAATCGAAATCAGACGGAAATCAAGAATAAAAAAATTGTGTTTTCGGCTTTAGTTTTTAGTTATTGACAATTAAAAATCGGTTAAAATATCCCTGCACGCGAGCAAACCTCCTTACACGGACGAAAGGAGGTCGGCATGAGCGATAATTTACCTTGTTGTAGATAAGAATACCATGATATTCAAAGCTGGAAACGAAACAATTTTGCAAAAGAAATGGTAAATTGAACATTAAACCTGCTTACTTATGGAAATCCATAAGAGCATATCGGAAACTACAATATAAATCGCCCTGTGAAATTTCCAAATAGAGGAGATTAATGTTCCCACTAATCCTTTGCCTTCATAATTCATAAATAGAAAAGCCTATTGTCAATGTTCATAAATGTCAATGTTATACACGCACTGTGATTGTCCCGGCCGCGGGTATCCACAAAAGATGGAAAATGCCATTTAGCTTAATGGAAAAGATAATATCCGCCCTTTCTGCTTGAGGGGCTAATGTACATAAGAGTCTGTTTAGTCTAGATACTACATTATATTATATGAGACAGATCTTAATATGAAGCAATTTAGAACTACATACCTAAATTTTGGCAGTCAAAAGATATTAACATTCCAGGTGTCAGGTGAAGGATAACAATAGAAAGAGATAAAAATAACAGAAAAAATAATCTTGAAGTAATAACTCTGAAAATAATTAAAGACTTACTGTCTACTCATCCCTGGTAAACGCAAGTTTCCATACATAGTCTTTCAACATTGTACAGAAACAAGGACATGTGTCTAGGGAGGTAGTATTGAAATTTCACTTGTAATGCCATCATGTAAACGATACCTTGATCGGCTCTTCTGAGCACAGTTTTTTTTCTTTTTATTTTTCTTCAGTATCTTTCTTTTATCATAAACATTTTCTATAATTTTATATTTCAACTAATGTTTGCGTTGTAGTATTTTGATATAATGTTTTAATGTGATTCAGAAATTTGTTGCAATAATAACCACTTATAAGGTGAATCCCTTTATATACATATATTTGTACATACAATATATTTGTGCAAGATAATGGTCGAATTAAAAAGGCAAATGTATTTGACAAAAATATATATAAGTGTATGTATAATATAAATGCAAGAATATTATAGTGATAAGTCCTTGAACGGCTGCGTTCAATCACGTTTTCTGACATTCAGACTGCACACCTGTTATTTATCACAGAATGGATTTTCAAACAGGTAGATATTTTAGAGACTGATAGCAAGTGATAAACAATCATTCTACGGAAACATAAATTCTTCGTCTTGATCAGTGTCTACTTTATATTGTATTATTGTTGTTAATTACTTAAAAATAACTAACTAGTTTGTAGCTAATCAAAGCCTTAGAAATTCTGTGTAAATGTTTCTATATTACATATACGTTTCATGACGTCTTTTAAGAAAAACAAATGAAATATGGATATTCAACTTAATATGTTTATTCTGTGTGTAGCGAGTATTTTTCAATTATTATTTTTAAACTAGATATTTTTCCAACTTTATCTTTATTAAAGTTTTTAAGTTTTTCAAGCTTTTCTGTTTTTGATCATTTAAAGATGATATTTAATGACTCAAACTACATAATGACTCACCTAAAGCACATGTTAAGTGTCCAGAAGAAGATCTATATATTTCTTTCTTGTATAAATTTAAATTTTTATCTAATTTTTTGATATTGTTAAAAAGGAGAAATTTAATATCAAAATCAGTTTTATATTCAAGATCAAAATTTTGTGTTAACAAAGATAATTTCTTTTATAGATGCATGACTCATGTTTTACAACGATAATAATTAATATAAAATGTCAATGTCCAAATCTCGTCGACAAACATTTATTCTACGATACGTGTTGGGAGAAATTCGATTGGCTATCAATAATTTATATCTCTAAAATTAACTTTAGGAATAAATTTATGGCATATTTTAGCAATTAATAATATTAGTAATATAATCGCAAACTAAGAATAAAAGCAAGAGTTTGTTACAAATCACAATTAAGTATATTGATTGTAAATATTATACAAACATTGATTGCAATATTAATGCATGTAGTAAAATGAGATAAACCTCATGAAATTCAATAAATTGACCACTTGAAATTGAATAAATACAATACAATATAAATTACAACTTGTAACAATTGCGGATTTTTATAAATTTACAAGAAATTTAAGGGTACAAAAATGCACAGAATGTGCATAAAATGCAAAAATATTAAAAATATCTAAAACAGACTACTTGTTATAACATTCAATAGATAAAACAAGTTTCTGCTTAAATTATTCAATTTCTTAAGTGTTTATAAGTATCCGCAGTCCAGTAATAAGTAGTTTAGTAATATTGACGATAACCTATAATTTTTTAAATTTGTAATATAAATTTGTAAATATTTGTAAAGTAAATAACTTGTAATTTGTAGCTCAGAAATTATAAAATTGTACCATAATGTCATTATGTACATACGAATATATAAACTTTAATTGAATTGACGAAAAGATGTGCTAGGCGACGCAATCGGTAAATAGGGAAACTGTGTGACCAGTAATTGGAAGAAGAGAAGGTGGGACTGTCACTTAAAAATTTCGTCACGTTCACACGTGTGCGATTATTAAAGACGAGGAGGAGGGAGTAGTATGAAGTTTTATTTCGCCTTCACCGTTGAGTTGTAGCTCGTGGCCAGTCGTGGCAGTACAGCAGCGCGCCTCCTCTAACGAGGAGTTCGTTCAACACGTCTTCTACTTTTGCATTTATGGTGTTGTCCTCGTGTGGTGAACTTTGTATGCGTTTCACATGTCACCTCCGATAGCAGTACGAGAGCTGTATTGTACAGTATAAAACATCTAGATAAAACATTTCTATCAAAGAAATTTTATTTTTATTTACAATTAAATGCACAGTATTTGTTCTAGTGAATATTTCGTCGGTATGTGTTTCTTCACAAATTACTAGATTGCGGATATTTATGCATTTAAGGGAAATTTGACGGTGATATACTGTATAGAATAACAAATTATCAATTATACAACTATATTTATTATAGTTATTGTATAGTATTACACTTATTAATACTATGCTACATATTATATATTATTATACTACTATAATTTACTTATAGTATTTAGTAAGTAAAATGAATTTCTATTCGACCTCCACTTCTTTAACATTGTAACTATCATAAATAATAACCAACTTATGAGTTTTTATAGAAACCTTATAGACTGATAACAGATTTTTTAAGATTTTAATGACACATTATGATGTATATAGATAAAGCTTCTTTTTTTGCATTATGTATTTATTCATGTACTTCATTTTGCTTTCTTTGATACGAGTTTCACACTTTAGTCATAGAGTCTATTATATTTATTATTTATTATTATATTTAATTATATTTATCAATGATATGAATTTGTACAAACATCCGCAATTTACAAATTAAGTTACGATATAAACAAAACAAAATTTTTCGGTTAGTCAAATTAAAACATTATTAAACATAGAATATAGAAAGTTATATAAGTTTGTGTGAATTTGTTGTTTGAATACGATTTGGATGAAAGTGATTAATTTGTATTTTCTTCTCTAATCTTAGAGACACGCGGCAATAGCGCATCATAAGCTGATAATAGAACCAGTCTAGCGATACGAATGTATTAAGAGGACTTTAGATTTCAAATTTTAGCACGTGGAAATAATAATACTTCAATGTTATAAATGGTTCAAATACATATATAAAACACCAAATTTAGTATATTATACCATTATTATTTACTATATTTAATATCATTATTAAAGTTAAAATTTTTAATGCGTTTTATCTATATTTTTCGCTTTCTACAATGGAACTTTTTGACAGTGTTTCAACGTAGATTCATGTTACGTGCATCGATATTTACAATTCAAATCGGTAAGAATACGGATAAAATAAGTGTTGCCAACAGTTTTCTTAATCGTCCGTGACTACTAGATGGCAAATCTGTATTTACTTGTAGGAAATAAGAAAGTGCTAGTTTATGAATATACTATAGAATGGATAAAGTATGACAAAATATATATGTACATATAAAATATCAACAGTATAATGCTTTATGTAATGTGTGATATTTAGGTAAAATTTTCTACTGAGATTCTCTTATTCAAATTATATTCTCAAAAATATAAATTCACATAAAAATCCACAATCTAATAACTACTATATTACGTGAGGCTGAACCATATATTAGTGAATATTGAAATCATGATCTTTTTTAAATTAAATGAAGAAAATATGGAATAAAGTAAATGTATGAGAGCGTACGAAGCTCTGGTTGCTTTGCATAAAATTCCATAAACGTCCACCCACGGTATGACGGTTACGAAATGCGACAATCAATTCCTTGAGACTTGATATACCAACTCGATCTTTCTTTACTTCTCTTTTAGTTCTCGTTTTGCGTATTGTTTATCGCGGTCTCATGCGTGTGTTTCGTTGTGTTTAGTGTTGATAACTCACATCGGCCATTAAGAAAAGAAGGAATTAGCAGCACATAGTGAAAAGTCGGATGTGAGGAACCGAGAAAGATTGAACAAAAGAAATGAGCACGAAGGTACTCATCGAGATGCAACAGCAGCTAAGGCATATTGTGACCACCTCTGAAAATGCTCCGACCAGTACTAAGAAACTAGAGGACTTAATGGATATCCAGAAATCGATTTTTTTAGTCTTCGAGGATATTACCTACTGCGCCAGGCCGTGGATACTTTCTGGAAGTAAGTTTTTCACTACAATACAATTTTTACTAAGTCATTGTTATAAGCAAAATTGTTTGCTATGATAAATGTTACATGGAAGTTATATAAATAATTTCTTGTTATGTAAAAACTTCCATAAAAAAATTTTTGCTTTTAATGTACATAAATAATTCCTTAATGTAACAAATTTTTTGTTCGTGCTTTTTTATTCGCATTCACATAAAGTTTCTTTAATATTGCAAATTTCATATAAAACTTTTTGTATTGGAAGTGAAGTATGAAATGCATTGATTGAATATGTTTGAATAAAACGACATATTTCACGAAAATTTATTTATAGAAATCTTTACCTGATTTTTCTTATCGTGTAACGTATAACATAATAGGTTTGGCGTCCTGTTTATTCAACCCAACATGTTTCGTGCATGATGAATTATCTTTTTTTCTTTCAAAAGAGTAATATTAATATCTAATTAGTACACAAGTGTATTGCAACCAACAAAATTAATATGATGTTTATTCATGAGATAAGATCTTTACGAGTTAACGGAACTGAATGTGATAGCGTCGTAACGGAATAACGGTTTTCGAAGTTGGCTAATTTTGTGGCAAACGGGGACGAAAATTTTCGCGTTCCATGTGAGTCAAAGTAATAAGATAATCGCTTTTAACTACCATGAATAAACTATATTAACTTTTCTAAGGCACATTCAAGCTGTTAGTAATTATGAAAATTTCACTTTTTTATTATATGTAAATGTTATATGCATTATTGTTTATTAGCAATGATATTTATTACTGTTATTATACTTACAAGCGCATATACAAATGTAGTATTATAACAATAATAATACAAATGTAATTATAATAAATTTTTATTTTCTTCTAGATTTCCGAAAAAATATTTTATAAATCATATTTTATATAATTAATATTTTATTGTATGGTTAGTTTTAAAGCCAAAGATAATTGTTGATATCAATTCCAATCAATTCCTATTTATTATCACTTTTAGTTATGTTAACTAACCTAACAGATAGGGATAGGAAATTTAGAAAAGAATCAACTGTGATGTAGTCTAATGTAAATAAAGTGAAACGTCAATTTCAATTAGCTCACTTACACGGTAATTATAATACATAAAGGATAATTTCTTATATTTTTTTAGACTCTATGTTTGTTTAGATTCGAATAATATTTAATAATAGTTGAAGCAGACAGTTAAAATGTGTACAATGATTATCTAGACAATCAATGACCATATTAGAAAATAATTATTTTCTTATCTATTACTTTTTTTATGATAGATAGTTTTAGTAAGTATTCGTGATAGGTAACATTCATGTTAAAACAGTGTAAAATTAAATGTAGCTAAAATAAAATATTCTTACTATATTTTAGAGCAAATATATCGTGGTAAATAAATTGTTAAGATGATAATACAATAGGAGCTGTTCTCGCTCTCGGAATTGGAATGCTTGAGAATTCCCTTGAGAGCGTACAAATATAGACTGTGTCGTCTGTATCTGACTGTATGCACAATCGGACCCTCCCCTACCTCATCTCTCTGTGTTGTATGCGTGCGCCAATGTGTACCGCCATATGAGTTTATTAACCCTGAAACGGTTAATAAACAGAAACGACAGAGAAGATGACAGAATAATAAACATCGTTGATACTGTCTTTAAAAAACATAATAGAGTCAAATCGTCCTTTACAAATTCAATAAGACCTTCATTATGCTGCGGTCAACGATATAAGAAACATCTTTTATCTTCATCTTTCTCTTTCCACGTAACTTTCTATGTATAAATGTGATAAAAGTCCCTTTTTATTAAAGATATATATTATTATGTATTCTTTCATTATTTTTGTTAGAGATATCGGATACTTAAAATGATACGTAAATCCAACAGGGACCTAACATATTAATTAAAAAAATAATATCGTAATAAGAAAAGTATGCTTTCCCCCACCACTACTCCCACCTTTGCCATTTTCTTTGCCGTTCTCTCCTTTAAGTTCTTTTCCGTTGATTTTGCTTTCTAGTTTTACCGAACAGTGAAAACGATCGGTTTTAAGCGAGTCTTGTGAGCTTGTTTTCAAACATCGAGGAATGTAATATGATGCAGATCTCATGATCAGATGAAAACAGGACGAGGTAAACAGGTAAAGCATAAGTAGGAATTATCACGTGTCTTTATTATCGGCAATTAATAATATACTTACGTAATTAGCGGTTTGGTGTTTTAGATTTATCGACACGCAATGTAGCATGCATCGAATTCGTATTTTTCACTTTTAGTCGATAATTGACGGGAAGAATTCAAAACGAACAATTTCGAAATTCTTGCAGCGATGCGAGAGAAATGCGTCGGTATTGCAGAGTGAAAGTATGGACCGTTTACTGTTTGCAAAAATTTCATAACTTATAGCAGCTGCAGATTGTAATGATATACATATGTATATCTTTTATCGTTTATCTTTCATTAATATTTGGTCTCTCTATTACTTAGCCTCTGTCTTTTTCCTTCTCTCCTATTGAAAGTTTTTCGTTTCGCCTTTTTTCCTTCCTCTACTTTTTTTTTCTTAAGATATTCTATTTACGGTATACGTTGCACGATGAGACACAAAAAGTTGAAATTTCGCCCTTTGACTGTAATTCTTTTCTTCTGAAGCCCTTCAGGTTCACCACGGATTTCCAAACATAGGGTATTAAGCCTGAAAACTTGTAACTTCAAACAAATTTAGGAATTTATTACTTTTATAGGTTATCTAGAAAACGTTTTAAATTCGTTTATTTTCTATTACTATTACTTTATTACTTACTTCATTATATAGACTGCCGATTTTCGTGCAAATTCACATTTTTATGTACACAACCAAAAAAATAGAACTTGAATTTGTTTTACCTATCAAAAAATTATAACGAGTACTCTACTTTCATTTAAATATTTTATACATTTTTGTATATTATACGCATGTGTATAGTTGTGTATATCTTTAAATTTTGCGTAAATACATCAAAATCTAGTTATTATATAGACCTTGAAGTTCATCCATATCTTTAATTAAAGTTAAGTACTTAACTAAAATATTCGTGCAAAAAAGAAATAATCGTTTAATAAACGTATGTTTTTAATTAATTTATGGAAATACGCAAAGTTATCTCATGTAAAAAATTTTGAAAAAATCTTACAAAAGTTTGCCATATAGAATACTATTTTTATTAGTGTTATAAATCAACTCACATGCGCGAGCCTTTATAAACTTTATACAGTTTACATTGAAAAGACAGCGTGTTATCGCTATAAAAACGAAGCTCAACAATGCATTATATCTATCCAATACTCCAACTTTCGTTGATAATGCAGCGGGCGTTTTTTAAGCCAGATATCATTTAATAATACGCATGTCTGCAGAAAATATGTACATAAATGTTTGTTTCAGAAAAGACTGAACTATTAAAAAATTTGAGCGGCGAATTCAGAGCCGGCGAACTTACGGCGATTATGGGATTGTCCGGTGCTGGAAAGTCCACACTGATGGATGTTCTAACTGGCTTTACGTTAGTAGATCTCTTATCTGTATTTTCTTCTATCTGTAATTTCTTTTTATCATAAAGTAAATAATTTCGACGAAATTTTGTATGAATCATCGATAACAATCTGTTGAATTTGGGACTGGAAATTTAGATAACCACTAATACTAAACAAAACATATTTATAAAAAGTTTCTAGATAAATTGGGCTCAATAGATTCACGTTGATAATAATCATCACTGATGATATTGTGCTACAATGATGTTTAATGATATAATATTATATAAATAGAAAATCAACTACTGAGAACTAAACTTTTTAACGTTTGATGAAGTCTTACACTCTTTCATATTAATATATTATGTAATGTGTATTATTTTTATTTAATCTCAGAAATATTATAACTATTATTGATATAAAAATTTCAGGTAAATATTAGTTTGACAAATCTTTTCTATGCACAATAATTTTGAGATTTGATTAAAGTGGAGAAACCCAGCAAAGAAATACAAGATTTCAAATAAATACAAGAAATCAAATAATTTCGCTACACGTATTTCTCTTTTCAATAATTTTACGCCATTGATATTACATATGAGACTGAACGCTAGAAATATTTGTGGTTATAAAGTAACGTTGGCACGACTGTTATATTATGAGCAATTATTACATTACAGTAATCATAGTAGCATGTAGTGTGAAATTGTAAGTATCAAGTGCGGTCACATGCTCTGTTGCAAACGGTCAATTTCCGGTTGATCTCAAAATATCAGATATCATTGACCTACGGGGGCTATGTCGCGATCTTTGTCATTTTTGACAACCATACGATTGACTTTATCAACCATTGATGATGCTATTAACGCTACACCAAATTGAAATTTTCAATGATTTGATATATCTTCGCTGATCTAAAATTTACTAAATACATACTATCTAGAAATTTTTAATCAAAATGAAATTCTCGCTCTACTTTAATAGAATAATGTTGGCAAATGAGTCCACATGCCATATAAATTAGATGACAGTTTAACGGTCACAACAGAAGGGGGAGTTGTACAATATTGATACGAGAAACACGTGTTTTTGAAACGAGTGTCTGGCTTGAAAGATGCGAGTATGAAAACTGAACATGTGATACACATGATATGAAGCATAATACAGTTAATATTTTTGTTAATTACTGCTGATATAATTCCATCATTTTATTACTATATTCATTTTATGTATTTTTAGCTGCTTCAAAATTTATTTTTAATAGTAATTTCTATATTGTTTGTTTTAGACAATGAACACATGAATGTTTCAAGACATTACTTCTAAACTATTAATCAGAAAGTATTATTAAATGCTCAATTGTGTGATGTTGTAGTAATGAACACATAGTATCCTTTTATTGCTCGATCAAACAGACACGACCTGTATTTCCATTGAGTACGCATCGAAGTATAATTCGATGTTCGTTGGATGAAATAGAGTTATCACCGATAAACTTGCGTGACCAAAGAAATCTTGTATTTTATAACAGAACGATAAACCACTATTTACAACGCGACTAGTTCCATGCTCTCATGAACGTTTGTTATAAAAAATTCCGTTAACATATTATTTATTCATTAATTAAATTTATATTCCACAGTCATCGCTTATTGTCTGTATACTCTTATACTTCATATTATAATTTTTAAAATCATATCACATTCTTCACATATAAGAAATCATTGTGTAAATTACCACTAGAAGGTTTAGAAAATTATATGTTTAAAGGTTTTAAGTAACAAATTAGATTTATATAGGTTCATCTTTTTTTTAACTAAAGATGATAACGTTACTGAGTAATTTCTTTCTTACAATTTTATTTTTATCTCAATTATTGTTATGCAATATTTTTTCTTTTATGGTAGTGAATTAAAAATATCAAATTGTGTCTAATGATTCATTATAAAAATTACAAACATACTAAGATCATCTGAGTAGTTTATGCGATGTTTTAAGTAGGTTAGCTGAAGGCATTTTAAATCGACCATTGTGTGTTATCACGATGCATTTAACTGCATCGTATAACTGATGAAAATTGGCATATTTACATAATTTGAATATTGATCCGTTCTTTTCGGCACATGGGCTGCATATAACACAGTTCCTCTGCAAATTAATCTTTCTATCTTCCATAAAACAAGAAAATTAACAAAAGAAGTCGAAAAAAGGAAAAGAAATCTAAAAAATGATAAAGAAAGTAAGAAAATTGGAAACGCGCTACAAATCGTAGGATTAAAAATGTATTTCATTACTTTGGGCCGTTTTCAGAACGACTGGTGTAACCGGGAATATAATGGTCAATTCAAAAGCTAGGAATCTCAATGAATTTCGAAGATTGTTAGCGTATATAATGCAAAACGACAATTTGCAGCCACTGTTGACCGTGCAGGAAGCAATGAACGTTGCTGCCGACCTAAAACTTACCACAAGTCCTCAACAAAAGAAACAAAAGGTATATTACATTTTATTCGTCAATCTGTAATATAATCGCAGAGTAGTTTGTTCTAAGCCACAACGCTCAAAGTAATTGAAAAATTGCTCGTCGAAGACTTTATTGTCTATAGCTTGTTTATAGTCATTTAGGAGCTCAAGGTCATAGAAGCAACTCCCCATCATTAAAAATATCTCATTATTCATTCTTTAGGGATAATTTTTCTTTGTTTATTAATAATTAATTTTTAATCTTTTCTTTGGTTTGAATAAGGTTGATTTAAATTAAATTAGATATAATAATAAATATAATAAATAAAAAATTGTATAATTTCTCTTTAACTTAAGAAAATTCATCATTGAAGAGGTCAAATACAACAGAAATTTTATGATGTTTACGATATCGGACAAAAGCATAGATCAATGATATAATTATGTTACTATACCAATTACAATTAATGCCGTTAATATACCAATTAATACATATATATATATATATATATATTATTAATATACCATGCGTATAATTGTTAAAAAAGTTGAATTAATTGCCCCATTAATTTCTTTATAGTTTCATAGTTTTATATTCTAGTTTATTATACAACATAACAAAAGTATTCCTTTTAGCATTTCACATTTCTTAATTTAAAAGGAAACTAATTTTGAATCACGTTTTCAGATTGATCAGATTTTGGTTACAATGAGTCTGGACACATGTCGCCACACACGAACGGGAAAACTTAGCGGTGGAGAAAGGAAAAGGCTGGCCATTGCATTGGAATTAATTAACAGTCCTCCGATTCTATTTCTCGATGAACCCACTAGGTATATATTTGTACTTTAATACTTGTATGCTTTATTAATACCAAATTTCGCTATAAATTATTTCTTTCTAAAAAAAATTAATAATAATAATAATAAAGATCTAATTTGATATTAATTGCAGTGGACTAGACAGTGTGACCTCAAAATATTGTATAACGTTGCTAAAGCAGTTGGCAAAGGCGGGACAAACGGTAATTTGTTCTATTCATCAGCCCAGTGCTTCGTTGTTGAATATGATCGATCATCTTTACGTGGTGGCAGACGGAAACTGTGTGTACAGTGGTAGCACACAGAATTTAGTGCCTTATTTGAGCAGTCTCGGTTTGCAATGTCCAACTCACTATAATCCAGCTGATTATCGTAAGTAAATAAAGAAATCGGACATATTTCATACCATTTCCTTGATCATATTGCTAATTTACATTATATCCTATCTATAGTGATATCTCTGAATAAAGAATCATCAAAAGAGATATTGCACGAGCGTTTTGCATACACATTTAAGAAAGAAAAAGACAGTATATGATTTATGAAAACGTGAACTATTGCTCCTTGCCTATTTTATTATGCGGAATTGTCGTGATGTATAAGACACAAAGCGCCTTTAATCATTCGTACTATAAGAATTACGCAAAACATTCGCGAATTAGCAAGAAAATTTTATTAAAATATCCACTAACATTCTTTATTCGCTTAAAAAGTTAAGGATAACCAAGTTTAAATGGTGTTTGAGAAAGTCTTTTTTTTATAGTGATGGAAATCTGCAATGGAGATTACGGCAGATATCTGCCGCAGATGGTGAATGCCATCGAGAATGGAAAAAATAATGCATGGAGGTCAATCAGTAATGTAACCAACGTCAATCATCAAGAGGAAGTGATCGCTTTGAATGTGACAGCTTCGTTCCAAGCACTTCGACAACGGTCTCCGATGGAGATACAGCACGTTTATGGTAAACATAAAGCTGGTGCTGGGTGTGCCATTGGCTTCTGGAAACAGCTGTTCATTTTACTTAAAAGAAACGCTATCAGACTCTCAAGAGATAAGGTAATGAATAATTCGACCTTGGAATGAAAAATTTATCTAGAATGTAAATAAAATACAATGAATACAATGTAAATAAAAAATATTTGCACTTGTTTATATTTTCTAGTAAAATATTTTTCTATCAGGTCCTACATTTCAATTATACGGTACTCAATTTTTGTAATCTTATGAAAGTACTACTAAATGATACGAAAATTAATATACTTGGATCTAATTAATTAGTATGTAATGTGCAAATATTTTTTGCAGCCGCTGTATATTATTTACAAAATAGGTTCGTTGTAACAGACAAAGCGTAGAAGAAAGTTATAGTATAACTGAGCCGTCAATTGTGAAATTAGTCGCTAGATGTAAGAAGAGCCAACACAATAGTATTAATAGATTCATTTGGATTTGTTAGTCTTCTCTATTTATTGTACTTGTGACACGTGTACAGACTAGTCGCGTAAGAATAAAGATATATATGCGACTGGTCTGTATTTTTTATATATAGGTGTCTTCATATTTAGAACACGGAAATGTACAATAATAATAAAGCCAGTCCCATCTGTGAGATCATTGATTACTGAGTCAACGTCTATTAAATGATAAGAACTGTGAAAGAGTTCTTTATAATATTACCTTCCTTAAATTCGATTGTATGAGTTGAGTTCAATAGTATAATTTGATTAGAATGTTTCGACTAAATTTGAAAATTGATACTGAAATGTTAAAAAAAATTTTTAGTAAATTTCACTGAATAACTCGGGAGATAGAAATGAATATGTAGATACAAAGTTCGTAACATTTCTAGAGAAATCTGACACTTGGAAAACATGTAATAAGTAACATTAGTGATATAACCGCAGAAGTAATTGACCTTGGTCAAAGTATGATATTTCAGACACTTCTATCAATTTCAATAGATATATTTATAATAAAATTATATAGAAATTTAGATATCAAAGAAATATTAACATTTTCAAATATTTTTCATCTATAATTTCGATGAACTTATCGAAGTGTGATGCCCTTTTCGATTTCGATAATTTAAAAATATATTGTATAATTCAACATTTTGAACAATTTTTTCCTATTCGTATAACTGGCGGTAAGCGATAGTTTTAGAGTTATACGCAAAAATACGCTGCCGCTCGGCCTTAATTTTCAAGCTGGTTTGGGTTATTAGTAATATGCATTAATCCGGCCGTCGCGTGAGGCGGTTGACCAGCATTGTTTACAGTTTACATTAATACTGATAAGGGGATTCGCAAATTGATATTACTATTAACCCAACCCAGTTTGAAAAGTAAGAGCGAACGGTGGGGTACTGTTGTGTCTAACTGGGAGACTAAGGACGACCGACGGTTATATGTGTAGGAAAAAGTTCAGAGTGTTGAGTTTTACAACATATTTCAAAAACATCGAAATCGGAGAGAGCGTCACATTTCGATAGATTGATTATAATTTCTTATATATATTTTTTCTTAACAAAGTAAGAAAACATTCAAATTGCCTCCTGTCCTTTTTACAGGTATTAACATTTACACGACTTTCAATGCATTTTGTAATTGCCTTGATTGTTGGCGTGATCTATTTCAAAATAGGCCAAGATGCTGTCTACGTGTTGGATAACTTCAATCTTCTGTTTTTCAATATAATGTTTCTTATGTTCAGTGCCTTCAGCGCAACAGTAACAACATGTAAGCCCAAAACATTTTACCTTGTTTTCTTGAATAAAAATTGTTTACGTTAATCAATAAAAATTGTTATTACATCACAGTTCCCTCGGAGTTACCAATCATCATGAGGGAGCATTTCAATCGCTGGTACAAGTTACACTCTTTTTACCTTGCTAACAAGTTAGCTGACATTCCCATTCAATTCACAGCCATTTCTTTGTATATTCTCATTGTATATTATATGAGTGATCAATTATTAGAACTTCAACGATTTTGTCTCTACACGCTAATGTGTTTTGCCGTCAGTATGGTTGCTCAAACGTTTGGCCTTTTAGTTGGCACAGGAATGAAAGTACAGGTTTGTATGAATGTATATTTTTAAAAATATTTGCCATATATTGCATTCTTATTTTATTATTTGCTTCAGCACGGTATGATCTTTGGACCACTCACGATTCTTCCATTTTTGATATTCAGTGGATTTTTCGTTCAATTCAGGGACGCTCATCCGTACTTACGATGGTTGTTCCATTTATCGTTTCTTAAATATGGTTTCGAGGGTGTAATGATCGCCATTTATGGGTAAAGTCTATAGCATAAAGTTTATTTTATAAAATTTGTTCCTTTCACATAATTGTTAACATAATATTCTTCTGTAATTTCAGGTATGACAGACCAAAGCTTTCTTGTTCAGACGTCTATTGCCATTTTGCTATACCGGAGACGTTGTTAAACGCTGTAGACATGAAGCAAGCTAACTATTGGTTCTGTTTGATTGTATTGGTCGCTCTGTATATCGCACTGGATATTGGAACGTACACATTACTGAAATATAAGTTAGAGAAACGTGTATAAAAAAAATACAAAATCGAAAATATGTGTGAGATGTCGATGAAACATTTTTTCTACGATCGTGTTGTGTTCAGTGTAAATAGAACAATATAAATGAATTATTGTTAAAGACTGATTTTCTTTTAAAACTTCTGTATAAAAAGAAAGAAAGAAAAGAATTTATAAGAAATTTTTATTGGAGAAAGAAAAAGAATATATATTTGCATTTAATTGTAGTTTTATTATGGCAAAAAGAAGCGACGAATAATTATTTGTACAATACGATGTTTGTCGAAACAGAAATAGAAATTCTTATCTTGAGATAGTAAATATCACGAACCAATGTCTTTTGATACTGTGTTTCGTATCGATTGATAACAGCAAATTTTTTGTATAAATTATGTTCGTTTGGAACATATTAAAGTATAATTATATATATTATTCGTAGATTCCACGCCTATTTCCATAAATTTACGGTATATACGCCTACATTAAATATACTATACAACATTGTTCTAAATTTAAAAAGTCAGCAGTCGTTTTGTAATTATAGTCGATTTATATTAGAAAAAACGTAATATTATAAAAAATTAAATATGTTCATTTATTTTCAATTTGTTTCTAGCTTCGCATTTTCATTTCCAACATTTCGCGGAGAACATTTCTTTTGATTGAAAATGTTAAAGATGCTATCCCAGAATTATTAACAATATACATAATATTTTGATTATACTAATTTTACGCAAATATTTTAAAATGTGATATATTCATACTGTTTAGATTTTTTATAATGAATTATTTAAATATCAAACGTTAACAATAATTTTTTTATTCTGTATTCTTAAAGGTTCAGATAAGTATTGAGTTGTCCCAAAAGTTTCTTTCGCTTTGTATGTAAATAATGGATGCATAATATTTTATATCATGTCATTGAGCTATGTACAATTCATTCTTTACATAATATCATTTTCCCAGAATTTCTGGAATTTGCTAGCAAAATATCGTTCTAGATGCATTTTTAGGTCATTTATTGAACTGAATCTTTTACCGTGAAAACAATTTTTTAACGGAAGGAATGAATAATAATAATCTCGCGGAACCACGTCCGGAGATTATGGAAGATGAGGTAGAACAACCCAATCAAATGATAATAATTTGTTTCTAACAGCTAAAGATATATGGGTTCTGACGTTATCGCAATAGAATGCGACGTCTGTTCGTTAATTCTGGTCATTAGAAACAACTTATTAAATTTAATTGCGATGTTTTACCTTCTCCGTACTCTCCGGATATTCCATCGTGATTATTATTTATTCTTTTTGTTAAAAAATTCTCTTCGCGGTAAAAGAATCAGTTCAATAGATGATATTAAAATATCTAAAACAATATTTTTTTAGCAAATCCCGGAAGTTTTGGAAAAATAGTATTATGTCGTTTCTGGAGAGATAGAGGAAAGTAATAGATTATAATGGGTCGTATATAACTCAATAATTTGGCATAAAACAAAATATTGTACATCTATTATTTATTAATAAAAAAAGAGAATCTTTTTTACAACCTAATGTAATATTGATAGTGATAACATTTATTAATAATTAGCGGGAAAAAACTCTTTGTTAGATACAGTAATTAATAAAAACAATAAAAAAGTATAAAGAATTGTCGATTTATAAAAGTGATCGTGGTAGAAATGTTTTAAATGAAGTTACGCATGTAGGACTTCAGATGCAATGAACTCCAGAATGCAAGGTCAAACGGGACTGGACAAGCTTCCCGTAGCAAGAAAGTTGTACGGCCCTGTAATAAAGAGTTAATCGGCAGTCGCCGTCACGAATTCGTTGGGATCGCATATCGTTTCTATTACGTTCGGCATTAGATAAAACGTACCTTGGAAACATAATGCTTCTTCTGCTAAATAAAGTGAATTCAACGAACTACGTGAAAAATTCTTTTTTCAACGCGACATCTAACTATATGCAACTATTGAATCATAGTGAATAACGTACATCTTCTTTGTTAGCTTCTTGATGTATTCTCCATCAACTAGTGTAATCTCCTTGTTGCGTATAAAATTCTCGTATTTAATGAATCTAAAATTGTGAAAAATTAGTCAGCTGAACGTGTCCTAAAAATTGTTTACTAATTAGTAATAATTGCTAAAAATTTCAAATTATTATTTACTCACAATAAAATTGTGTCTTAAAAATCTGCTATTACAAAATATTTTGAAGTTTTGATTTTTGAAAGTGTGAACATACGTATATATATTGTGGTGTAACATTACTGGAAGCATATATATATGTGTATATATTTAGTATTCCTCTCGGTGGAATTTTGATTATATGAAACTAAATGATCATTTATATTTATTTTGTGGGGGAAAACATCCATTTCATAAGCAGCACACAGCTGAAACATTTTAAGCTGTAATCATCGTTTGTGATTGTGCGCTGTATATGTGATAACAGATGATAACATAGTGTAACCTGCGTAAATGCCCATTTTCGTGGGTCAAATTCCAGTGGTTTATCTCGACGATTAGTTTAAATATATATTTAACAGTCGTCGGATGTAAGAAATCAAGATGGAAGCGCATCATAATAATGCAATCGTTAATCCATCAGCGAGAATGATCGACGAAGAAGAATGCACCGTTCAACTGACAATGGGAGAGGATCAGAAATTTTTGAATTCAGATTCTCAGTCGGTTACCAAGATGCACATCGAGTTTGACAATCTTTCGTATTCCATCTGCTCTGGTAAAGGCAAGTATACTTAATGCGAGAGATATAGTGAGGTCGTAAATTAAAACCTAATCAGTGGTGATCATATGTATGTGTATCCAAAAGTGTATTCATTTTGTGGAAGCAGTTTAAATCTGTAAAAATTGTAAAATTACTTGTTAATTTTAATATATCAAATTTCTTTAGAATAATCGTGCATTATAAAATTAAAAAATAATAAATTGTGTATTGCTTGGACTTGTTTTCCAACGCAATGCTGTTTACAATTTGTTGAAACATTAATAATACGGAGAAAGAAAGATTTCAAACCATGGTTTGCAAAATTACATGTGAATTAATATATTAAATTCTTTTAGAATATACATGTGAACTAGAAAATTAAAAATAGTAAATTGTATATTACTTAACTCTGCTTCCAGATTCTATGCTATATATAATTTTTTAAAGTATACTTGCGAAGACAGAACTAATTCTGAAGATTTCAAGTTCTAAAAATTACAATTCTGAAAATATGCCAACTTTAATACTTGATCAATTTTATGATTTTACTGTACTATACCTTTTCCGCAAATTATACCGTCATTCTTAGTTACTTCGTGTGTATGAAGAAAATAAAACAACCACATTACTTAAAGAATGACTAATTATCGTTTTATTTATTAGTTAATTGAGGAGAATAATTTTTAAGTGGCATTTAACATTTACATAGTTGTCGATTAATCACTTCAAATTTAAGAACAGAAACCAATTTTTTTGTTGTTTATTTTTCTTGATTATTTCTTTTCATTATATTTTGTTGCTGAGCTAAGATACCTGATAGTCTTTATGCATTCTGTGACTATGTACAGTTACTTACAAAAGGCTGTATGAATCAATCTTTGAAATATAAAAAATTACTTTTTATTATAAACAAAAATAATACAAATTATTACATTTATAAAAAAAGAAGAAGTAAAAAGATACAAAATATAATTTTACAGAATTATACATACTGCTATTGTACATAGCTACATATTGAGTTGGCAACTAAGCGATTGTGGATTTTATCAATACCATCTAATAATTACGAATGTATTACGAATTCATTAAAAGGAACGAAGGACTCTTGTGTCTGTAGGTATCAATAACTGTTTACGATCTTCTTAGAATTAATAAAATTAAAGATTTTGTTTGTATTTCTGACGTTTAGTCTTTTATGAGGTAGATGTTTAGATTTTTTAAACTTATTCCAAAAATAAACGAATTTCAGTTAATATGAAAGTATACAGAATTTTATAACGAATTTTAGTTTCTTTTGATAAGTTGGATACATCAAATTCGATGTACGCATGCAAACTTTTTTAATTGACTGTACCAGTGATTATTAGTAGGTAAAAATGTTTTATTTATGCGACAAACATATGCTATGTATGTAACTTATGCATAAATGTATGTAATCCAATCAGTAATATGCGACTCCTAATTTTAATATTTAAAAATTTTTACCAAGCAGTATGTTTTTAAATCCAGCTATAACTATAAATACGAATGATCTGTAGGAACAAAAATGAGAATATTTTATACCTTATTTGTATCTACTCGCGTAATACTTTGTGATGATTTTTATTTATCTTAGCCAATTATTCGAACAATTTATTATAAGTCGCAAGTATGTATTTTGCATTAACCCTTTGCTTGTTAATGATGTGTGAATAATAGATTAACTTGTGTAATCGCAACCGCAATATTGATCACATTAAAATAGAAAATAGCATTAATGAAAGCTGAAGCCAAGGTCGAAGGTCATTTACGTAAGAATTAGAGAAAGAAGCCAATATGTATATGTGAATTTACTGTTTTAATTAAAAGACAAATTATTTTCATTCTTCTTCTATAAATGTATAAAATCATTGTAAAATTAAAAGAATGTCGTAACTAACAATAACAAAAAACACCTGTGCGTTTGCATATAGATAGTATTTCTGATAATATTTATTCAAATTTAACATAATATGAAGATAAGTATGTGCATTCACAATGTTTTAACCACAAGTAGCACACAACAAATGTAAATTATAAGTAGATTACGGATTTTTAGGAATTTATAGTATATAATTATATTATATTATACATATATATATATAATCTATGTACATATATAAATTTGTATGTGTATAATTGCACAAAATGTATTTAATATGAAAGAAAGAAGATTATGAAGAAAAAGAAGTAAGAAGAAAAATATGTAAAATATCTATAATATAGTACTTTCTATCACATTTGTTAGCTAAAATAATTTTCTACCGAGCTCCTACTTTTTTAATTATATTCCCAAAATTATGAATTTGTATAAAAGTCCGCAGTTTAATTATTGGGTTTTACAGTGATTTTTAATTTTACAATGATTTTATACATTTATAGAAAAAGAATGAAAATAATTTGTCCTTTAATTAAAACGGTAAATTCACATATACACTTTATCTTCTTTCCTTAATTCTTACGTAAATGACCTTTGACCTTGACTTCAGTTTTCATTAATGCTATTTTCTATTTCAATGTGATTGTGGATTTTGACGATATCTTTCTTAAAGTTTGGTACTTAACCTATTGTATGGCTTACTCTATACGCATTTGAATCATGAGTATTGGATTAGATTACTTTTTAACGCACGAGATATTTTTTATTTTCCCGCTTCCGTGAGACGATCGATTAGGCCATACAGATGAGTATATAGAGAGCAGTGATCGGTAAACGGTAAAATTGGCATTTGCTGTACTATCAGTTGTTTTGCTGTTCACCGCTTACCACTCTGTAATATCACGGTCTTAGGCGAATTTCTACAGTTAAGACATGGTTAAGACCTTTCTGGATCGAATGTACATAAGGCCAAATTTTCAAAACTATATATTTCCGTAAAAAAGATTTAAAATACTCTTGAAATAACACATAAAGATAAAAAATTTTACAGTCTGGATAGTATACTTTATACAAATTTATCATAGAAAAAATCAAATCTTTATCTTCTTACAGAAAAATCGAGAAGAATATTAGAGGATGTAACAGGATGTTTTCGTCCTGAGAGATTAACGGCGATTATCGGTCCTTCGGGCGCTGGGAAAACGACATTACTTCGTATTATATGTAACCTGAAAAGTACAAATGTTAAAGGATCGATCACAGTTAACGGTAAAGAATGGAATGGCAAAGCTTTCCGAAAACAAACATGTTTCTTACCGCAAGAATTTGCTTTACAACCTCTTCTTACTGCCAGAGAAACGCTCTACATTGCAGCACGTTTAAAGGTTCAGGGTATTCGTGAACTACGCTCCTTCAATTTGATTGTACGTTCTATATGTACATCATTTGCTGTAGAAAGTAATATGTATTAATTTGTGGTTATTCGTTTAAGATCCTTGTGGCGAAATGTCATAAAAGAACTTTTCTTTAAGAATTTCGAAATTTCAAATCATTCAAATTTGAAAATTTGAAAATTGAACGTTTAAGAATTTGGAAGTTGGAAAATTTGAGAATTGAAAGTTTAAAGATTTGAAAATTCGAAGGTCTGAAAAATTACAATTCTCAATATTCAAATACTCGGAAATTCGGAATTTTTGAAATTTCAAAATTCAAAATTTTGAAAATTTGAAAGTTCAGCAATTTGCAAGTTTGAAAGCTCGAAAATGTAAAAGCTTGGATATTCGGAAATTCAAAAGTTTAAAAACTCGTAAGTATGAAAAATCAAAAGTTGAGAGTTTAAAAATTCACAAGTATAGAAGTTTGAAACTTTGAAATATTAAATTTCGAAAATTTTGATCAAAACACAATTATACATTTACAAGTGAAATATTCCATATACATGTATATCTAACCTTACAGGTGACGGAAATAGCGGAAAATTTGAATTTGACAAGCTGCTTAAACACTTTAGTAGAGAATCTAAGTGGTGGAGAACGGAAAAGATTATCAATTGGTGTAGAAATAATCACAAAACCATCTGTCTTATTACTCGACGAACCAACCAGTGGGCTTGATAGTACATCTTCGAATCAGGTTTATAACACTAATCCTATAATATGTAACTTTGAAAAGTGATCTAGAAAATGTTATTATTTCGAATAAAAATATTTCGGATAGGTAATTGGACTGTTGCATAAAATAGCAAAAGGAGGTTGCACAGTCGTTTGTGCGATTCATCAACCCAGTAGTCGTATGATATCGCAATTTGACGATTTACTGGTTATACATAACGGGACATCGTTTTATTGCGGAGCTTGGGAAGATGTTTTCTGCACGTTCAGTGAAGCAGAATATGTGTGTCCTCAATTTTATAATATATCCGAATTTGGTAATATACGTATATGTTACTATTTGAAGAATGCAAAGGAGAAACAGGGAATGACAATTTTAACGAATTTTTTACTTTCTTCGTACACTCCTGTGAATGCCCTTTATCACTAGCTATATCGTATTAATGTGAATTAAAATTTTCTGCGTCTTATAGTAGTTATAACAAATTGAGGTGTAGCGACAACATATTTTTCATTTTTTGCAATTTAATGTACTAATTTACTCTTACTTATATTACTCACTTACTATATGTATATATACATACGCACACATATACTATATATATTTATGTATAATACTTACAGTATATTACTTAAAATCATGAGTGAAAGTTGAGAATGATATACAACAAAATGAAGAATAAAATATTTTATTTTTATATAATATCTATGAGAAAATATGATGTTGCGATATTATACATGTATATTGTGTGTGTATATTAAAAAATAAATTTTCGTTTCCTTAGATATGTTAGAATTTGACATTCCCCCTTTTTCCGTGGAACCTTCATTTGATAATAAATAAATTAATAATATGAATCTGGTAATTACTCAACATACTCATTGTTAATTTCGTTGTAGTTGTAGAAGTCATAACTGGGGAAAGAAGTGGTGATTTAAATAATCTACAGAAACTTAGTCGAGATAAATACTTAAAATGGAAGAAACACTTCCAACATTCTATTAGAGGTAATTATATTATCTTGAAATATTTACATAGAAATTCACTATTTGTAAAGATAATATTAGAATAATTTTTTACTAGAATAGTTTGAATAGTAAATATTAGTCTAATGTTAAAATAATATTGAATAATCTAGTACAAGTATTTTAGGAATAAATGTTACAGTCGCTGCAAAATTGGATAATAGTACCGACATATCGAAGCTATCGTCTATATGGCAAGAACAAAAGATTTTATTATTAAAAGCACTAATTTGTATTAAAAGAGACAATGTTAGTAATTACATCAGAAATTAATAATTTGTAGTAATTCGCTTCATTTAAAAATTTCATTTTTGTACAAATTGTTTTTTGTAGACTTTGACAAAACTGAGATTCGCAGCTCACGTTGTAGTAGCTTTTCTACTAGGCATAGTATTTTACGATTCAGGAACTAATGCTAGTAGGATTCACAGCAATATAGCTTGTGTATTTTTTATTCTGCTGTTTTTATATTTCGCGAATTCCATGCCGGCTGTGCAGATGTGTAAGTTAAGTATTTGTTAGCATTATTTTTACAATATTAGAAATCTAAGCATCAAATTAATTATTACAAAGTTTACGTTAAATTTTTGCTTTACTTACAGTTCCTATAGAAGCTGCAGTTTTTATACGAGAGTACTTAAATAATTGGTATCATTTAAGGTCTTATTTTTCTGTAAAAGTATTGTCAGATTTGCCATTACAAGTAAGTGTAATAGTAGCATTTGTATAATACATATATGTTTGTTACTCTAATATGATAATTAGACTGCGGATGTCTATGCATTTATGGGAAATTTAGAAGCATAAAAATATTTAGAATGCCTGCAATATGAAAGAATATATAAAATATCAAAAATAAAATACTCATTATAATATTCAGTAGGGTAAATCTTTATTTAGGTTCCATTGTTTTATTTAATTATGTTTGTAAAAGTATAAATTTGCATAAACATCCTCAATGTAGTAACAGTATATTGATTAAAAATATTATTTTTAATATAATAGTTATCTTTATAGATTCTTACACCTTCGGTATTTATTTCAATTGCATACTATATGACTGGTCAACCGATGCAATGCGATAGATTTTTACGTACGTGGTTGATTTGTATTTTAACAACAATTCTTGGACAATCATCAGGAATGCTTGTTGGGGCTGCATTCGATACGCATGTAATGTATGATTCGAAATAATTACAACGTGACTGTATAGGGTCAAGTATTCTCCTCATGTTCGCTGAACATACATATTGAGAACATACATATTACGTCACTTATAACATTTGTATCATTGTAATTTTATGTAATTTCATAATTCAACACATTAATTTGATATAAAAACAATTCAATTATGTAAAATTAAAATAATACTAACAAAATTAATTAATATTTTCAGATGGGAATTTTCTTGATTCCTGCACTCAATATGCCAAT
Source organism: Bombus pyrosoma (assembly GCF_014825855.1). Lineage (NCBI taxonomy): Eukaryota > Metazoa > Arthropoda > Insecta > Hymenoptera > Apidae > Bombus > Bombus pyrosoma. Next base: position 4,142,932 of record NC_057776.1, read on the forward strand.
GATATTATTTGCCGGTTTTTTCCTAAAATTTAGGGAAGTGCCATCATTTCTCCAACCTTTGTGTTCCATTAGTTTCTTTAGGTAATTAATACATTTCATAATTGATAAATATTTATTTTTTTTATAAAATTAATTACAGAAAAAAAATTATTTTTGATTTTCTGTAGGTATGGATTTGAAGGTATTTTGCAAGCAATTTATGATGGAGACAGAAAAAATTTACGATGTGATGAAATCTACTGTCCATTACGTTCACCTAAAAAGATCTTAGAAGAGATAGATATGCCCGCAATTTCCTATTACATGACTGTATTAGGTTTATCTGTTTGGATAGTGTGTTTACAACTCTTGACATACTTGGTACTTAAATGGAAAGCACATAAAGCCAAAAGATGATGTGCTTAAATGTATCTATACATACTTTTCATATGATATTGAATTAATTAAAATTTATATAACAAGATATTATTAATACTTATATTGATATTTTTGTAAATTTTGTCATTGTGATATTTGTATACAATTAATAATTATTATGTAACTATTATATTATATAAATGGTAATACTTATTCTTTATTTAAGACATATTTACATACGTTCCGTTACAGCTCGTAAGCCAAGCAATTTATGAAAATTTTCGAATATTACACGTGTTGCGATAATATTTATCAGATTTTATATAAATAGATAAGAGCACTAAATCTTTTTTTATAATACACGTAATGCTTCTATTTTTTCACTTCATTATACTTTCTAGATCTAAAATACGGATTTTCTTAACAAGATAAATATTTTCCATTATCTATGTATGTTCATATTGCAAATATCGAACACTTTTATACTCGATCAAGAAATATTCATTCGTAGAAGTACTATATCTGAGAATAATCCAAAGGTTATCATAAGTTTAATAAACGTATTCTTTTAGAAATATCTTTCAAATGTTTTACTGTTCCTTTAATCGTAATCACAAGTCCAAAGTATTTCCGTAAATACTCACATAATGTAGCTCACTGACGACGGGAACAAGAATGCTTTGAATAGGATTGTTTCAAAGTTGCAATTGATTAACTACGATTTCTTCGTCCCACCAAATATAAATATATTAATAAAATAATTGTATAAAAATACTTTACATGTACAATTGATAATTTCAAGTACAAAAAGGGCAAGAAATTTCTTACATCATACGTTACAGAATAATGAACTTAACAATATCATTTTATACAGAAGTATGAGCAGTATTCAATTGTATAATTAATTGTATAGATGTACAATTAGTTGTATCATTAACAATTTCAAGTAGGAGGAGCTAAAAGGTTTCTCACGTTATAAATTATAGAAATATGAACATATAAAATATACTTATAAAATAAAAGTCTGCGTAACGTACAATTGGAGAAGCAATTTTCTCATTTTATTTCGTAAATTGATATGTAAAAAAATATACTTGCATTGATAATTGACGTTCGTTGAGCAATTTTAAAATATCACGTTCAACTTCCGAAAATATTGTTTCGGAAAAATGTATCAGCTTAAATATATACTTAAATTACAATATAACAGCGCGTTTCTTCTCGTCTATTAATCTTTAGTGATGGAATTATTAAGGTTATTGAAAAAAATTATTCTATCGTAACGTAATTTGACCACGAAAGATTAATTTACAATTTAGACATTCAAATGTCAAAAATTCTTATTATTATTGAATATGAGAAACAGAAATAATGAATAAGTTAAAATTGATTCCAGAATAATTCTAAATTGTATTATGTTATTACGAACGAGTAGATATCACCGACATTATTCTCGTTTAAAAAAAAGAAAATCTGGTATTTACAAATTAGAGATATCACCAGATCATTAATTAAACGAGCTTGATTAAACAGTTAATTAAACCAGTTTAATAAAAACAATGTCTTTAACTTAGTCAGAATTATACAAATTTTTCAAGAATTCATAACTACCATATAAACGTATTTGTTTTTTAGAAACCGTATCAAAATTACTTAAGAACCAATTTTATATCTCTATAAAAATTACCCTGTATTGAGCAGAAAGTATTTGCAAAACTAGAGAAATAGTATAAATACATTCTTCGATTACCTTTCATGTAACGTCTTATACAGCTAAATAGCGATCGTTTATCGCTTACGATACAAAACAAAATCGAAACAACAAGTTCGAAGATCACTTTGAACTTAATCGGTTTATCGTACAGACATGATCTTCCACTTAAGAAGAAAATACGCGGCACATCTCGTTAGTATAAGTATTATTATAAGCGCCAAAATGTCATTCCAAAACTGATCACCTTCCATCGCAATATCAGAAAGGAATTTTGCTGGATATCTGTAATGGCAGTACAAATTTTCGTTACTTTTGCAGAATAACACTGGTCTATCGAATCCATAAATTGCACCGATATATCTGTAAATTCATAAAGAAAATTAATTTAAACATTATAGAATAAATTAATATTATTTTTACAGAAAAGTTAATTTTTTCCAATTATTTCATAAAAAAAACTTTTATGTTAAAAGATTTTAATAAAATATTAATATACAATAATGCAAAAGTAATGTTTTAGACAATTGGAACAAGGCTGCATTACTTTTGTTATCTTTAAAATTTGTGACATATTTAAAAATATAAAAAAAGGAATATTACCCTTCCAAACCATATCGCAAGAAACTTATATATGTACCCCACTTAAGGTAATTTGGTATATCACGTAATGTAACACCAAATCCGGCGAACATCATCAATGGCACGGTCAAAGTTGGTCCCACGAATGTTCCGTTCTAAGATTTTAAGGAGATATGTTAAATATCTTCTAATTATGAAATGTTGTTGGTGCTATGAATGGCAAATTCATATTGTGAATTATATGATTATGAATATAAATATGAATATAATATTTTATTACATATTTTTGTATATTATTTTCTATAAATACATAAAAATCGGCAATTTAATTATAATTATTATGATATACTTACAATTACATTGCACACCGCCCCAATCATGAGACCAGCTCCCTGTGATATTAGAACCACTAACAAGCTAATCGCGAAAAACATGAAAAATCGTGACATTTCTAATGGTTGGGACGTGATTAAATACGTTATCACCGTAAAAAGTAGACAGCATATTATCGAAATCGGTAATTCGATGACAGTAATGGCCGTATAAAATGCTTTTAAACTGTACCATCTGTTGAAATGTTCTTTTAATAGAATGCTCATTTGCATAGGAACTGAAAAAATATCAAAACCCTATTAAAAATCATATTTAAAAATTATCAAGAATTATAATAACTATCACTAAATTATGAACAGTTTTACGTACAAGTAACTACGGTAAGCATCATTGTGGTCATCAAATGATGTATAAGAATGGAAAATAAAAGATTATAATTATCTAACACTCTGGCACCGTCGGTCCCAGCTTCAATGAAAACCATACCAAGCATTAAACCAACGACTATATTGACTATGATTCGTAAATATGTTAATGTCTGTAATAGAAAGATATCAATTTATTTGAAGAATAGTATTTATTCATCTATGACATTTCATTAAGTATAAGCTTATGAAAAATCATTCATCATAAAGAGAGAGATTATATGACTATATAATGAAATAGTAATTACTATTACTTGTAGATTACTAAGGATAATCAGAAATAAACATCACATCCTAACAAATTAAATTAATAAATGCATAATTAATAATTGTTTAAATTGACAATCTTGTAGATTTTGCACTTTTATAATACTTACAGTATCTCTTTTAGACTTTATAAAACCTCTTTCAATCAGAATTTTAATCTGATGTATTAAAGAAGTCGCATGAAGACTACTTCTTCCATTTAAATTCACATGCTTCTTAATCGGATGCAACGCTGCAAAACGAAGAAATGAATGTCATTAAAAAAATCATTCTCGACTTCGATTTAATTTATATATAATCTTATTAAAATAATGCAAATTTAACTCGTAATAGATATACCTTTCAAATTATTTACAGTTACAAGAGTATCAGCATTTTGGAACCATTGCGTACTCCTGCCGTTCTCTGAGCCCGATATTAACATCGCTATTTTGTCATCTCCATATTCACCGCAAGCCAACTCAATTACTAAAACAAAAAGCAATAAATGAAATATATTGGGCAAAATATCTAATTTTCGAAAAATGAAGCATTTTCATTTAGCACGAAGAAATTTAAACAATTTTCAAAAAACACCCAAAACGCAATATTTTATATCAGAAAACTAAACACTATATCTGATTAAATAAATAAAAAAATTATTTGCATAAAAAAATACAAATGTGTGTGTGTCCGAAAAGTGTCTTTCTTTTACAGATACGTCTTTTACAACGATACATCTTTATACAAACATGAAACCTAATCTGTCGAACGTTGTGGTCTTTATTTTGATAGAACGAAATGGATCATACGTAATTCGATAAAATAATATAAAACGGAAAATGTTGTGCGTCCATTAATTCCAATATTTTCCATATTATTATTTATTATCCTTATAAAACGAAAGAAACTTTTCGGACGACCTAATATAAATTCTAATAAAACGTAACAAGAATTCTACGTGAGACCATACTGGGAACCAGTGTACCGCTTTGTAACTGCCTGTCTATATTAGTCTTCCATAAATATCTTAAACGAACGTTTTGACAATCTGAACATTTGTTATTTTTGGCTCCACTGATTTACAATCTCGCTATATCTCTCTATCCAACTATACGTCGCTCATACCGTAATCAGCTGGATTGTAGTATACAGGACATGGCAGTTTAACGTTTTTCAAATAGGAAACCAACTGGGTGGTTGCACCATGAAATAAACATTCTCCATTCGCCAGTACATAAACCTGCGATCATAAATACGAAAATAAAAATGAAGTCGACACCTAGGCATACAAAACATAAAAGTCTGCATCTTGAATGAAACATAAGAGATACGATCAAAATGCAGACATTCAAACTATGATTCAACACAGGCAACGAATAAATTGTACAAAAAAAAAACCTACGGCAAAAAGTACCTCGTACCAGATCAAACAATTGAAAGAGCGAGGCGCTAGGTTGATGTATCGTGCAGACGATCGTCCTTCCTTGCCGTGCGAGCAGTTTCAACAAATTTACCACATGCATACACGATGAACTGTCCAGACCCCTGAAACATTCACCATACTATATGACTACTGTTATCTCTATATATTATTATCATTAGATTGCATATGTTTATGCAATTATATAAGTGAAACTTAAACAGAGATTTGATTTAACTCATTAAGGACCAAATAACGATTTATCATAATGCTGTAAATATTTGAATTGCTTGTAGAAGCGTTATAGTATATTATTATTATAAACAGAATTTGATAATGTAAGGTGATTTTGAAATTTTACAAATGACATGTTGCTGTAAGCGTTTGTTTTGAATATTTTATATATTTTTGCATATTACATGCATTCAGTACATTCGTATATTCAAATTTCCTATAAATACATATACTTACGTAGTGGGTTCATCGAGAAACATAACAGTCGGATTATTAACCAACTCCAAAGCGATGGATAGCCTCTTTTTTTGCCCGCCACTTAATTTTTCCGTTAGAGTATTCATATGCTCATATAGACCTAAGGTATTCAGGATGTCTTTAATCTAAAATATAATATATTATTTAAATACATAACTTTTATTGCATGATTTTATGAAAATGTATTCATAACATTATAGTAAAAATTCATTAACGCATATTATATGTATGCTTACAAGAAAACTTCTTAGATATTATAGATATAAAAACAGTTAAAGTTTAAAAAGCCAGGACTCGATATAAAAATCACCAATTTTTTCCAAATAAGTATACTACTATAATTACATACGTACTATCTTTTCCTTCTCGTATCTAGGGGTGCTGGTGGGCAGTTTGAGGTCAGCTGCAACAGTCATGTTTTCAGCGACTGTCAACAGAGCTTCTAAACGGTCATCTTGCGTGATGTATGTGCTACATCTATGGCGATCACATGGAACATAACAAAACAGCGGTCAAAGATAAGAATACATAATACGAGCATACAATTTAATTACAAGCCACATCGTTTGAATTCATTACCTACTGTCTATTCCCGACTTCCATGTGTGACAATTATCTGTTTAATGACAAATGTACAAAATACTTCTGAATAATTATGAATCTTCTATTTGTAAATATAACGGAAATATAATAGAATATAATAAAAATAACGAAAAGGAATGACAATTTATTTTATGGAATATTAGGGAACAGTAAAAAAATTTTAAATAGTTAAAATGTAATTTAAAAAGATAGGTTTCTAGATATATAAAAGGATTTAAAAGTAAGAAGAAAGTGAGAATAATTTCAAAAGAATTATTATAATGAAAAACGTAATCTCTATTTATATATGTATACATTTTTTGCATTGTTACAGTTACTATATACCAAATGATTTTTAAACGAATTCATTAATTACCATAATGGTATTTAAGATAATCTAGTCTTTGGTCACGTAGAGCGTTCAATTAGCATATTCATGATTTCGGACGACACAATGCTTACTTTCGAAAAGAATTCAAGTGTCGGACATGACCGTTGATGTAGATGTTTCCATCCATGCCAGTCGTCCTGAATCCCGACAGGATATCCAGCAAGGTCGACTTCCCTGCTCCGGATGGGCCCATTAACGCGATTAAATGTTTCGCTGGAAGTCTTCCATTGATTCCGTGTAATATCTCCTTTTGGCCTGCAATATGCCTCATTGTAAAAATAAAGAGTACACTAGATGTGCATGAATCAGTGTGATTAGAGTGATCACATATGTATGGATATAAATATATTGTGAATATAGGATACGATCGTTTATTATTAATATTAAGAGATGTTGTTGTTTATAAGAGTCAAGAAATATATTTTCTTGAACTATATTTTTATTAAATTTTTTAATATTTATAATATTACAATACTAATTCTATAAAATATGATTATCAACGATTGACATTAAGCGATTATTTGCAAAAGTTATTTTTCCAATTTCGAAAAATCGATCTAATTTACATTTTCTGAAAATTTTTATTGTATTTTTTTAAGGATTTTTACAGGCTTTGTAAATTTTTAAGAATCTCAATTATCTGTGCATAAACTTTGCAGATTTAGAATTAATATTCCGGACTTTGCAGACTTTAAAAACTTCCTTATGAATCAAGACAAAATCCCGATTAATTAATGCAATACTACTATATTTGTTATTAACTATAAACAACGAGTTGCATGTTTCCATACTGTACAAATAAAAAGATCTGTCAGCGTACTGATCTCCATGTGTATCTCTATAAAGATGAATGTGACAAAGTTCACATACGCGTAATTTTTCTCTAGTTGTTAAAAATGCATGTTACTTGGCATATACGACCCTATATCATTAAACGTTAAATGTCTTGTTGATTATTCAATAAAAACAAGTAATAAGGTCATAGCATTATCATCAAAATAGAGATTGGGAAAGACCTAAGAGGAGGTAAGATTATCGACTATTGACAGAAATGTGAAATATCAATTTACTGTCAGAATTAGAGGATGATTATCTTACTAGACGGTGGCCAGTGGCTCGATCACTGCGTGAGCATATGTAAGAACTAGAAATAGGAGTGTGAAGATAATACCAGGAATTCATCAGAAAACTAAGTTATGTCTCCACTGAAGCAAAGAGGAACCTTTTGTCATTTTACGCTGCTGCATGTTCCAAAATATTTACAACAAGTAATACTTATAGATATACTTTATCCATATTAAAACAACATAATCTGAGGAGCATCCGGGTCTTGTTTCGATTTAAAGGTTATTTGTTGCTAGCAACACGTATACATTGAATACACTTATACATTTACTTTGTTGTTACGAAACAGGCAACAAGTGGCGACTTTTTCAAGAAACATGCAACAGCAATAAAAACTTTCTTGGTGTTGCTTCAGTGGAAACAGGGCTTAAGCTATGCTATGTTATGGAAACCTTCAATAATTACCAGAATTTCGGGACCCAGGTTCTGCAATTATGGAGAAGCAGAAACGATTCTATTCCAGAAAACTGAGATCTTAGACGTGCCGAACGTAAAAAAGGACAACACAAGTGAAAGGGAAAAGGGGACTGAAAGTTTGAAATGTTTGGTAACATATAGAAACTTTCTTACCGTTGATTGTTGATCAAGGAAGCTTCTACCAATATGTTTGTTACATTTTTCTGATTAAAATGACATCAAACACGATACAATTTGGAGCATATTTACTTATTTAATAAATGATAACCATATTAATATTAATTGATTTTAAAAAAATCAAAAATAAAACAGTTTCACTTTCGAATTAGTACCTACATACATCGCCTGAGCGATATATGACATTGGATCATATTACACTACTCGACAGTGCCGGCGCAAGGCAGATTCAGCGCGTTCGCCGGAACCCGGCCCGCGTTTTGAGAGGTCCTGCGGTCTACGAAAATTACCCAATTAAAAAACACCGATTTGGATTAACTTTTTACAGAATGATGATACCATTAACAAATGCAAAACATTTTTTTAGTAGCAATGATTCAGTTTAAAGGAGTGACGAAAATCATCAAAGTTCAGTGTAACTCCATAAAGTCCTCATATCCTGGAAACTACTTTAGATAAAAAAATCTAGGCGCTTTCAGAGAAATGTACTTTTTAGGGAAATTAAACTACATCAATAGCTTTTTGCAAATGTCATACATGATTGCAGATTTTGTACTTTCATTGAATCTTTTGCCCCTTGAAAGTGAATTATGGATGAGAAAAAAATTACCTGGATTTGTTTAATAAACTGCTTGAAAAAATAGAAATAAGACTCCCCAATTTTTGGAAGTCTGTTAACGAGTCGTAGTTCCTACGAACTTGCATAGGAATTAGATATAGCAACGTCTGACATTTATTAGTTGTTGTGTGTCAATTGCCGTCTTACGGTTCATATGTTTTAAACAAAAACGCCTCAGGCTATTACATTGCTACGGTCTTTGATGTTGAGCGTTAATCAATCTGACAACGCGTGGCAAGGACTGTGATGGTTACGTTTTGGTAAATTTAAGACGACGAATATTTTTCAAAGTTACATTGTGGTATAAACTATGACATATACATTTTCAAAACGTTTGATTTCTGGTAAGTACTTTTTTTCAATTATTTCCCCTCGTTTAAGTTAAAATCAACCCTAACTGAAATCGCGTGGCAGAAAAAATGTATGGCAGTCATACAAATGAAATCCAATACATATAACTAGTTGAGAATTTGAATTCGTTATTATTAAATTAATTTCACCCCAAATGTTAAAATTTTGATTAACTGAGCAAGAACGGAGAAATGTTTCAATTATATACAAACTAATGAAATATATAGTTTATTCTATCTTGCAGTAAATGTTTTTTGGCACACGATTTTATTTATTTTTGTAACGGACAAAATTTTGTGCACAGAAATATGTTTTTTTAAGAACCGTTAAGGCTAGCAGAGATAGAAATCGTGGACGGAAATACTTAAATGAGGCTGTAAAACTGAAATGGAAGGAGCAGCGAGACGATTATATTAAACAACAAACAAACAAAATTTTGAAGTATGTAATTGAAGCTACTAGTCATTCAAGACAGCCAAACGAAGGTAAAAAACATACGGCAATGAATTAAATCCCTTTGGAAGAGGAAAACCAAGAGTTAAGTACACCTGTGAAGGAAAATGAAGAAGACATTGTCACGACCGGCACACTTCCAATCCGATGGACTGATGACGGAGATAAAGATGTAGCGGCACTCAGCGACAATGTATATCGCCGAAGTCACAATGTATATCGCCTAATCAGCCATCAATATCCCAACGGTCTTTCCGCCGAATGTTCGAGAAGAAGGCGTGCGTAGTAACGGTCGAGGACGCCTAACAAACGCGTGGATAGTGAGGATATTGAGGAGTGAAAAAGGAAAAAGAAACAGATCCGATCAAAAGTCAAATTGTAAGAGCTTCAGTCACGGCTGGAGTTCAGAAACAAATCATAATTAGTGTAAATCAAGTGTTAAAAAAATAAATTCTCTTTTTATTTTTTTTATATTTTATTTTTCTTTCCATCTCCGATTTCTTTTTTTTCTTTTACGTGACAACATCAATGAAACTGAATTGGACGAAAATGGAAACAATAGAAAAACGAGCGATTGTGAAACTCATCAAGAAAAAGATATTGAAAATGTGGAAATTGAAGTGCAAAAAGAAGAAAACAGAAATTTCGACGCAATAAGAAGAGCAAAATATTATTCCATTTTATTGGATTGTACACCAGATGTGAGCCATCAAGAGCAATTATCGACTGTTCTTCGTTATGTCAACATAACAGACGAGGAGGTTGAAATCAAAGAACATTTTATCAAATTTGAAATAGTTCACGATACAACAGGAAAAGGACTATCTGAAACTATCATGCTCATTCTGGATCACTTGGGAATAAAAATATCCGATTGTCGCAGACAAGGATATGATAACGGTGCCGATATGAGGGGAATATTTCAAGGAGTACAAGCAAATATATTACGTGTAAATCCGAAAGCGTTTTACCATGCGGTAGTTAGAATTTGTTATTGAGAGATATAGCAAAATCATCAACCCAAGCACTACATTTTTTTGGTGTTTTACAAAAGATTTATACGATATTTGCAGCATCGACATCGCGTTGGGATGTTCTAAATAGACACGTTGAAAAAATTACACCTAAACCATTATCAGAAACTAGGTAGGAATGCCGTTTTGATAGTGTAAAGGCTATTCGATTTCATGTTCGCCTGAGCAATAAATTGACAATTGGGATTCTGTCTATAGTGCGCAATATAAATGAATTTGAATTTATTGCCAGTATTATCATTTGATACGAAATATTAAAGCAAATCGATAAAAATTAATGCAAATCGATTTGGCCACGAAGCATCTGAAAGGTCTTAACGTATTCTTTGCGGAATACAGAAATGAAAGATTTAGCAGAGCTATGATCGCAGCAAATGAAGTTGTAAATGAAATGGGCGTAACACCAGATTTCAAATCATCATACAGGGGCAAAAAACGGAAATTATTCGATTATGAAGGACAGGATGAATCATCGACGATCAAAGAATACTTCCGTGTACATTAGTTTTTAAAAATAATAGATGCACATTAGTATCCTTTAAAAGTAAATTCAAATTATATGCAAATCACCAAAATATTTTTGGTTTTCTATATATGAATGAGATTGGGAATTTAATAATGAATATTTATTAAAGTGTTGTCAAGATCCTCACTTACACTTGGCAGGAGATTTATATGGAACTGAAATGTTTGAAAAAATTAAAATGTCCCGCTCAATAACGTAAACTAATTATTCGGCTTTAGATTCGATGAATTACATTGTAAAGAACAATCTCTCGCAAACATACCCAAATTTATTAATCGCATTATAAATTATGTTAACGACACCAATAACCGTGGTTTTAGCAGAACATAGTTTCTCGCCATTGAAACTAATAAAACATTATCTGCGATCATCCATAAGCCAAAAGAGATTTTCATCTCTGGCTATTCTGTCAATAGAAAGTGAAGTAGCAAATTCAATCGATTTTGTTATCAAAGATTTGGCATTGAAAAAAGCGAGAAAAATTATTTAGTATTATTATTGGATTGTATTATTATCTAATATTCATCTTATAAAAAAATATACAATATGTAATAGCATTTGTAAATAAATAATTCCTCGTTGTAAAATTTAAGTGTAAAAGCCTCGTAAAATTTTTGAACCGGCCCGGCAAAAGGTCACGCCGGCCTTGCTACTCGACCGTGGTGAGCCGTCGAGCTTCACGGTGCGTCAAGAGGAACCTCTCTCTCCCCCCCCCCCTACCCCCGTGGTGGAGATGACGACCATGCAATTAGAGAACAAGAAGTTTATGTCTGCGGTTATCGAAGGTTTCTTCTGTTACGATTAATAATATTTTTCGAAACATATACATATGTGAAATCGTTTCCACCAAAGCTAAACTAAACTGTACTATTAGCTGTGCTACTAGTTTAGCTTTTGGTTGGAACGGTTCGGTACATATATACATATATTAAAACAAATATTTTTAAACATGACATATCATAGCATAATTAAACTTAGCTTTGCAATGAATCTCCGGCTTTAAAGAAACTAAAACAATCTGTGTATCCTTTTAATACTTCAATTTATGATTTCACTATATTTCACCAATCAAGAATACATGACGTCAAAGAAGTGACATAGATAAATGAAAAAAGGAACAAGGAAATATCGAAACACTGATGCTATTCTAACCTTTCTTACAATCCAGTGACACGGTATACTTGATATTCTCGAACATAATATCAACGGTATCCACCGTGTTGCTTCCCATGAAACATCTTCCATCCTCAATTTGTACATTTTCTACCTTCTTCTCTGTCTGCTTAGGCATAGTGTAAACCTTCGTATCGACTGCATTCGTCTCCTGGCCATTGCTCATCTCGTGCATCACTACTTCCATTGTCGAGTATTTTGAGCGAGCTAATTGCTCGCCGATTAGTTGAACATACACCAGCAAACACCATAAAACTGCAGTCAGAAAAATGAGATATGATCAATACAGAAAGGAACATAAACAAACAGAAAGATACAATATTTATCATCAATTATTTCTACATCTAGCGTTCCGATTTAAAAATTTGAAATTTACCGCCATCTTAATACTATGATAACCGATGACAACATTTGTACTTAATATACATTTCTGCGCAAAATTGTTAGAATATATTGTACTTTTAATACAGTTTTGGTATTTAATTTAATGTATATCATAAACTTAAAATACTACAGTATATTATAATTTATATTTTATAGCACAAATTTTATAAATTTTAATATGCTGCTACCTTATTTCCCCTGTCAGATAAAATATCTAATTAAATAGTAGTAAAATTCCTTTGCATGTTTTAATAATTACATAGTTAACCTTTTTATACCGACTTTGAAAAATAAGCAAGTATCAATGTTCGACGTATATTTTTCTTTTTTTTCTTTTATGTATGTTTGCCAATTACTTCAAAATGGCTGAACCAATCGGGATAATTCTTTGTACATCTTACAAGGTATGTTATAGGGTATGCAGTATTAGATTTAGCTATCGGGATCAAACATTTTGCATGTTCTAGAAATTGTCCAAAGAATTTGTTGTTCCAATGTACCAATGTTCCAATATTCTAGTCTACCAATTTCATTTACGTGTGTTCAGTGATTGCTCTACAATTGTTGGACTGACATCAAGATGATTCCAAAACAGCAGCCGAGGTGAATGTTTTGAAATTGCGTTGATAAATTTTATTGATATATTCCGTTGCAATATATTTAGTATGCTGTTTAATAAGTAAATGGATAACGTAATCGTTGTTGCATATATATCTAAATCAAATACAAATAAAATAGAAATTACTTCATACTTTTAGCGGTTTTTGAAATCGATAATATCTTTTAACAACAAATTTTTTATTTCAGTTTACAGTTAAACAAATATTATAACTGTATTAAAACTTTTGACCAGGACTCTAGACATACATATATACGTATATGCATATATACATGTATATATTCATTTTTCTACTTACTTATTTCTGTAATTATTTATAACTTCTATTTTTTATTTTTACAACAAATATTCAGAGTTCAGAAATTTCTCGACAAATGTAACAAAAACTAAGTAGTTTGCTAATTGACATGAAAGTTATGCTCAAAACTAATTGATCGCCATAGTTTTAATTAGGAACGAAAACATGTCTATATATTTAAGTAAGGTGTATACAATATTCTAATAATATCCTTCAAGTTACGTGATATGACTCAATCCATGGAGTCTTTTATTCATTCCAGGAAATGTGTATTGCACACATTTTGCTGCTCTGAATTTAAAAATGTAATATTTTAACATAAGAATTCCCTCCTACTTGGAATTAATTACACTGTATCCCCAATACCTTTTACTTCCTCATCCCCTCTCTGGTCCTTGTACACACCCATATTGTTCCCATATTCTTTTCTTTCTCTCTGTTCTTTATTTCTCATCTTTTTTATCTTTTTTCTGTGTAAACTGCAGAAGCGATATTTTTTTGTGTAAGACAAATTTGGATTGTAAAAGAATGTAATAAAATATCATTGTACAAGATACAAAGTGAGGGTATAAAAAATGATGATTGAAACCCAAACGAATGATTATCATGAAAACAAGTTATCTTATACAATAATCTTATATGACTTATATGACCTACGAAATAATCACATAAGTGTCATCAAAATATATTATCTCTGTTATTTTTCAAACAATGTGTAAATCAACACGCAACTGATTTTAGGTCACAGTTAAGATAGTTTGGATTAAATATCTGAATTCTAAGATTATAATTCATATTATGGATCTGCCCTCTGTAGCACTCGATCTATGGAGAAAAAGCTGAATGATACCCTAAGAATATCAAAGACCCTTATAATAATTAAAGCACCAAGCAATTATTTTACAATTAATCGAATCGTCACTTAGGGTACTTAATTTGCATCTAACATGGGTCGCCTGATTCTAAGAACTTCCCAAAAAGAAAAACATGCATTCTTCAATGAAACTAACATTAAAATATAACTAAATTAGTGGATATTTATATGTATATGTATGTTATTATAATAGTTGCACAAAAAAGTTTGTATCTTGATATCATGCAGAAATAATATCTTTTAACTTGCCTTCACTAAAAAATTTTACTACTTAAGTCATCCCTCAAAACCTGTTATATGCTTTCAAACGCGATAATCAACTGCATTTGATAATAAATTTCTAACTGAATCTCAAGTGTAAACATACTTATTTTTAGCTTCGAAAGAGATATATTATACTGCTGCCGATTAATTTTATTAATTACATTTCTTCGTAGGAATATTCAACAGAAATAGAGAATGAAATAATAAAACAAACGTACTGTAATAATTTAAAAAACTAACATTTTTTAGTATATAAAATGTGCAACAGTTTCTTATTATTTTGGATATTCAGCTCTGTTTTTGAAAACGTGACTTTAAATTGAAGAATGTAACTTCCAGTTTATATAAACATATAAGTTATATATACATATGTTATATGTACATACGTAGATTATTTAAACGTCAGATAGCAAATCTTCAAATAAAAAAGACATTTATATGCTGTTACATACAATTTGATCTAAAACACAAGGATCAGTAATAGACAACTACTTCCGGAAGCCACAGGAAGTTACCACGGATATCTATTTGAATTTATTATTCTCATGATAAAAGACATAACCGGTTTTTATCACACAAGTATTTAATATTTATCATCGAAAGAATGACTTTTTTTGTATACATTGCCATTCATTTTGCTTATAATTGATTCCATTTCCAAAAATAAAATTATAAAAATATTATAAAGATATTAAAAATATAAAAAATTATAAAGATAAAAATTGCTTCACCTTTGACACTTGACTATGCCTGATCAGCAATTTAAGTATGCATGGATCATGATAATGCTCATCGATCGGTCAGCATTTTAAATAATATTAATAAGGCGGCGAACATACATACAAATTCATATTCTTATAAAGATAAGTAAAGAAATGGAATTTATGCAGAAAAGTTTACATGCCAAATATTATAACAAGTACTATTAAACAAGTACTTTGGAAATTTTATATATTTCTGCATATTAGACGCATTCTATACATTTTTTCATCTTCAAATATCGCCTAAATGCATAAAAATCCGCAGTTCATTAGCTACTCTGCCTAAACACGAATTGATTTTTGTTACGGGTATAGGTTAAATCGCGCGGAACACTTGCTAGCGAAGTTTGACATGATTTAACGAAAACCAAACGGAAAGTCGACGTTGATCCCAGATTAGATTAGACTAATCGTTCTATGACTACAAAGTGATTTAGAAATAAATGATAAAACTTAGTGTTCTAATACTATCTCTAAGAATAAAATAAGTGATATAAACATGAATTATTATTGCAAATATTTCGATATCCAGTTTTAGCTGATTCACTCAATTCTGTTCGAATGTACAAGAAACTCAGGCATTTGCATTGCATCACATAGTCGTGATTAACACATACAGAGATTCACCTTGCAGAGCAACACCTCGTCGATACCATTAATATCATTAATATGTTAATATCATTTCATGTGCAATAAGTCTATAGTATTGTAAGTAAAGGAAACGATTTTGAAGGAATAGGCAATTTTCTTGAAAAAAAGCAAAGTTAGAAAACCTTTAATTTCGATAAAATAACGATTATTTATGGATTGTTAATAACAAACGTTGAATAATCAAATGTCGGTCTAAAGGAAAGAAAAACAAAATATTCTGCTTTATGGCGCGTATTCATTTAAAAAAGTAATAAAAACAGACACAGCTTATTGAGAAGTGTTCGTTAAAAATAATTGAAGTTTATATATAATATAATAATGATCATTACAAGTTCGATATGTCAACTTCGATTAGTCATTAAGTTTATTGCAGAAAGTAAGCACATTAATTAAAACAATTTATTCGTCTCTTTATATCGGTTGCACATCTTTTTAATCTTGGTTTTATCTCTTTATTAATTATTTTCAAATTGATTTATTTCTGATAATAGTATTTGTCACGCAATTTCAAATTTTCCATAAACAATCATTACATGATGAACAAGAAAGCAATTCATATGTACGTATACATATGACATCGTTAAGAAGAAATCGACGACATTGAAACATTTGATCGTTAAGCAAACTTCCTCAAAGAGAACAAAGTGGTTTATCTCTCCTGGTGATAACTCTAATCTTGTTTATAGTATTAACAACAATCATTGTTCCAGAAGTTAAAGCTGAACTCTGGTAACGTCTACTTATCTGTTTTACTTGGAGCTCTAATGATTTTAAAGGCTAACCAATCAGAATATAAAATTACCTAACCTATATCGTTAGTAACTGATAATTGAAAACGAGAGAAAACAGGTTTAACGAAGGTTATCTTAGGATTATAAATTTTTCTACAATTACAATGTAGATACTTTTTACTATAAATGTAACATATTACAAATGTAACAATGCAAGTAATAAATTAACTCTTGCTATACAGAAAGTTTATCATTCGTATGCAAACGATGCATTTCCGAGACAATAGCCATAAATTACAATGATTGGTCGAAGTACATCGCAAATCTAATCGCACAAAATGAATCAACAATGAAAGTCCAATGGAGAGATCGTTAAAGATCCAAGCCGGCCGTTGTTTACGTAGAATGGCATAAATTCAAGTTCACATTTATTATTCCTGAGACGATAACAATATACAGCGATCTATCTTGCATATTGATTTCTTTGTCAATCGGTTTCCTTGACAACTTGTGTACACGTTTCGAATGTTCTTAGAAATTGCTTTTAGTTAATGTCAGTGATGATGTAACAATGCTGTAAATTGATGACAATAATGATGTAAATTGCAAACAAGTATTTACATACGTATCGATATACGTCATAAAGAGTCATATATAAAGCTATAAAACTCTAACCTCCATATGTAAAACTTTATAGGTAGTCGTATATTAACACAACTTTATCAAAAAGTTACAATTATATAATTTTTAATATATTTTTCTTTTTTCGATTATGGCTATTTCTAATTGTAATTACATTACATCGAACAATAACCTATAAAAAAATATAATCATATATTTACAAATTTAAAATGTATATAAAATATTTAAAAGTAGCTTAAAAAAACAAACTTGTATGAACGTTTTCGTTATACAATTTGAATTGGCATCCCAGTTTCCCTTCTTACGAGAATTTATCGATTGCGCTGTGAAATGATCATTATTTATGATTGCTTTCTACAAAGATTTACACAATGTCATATTTATTACATGTATTGTACTTTCGTTGGGGTTACCAAAACGTTAAGGAAGACTCTGAAGCTAATTCAGAAATTCCATCAGTCATCATCTTGTTTCTGTTTTAGTATTAATAGCGCAAAGTACGGTGGTAATCAATACACCTACCTTTGTGCTGACTTTCTTCGTAATTTGCAAAACTACATTGCAATATTTATTAGATCATCATATTGATTATTTACATGACTCCTGCTACAAATTTTATACAAATTTAATAGAAAAGATAATGATTGTAGAGCAAAGATCAATTCAAAAGAAAAAAAGAAAGATGACTAACAAAGAATATCTGCAAACATATGTGTATAATCATGCAATGAGTAAGTTTGATAGTATTATTTCGGACTTTGCATGCGGATGTCAAATTTGCAGACAAATGATTTAATTAATCAGATAACTTTGGATAATTTAAATTTTAAATTGAAGTAAATACATTAGACATTTTAATTTTACATACGTTATGTTAAAGAGTTATAATTAAATTTAATAAGAATTTATGAACTTGTTAACACCTCTACATATATAGCATGCAAAATCAGGGTTCTTGTGCAATAATTTACTAACTATCAATATTAATAAATTGAGAAACTACAAGTAGTTCTTTTATAAATTTCATAATTTTTTCGCGAAGTAAAATGACTAGGAAATTTATAATCTATAAATTTATTTGTAAAATTTAATTTCATTATTCAATTAATTAATATTATGCAAGGACATTTATTGACAGTTTGGAATAAACATTTTGTAACTTCTAAGTATCTTTTACGTTTTCAGAATGGTTCCAAATTTCACCAATATAATTACATATAACGTTCGTCTCAGTACATTATTAATAAAATTCAAAATATTTTATATCGTATATATTATAACAATACATATACAATGTATGTACATGAATATATATAAAAATGTCCTATATGTGTTCAAAAGCATTTTTGCATCACTGCGCATACTTTTATCTTCCATTTATCTCTGAACCTTTTTTTTAACTTATTATATAAAGTATATTATAAGAAGGCCTATTTATTTACATATGATCTATATTATAAGAAAAATTATCATAGAAATCTAAAACCAAGGACGAACAACAAATGAACCGCGATCTCGCAAATTTTGGATCATGAATGAAGCTTCATTAAAGAATGTACAATTTAGAAATAAATGAATATTCATGTTGCTATCAATCAGTTTAGGATCAACGATGTTAACTATGATTGTTTGAAAAACAACCTTTTAAGTTTCCATTAACTATTCATTAAGAGATTGATTGATGAGAACCAGTGATATCGTATTATGTAAGCATAAACAGGTACGTGTAATTTTTCTCTCCGATCGATAAAAAAAACTGTAATTGATATTGAAACAATATACATTGGTCATGTACTTATGTAAATATCTTGTAATACTTATGTAAATAACTTATGAATTATTTTATAATATACGTTTCCATAAGATAAGCATCTCTTTCTCTTTAGTCATATGACTGGACGATATCTAAAGTTAAAGATAACGAGACATAAAGATTGGAATTTCAAGTTTAGAAATACTTCAAACCTAATCCAGACTAAAAAAAACAGCTTTAAGTATCTTTTTATGGATACTCAAATTAATTATATAAAAAAGAACAACGAAATTTAGCAATAAAGAAAATTTATTTCAAATGATTCATTTGAAATTCGTGTTAAGTAAAGTTTTAGCTATACAAGGTATCTATACTAACAAAATTGGCCTTAGTGAATGTTTCTCTTTTCTAAAAGCTTCAGTCATCGTGTTTCCAAGGACATCAAATACATAATTACCGAAATGCTACAATAACACACAAAAAATGTTCTTTCACTTTTTTTTGTAGCTTAAATACATATACGACTTATGTGACCAAATTGTTTAATAGGAGATTTCTTTAGAAGATACTCACACTTACAAATCTTTAATGATATTGTAAATAATTATACCGAACTATTAGTATTTTATTCCTTCGAATAAATATCTCTCTGTTAACTTTATCAAGCAAGGAAATAAACTTCATACTTCCATTATTTTATCTCTGCAACATATTCTTGTAGGAAACGTCATCGACACGATAAAGCTTGACAATTACAAAAAATATATAATTTTTCAGAATTCATTTAGATTGTACGCCACTTATAAATGCTTCTTCAATGATAATACCGAGTGATTAATAACATCGCAGCAGCATGCGTGCACTACGCACAAAGTTCAATCGGTCATTTTACACAAATTTCTATGGCATATTAAATATCAATACATATTCTTTAATTAATTCCGACCTTGATACGTGATTTAACAATCACCTGATTTGGTTGAAATGTTTTTAGAAAGTGTGCGGATTTTAATGCATTTGTAATAAATTTAAAAGTTTAAAAATTCGCAAATTGTATATACGAATAAGTATACAAAAATATATAAAATATTGAAAGCAAAGTACTTTTATAATCGTTAATGGATGAAAGAAATTTCTATGTAGGTTCCATTCCTTTAATTTTAGTCACAAAAATATAAAATTGCATAAAAATAATCTACTTGGAAGAAATCGACTCGAATGAAGTTACATTGTAACTTAAAGATTTGCTATTTTTTTGGTACCTCCCACAGTCAAAGAAGAAACATCCAAATTCAGTAATAAGTTAACAATCACAAAAACCCACTAGTTACTCAATTACTTGACACGACGGATCAGATCCACAGGCTAAAAAGACATTACCCTCTAGATTTAAGCACTAGATTCAACTAGAATCAAACACACGATAAACACTTATTAAACACGACAGAGTACCACGCCAGAAAAATTTACTTATAATTCTCAATGAGAATTGATTGTAAAATTCATCCAAATAAAAAAAAAAATTTTGTTGGTACCTATTTCTTTATTCTCCTAAACATCAGGATAATGAAGAAAGGTTAACGTAGAAGAATTTCATTTAAGATTTATTTCTCAAGTTACAAAACAATTCTATTTTTCGTTAAAAATTGTTGTTTAGAATCACATTTTATTAATATCACCTATATCTTTTAACATCCTGTAAATAAAAAGTGAGGTTAACTTCATTTCAAAAAATTATTAGAATAAAAATGTAAGTTAGTTTACAAAGAAGTTTAGCCAATTATTTTAAAAAGTAAGTAATATTAAATATAATAAGAGATGTTGCGTTATTGTAATCTATATATATTAATGAATTCTTTGATATCTCTTAGGCCGGGTAAGATTTCAACTTAGGTTTAGTTTAGAAACGATATCCAAATAAATGTGTAGAACATAATTCAAGATATTACCATACTCAATCTCTAAAGGGACGAATTTAAATTCGAACATGAATTATATAACTGTACTTGTTAAGTTGCAATATTTCTTTTTGATACAGTTGTCCTTTAAAAATCCGTCAAAGTATTTTAACCATTTTTTTTTTAATTTCTCCCTCAAAGGGATAAAAGAGAAAATAGATTTTTCACTCGATAGAGTATGCTTCCCCGGCGGTCCCTTAATAGAGGGCTTTTTAAAAGCCAATCCACATGTTCATAAACATTAAGCTAAGAAACTTAAAAATGTTAGATTTAATAAAAAAAACAGGCCTTAAAGAAAAAGAAGGGAGAGGACCAACTAGGAAGAGAAGAATCCTTTCTAAAATATGCAAATTTCAATTTTTTGCCATTGTTGCTAAATTTAACGCAAACAAATTAACTTCGTATGAAGTTACGTGCTGGACGTCGTTACTTAATACATATATCAACAAAGAAAATGTTTATTTTCGATGAAAGTACATGTACGTTGTTTCATGTAGTTATACAATTTTCACTAAAAAAGTTTTGACTTCTGTTAACAACTGACTGGCTGTGCGTCCAAATGTATGGATAAATATGAGTATTCTGTGAATAATTCTTTGTTCTTAGGATTCTTTCATATTTTAATTATTTTTCCATACTTCAGAACGAGATCTTCCAAGAACTTTTACAAATAGTCGACAACTTTTAAGAATATTACATTCCATTAAATAGATCGTCGTGTAATTGAAAATTTATATAATTTATTTACGTTAAATTTGGCGCCAGATGCAAAAGATTTAAATTCATATACATATTTAAGAAAGAATTATTTTTCATTTTTAAGTGCCTTCAGTCCCTTCTCGTTATTTTTTTAGAAGTCGGTTTTATTCTTTTTTTCTCAATTTTAAGGAATATTTGATTTGAATACTTATATTGATTTGAATTGTAGTACAATCCAAATTGATATTTGACTTGATTTTCAATTTGGATTTTTTTTCTATTTCTTCAATAAATATTATATTTCAAATTTTACATGAATACCAACATGAATTTTTTGCATGAATACCAATACCATTGCATGAATAATGAGAGGAACATATCATGCCAATATTTATTTTACCTTGCAATGGTCTTGAAAAGCGAAGGCCACGGTTATGTTTAAAATGGGAATTATATTTTTTTATTCCATATTCTTGTATTCAATGCATGTATACTCTTATATTTTATGGACTACGTAAATTAAGGAATTTTTAAATTTCAAATAAGTATTCTTTTCTATGAGGACAAAAATGTTCCGTCGTTCGAAATCTGGGATCGAAACGATTTCGTGCAATTTCTAACTTCCTCGAAAGGTGCGAAGAAGTAGGACAAAACCGATAAGTCAGGACGAGTTTGACTCATTTTGCCTTCTACGAGCCTCTGATGAATAGCTTGTTTCACTTTGAACAGTATTTAACTATATCAATAGTTGCATATTTCTAACAATTTAATATAGCTATAAAAACAATTTTCTTAACTGATGAAAAATACTGAATTAATTGATTTATTAATCAATGAGTAGTTTTCAAATTTACTAAATTGTATAATAGCTTCTTTTCTTTCTTTTTCAATAAACAAGAATATGTATGTTATGAGGAAGAGAAAGAACTATCAAATTGAGTACTTACTATTATATAAGATTTTGCAGTGAAAGCTATTCCGAATCTTAACTCATGATATACGATCGTCTTTGCCTTCAAGTAAACCAAATAAGTATTTCCTTATATCTCTTATCCTATCTAATAAATATATACATTTTCTTAAACAAAATACGATATTGAAGAACATAAATGATAATAACATACATGTATAGTAAAGATAAAACGTCAAGTGAATCAAATATATCCTTATACATATAATAAATATTTATAAATGTTCCCTTTGCTTTCCAGATAATTGTCAATCTTTCTCACTTCTTCTATTAATCAAATAAGATACAAAAAGCATATACATAACAAAGACTAAATTCCAAATAAGTCAAATATTTCCTGATATTTCATTTCCCAAATAAATTTCAATCACACCTTCTCCTCACACTACTCGTAATTAAATGAAGTATAAAAAAATTGAAGATCTTAGAAAAAGATCTCTTTTAGTAAATATGTTGTCAAACAAATTTTTTATAACGAATCGTGAGTCATATAGACAACACCATATTTCTAAAAAAAAATGTTCATATTACTTTTCGAATTAACACATTGGCACTGGCACTATGAATTATACATTGTACT
The DNA here is from genome assembly GCF_014825855.1 of Bombus pyrosoma. Lineage (NCBI taxonomy): Eukaryota > Metazoa > Arthropoda > Insecta > Hymenoptera > Apidae > Bombus > Bombus pyrosoma. The sequence goes on from NC_057776.1 coordinate 4,166,533, forward strand.
TTGTCCTGAGTGCTGCAATAGAAATACACTACTATCAACATACCATACATACATTGATAGATAAATAACATTTAATTTTTGCAAAATATTATACTTAACCCTCTTATAATACGGTATTCTGAAATATACATGATCGTTCTATACATACATATATACGGTACGTTATGCAGCACAGTATGCTATGATACTGCGTTATACTGCGAAAGTTGACTGTATATTGTATTTGCGCACTTTTTCTCTGACAATGTTATCTAAGCCATTCATACCGTGAACATATTTTAGTCCATACCACTTATCATTTTATTGTAAAAAGTCTAGTAAAACATGAAACATGGCTATTATGACCGTCAACGTGTTATTAACTTTTTCAAGTTTCAGTAATATGCAAATAACACTTACTTTATATAACGCATACTTCTATAAAAGTTTCTGACCAGATAGATCTTTCATTTTATATCTTCTACACGCTATTTTAATAATTTTAAGTAATAATTTACAATTCTATAATAGTGTTTATGTATTATACTGTTTTCTTTTACTTATCATATTATTTTATAATATTACATTTTATAATATTTTATAATATTATTACTTTTTACTTATATTTATAACTCGCTTTTTATCTAAACTTGTAATAGGCGAAAGTCTAACATAAGAATGATAATAACAAATAATAACAATACCGATATTATTTTAAATTCATCTAGATTTCACTTTAAGAATACAAAGCTAAAAATTTATCTGGAAATTTTTGTACGCCACAAGATTATTAATTTGTAGATTATGTATGATATCGACTTAAATATGGCACGTGAACTATAAAAATTCCAAAATTATAAAAAGTATTTCATAATAATTCATATTTCACGATGTAAATACAGGTATTGTATGAACATTGCTTGTTAATATACAGTATTGTAGAAAATAGAAATCAGATACATAACAATCATGTTAACCGTGATAATCGATTAAATGAGAAAAACAATATAAGACATGCTTTATCAGATTCAAATCATATATTATCATCTTATAAAAAATGCTTTACAAAAATGATAATAAAATAAAGATATGCACTTACAGGAATGAGAGTATGAAAGATACACGAATTTCTTGCTTGTCAGCTTTCACTGAGTAACTTTAATGCACCACTTTCATTTCACGTGTAATTTGGTGGTCAGGTTGAAACACGTGTGTTTAAGAAGACGGCTGGAACACAAACTTATGACTATAAGAACCGAAACAAATGTGTCAGAGACATAACCATTATAGAACATTCGTTGCAACAGCGTAGAGCACATACACGAAAATGCAAGCGCTTACTGCTTGCGTACTGCTTACTACCGTCGAATGCCGCTGATCGACTCTCATGTTCTCCCTTTACTGCCTTCCCCTATCATGTTTTTATTCCCCTCTACATATTCGCCCGCCGATCAGGAGTCTATCACGCCCCCTCTCTTTTTCTATTTCACACAACGATTCTCAAGTAGGTACTTTACGCTCGTTTACTCAATACTTGTTTTTTACCAGCGCTTTGTTTTATAGAAAACGAAGATGAAAATTCGCGTTTTAATTAATTATTGATTATTTAGTATAAATTATTTATTCATTTTATTAAAAATTTGTTCGCGGTATAGCCAAATTTTTCCATTATTTATTTATTAATTAAAAGTAAATTTATATATATATGAAATAAAATATGTATGTATATATTTATTAGAAATATTCTCTCCTTCCAAAATTATGAGATAATCGAACTTTTTTATTATTTATTTATTTGTTTAAAGTGAATTTATTTTGTGTGTGTGTGTGTGTGTGTGTGTGTAAATTTATGTGTGTGTGTTCATTAGGAGAGAATGAAAGAGAGAACAGAGAAACGATACACATAATTGGCGCATTGGTACATTTTAATGTATGAATACTGTAGGTCTAATTATAAATTAAAATTATATAGAACAACAAAACTTTTAGGAGAAGGTGGGAGCACATGCACTCACACGCACGGAGAGATAGGTCGACACGAAGCTTAGTTGTAACAAGCCGAGAGAGAGTATAGTTTGTATATTGTAAATGTATATAGAATAAGGTAGTTAAGTCAACGTAAAGAAATGACAGTTGATGTAGTTTGTAAGGAAAGATATGTAATCGGAAGTCTTGTAACCTCATTGAGGAATCGATAAATGTAAAGAAAACTATACTAAAGAAGACTATAAAGAAGACATGTATAGATATCTATTAAAATTAAATAATCTGTGGAACTAATACAAATTATCTATTCACTGCCCCTAAAATTTGATCGTGAAGTGCTCAACATTTTCTATGAGACAGACAAAATTTTATTAATTTTTTATTATTGTTTATTATTTTTTTATTTATATTATACATGACAGAAATATATTTTCTATAAACGTATTTCATAATTAATATAAATTTTTTATTCATTGTATCTATGATCAAATCATGAGGTAATATCCATTCTTATATGCTAATTAATAGGATGAAATGTTTTAATTTGTATAATTTTATCATAATGCCACTTTTACGAGATCATGATGTTTTAGCTGTTTTCTTCTGCTTCTTTTTCACATAAATTAATATAATGACTATAGTATAAAATCTATAATATAAAACCTAGTATAACAACGGAATTTATATTATAAACTTGCATTATCATACTACAAATATATATAATTACTCAATAATATTGACAATAGAAGTCAATAGAAGTATTGTTTATAATAAACTTTCGTTTATTTTTTTTATGATTTTCTTTGTCAATAGTGTGTATGCTACCTATACAACACTAACTTTAATGTAAATAGTAATTATACAATGGATTTAATAAATTTAAGATTATATGAATACAATAGATATATTGGTAAGTCCATTGAAATTAATATTTAAAAAGTAAAGTTTAATTTCACCAACTTTTTTATCGATTAGTTATTTACATTACGTAGAGTTACGTTAGAGTTAGAGATAGTTACGTACATTACATTATTAACGTAGTCATTTGTTTCAAACAAATTCAAAATTATGTCAAACAAGAAATTATTGATTATTAAAAACATCAAGGATTTCATAAATATTTATAAATTGATGAACAATTGTATTTAACATTTTTAAATTATAATTTTTTGTTGACCATTCCTGGAAGGGAATTTAGTATACGGCATGTCTAGTATTCGCATAATAATAACTTTTTAAAAAATAATCGTATAGTTACTGTTTTGATCACTTATTCAAAAAGATTTCAGATCACACAACCATTGAGAGACCGTGCATGATGTTTCCGTTATATTACCAATTCAGATCGTGCAAATTTTTGTTTCACAACTGAAATTTTACCATTCACCATCATATATCACATATACAACAAAAATTTCTATTATTTCTCACATTTTTTACAATTAATTATTTATATAGTTGTAATATCGTTACAGTTTCTGTTATTATTTAGAAAATATTAAAAGATTATAATGTTTGAAACACCAATAAAAATATTGTTCGATGAAAGATAAAAATATTTTCATTTTTCATGAACAATAATATCTCTGATAATTTTTTTCGATTACCTAATTTCCCACTATTTTCAATCTTCTCGATGGTTTCCTTGAAAAATATTCAATGCACGACTTTCTTTAATCTCCATATTACTAATAGCAGTATAGTACAACAGTAGTGTAAGATAATAATATTTGGTGTATAAGATTCACGTAATATCTTCACTAAATATCATTTTCATGATTCTTTTTATTTGTTCGTTAAAGGTTAAAGAGTTCTACCATATATAAATATTAAATAAATTAATTTTTGGATTTAACAATAACAGAGATATATGTATATGAATTTACTTTTTAAATATAACTCAAATCGGTTATATGTAAACGATCTAAGAACGTTAGTATCCGAGTCTTAATATATAAAGTAGGTTTATCATCAATTTCAAAAAATGTAGATTACATAAAAAATTGGTATGTATGAGGAAACTATTTCATTTCATTTGAATGACTACAATTAGAAAATGGAAAAGATAAACTTTCTCTTAATTGTCAGAAAGTATAATATTTACGAGTATATAATCGTTTATTAATTACTCTGACACTGTAAGAAAAAAAGGACAAAGTCAATGTACCATCAGTATAAAGTTTTCTCACGTCACAAAGAATAGAAGAAAGAATCTCATCAAAGAAAGATACAAAGATACTTTCTCGATTAAAAAGTATCATTGCAATGTGCTTTTTTTTTAATTACAATGGTATTCGAAGATAGTAATAGTTGAAAGACTTATATTTTATCATAAATTTTGATATCTTCATATTTAATAATTGATAAATTATGCTCTATTTATCAATGATTATCATCTTTAGCTTCTATCTAAAATTATTTATTATATAGATCATTACGACAATAATATCCAAACAGATTTATCTAATTTTTTTTTATAAATGATTGCATTACTTAATCGCTATATTGCATATTAAATTGTTATATCATTCATTATGATGTCAAATTTAATATGTATGTATACAATCAAATAACCATTAATAGACCTCTATTATCAGAATGTTATACTATACTACCACATTGAGATTGATTCAGAATGGCCATTGACTTCCTAACCTTAGAATTTTTACCAAGCTTACCTACGTGCCGTTAGCTTCCCTCTCCTTAATTACTTAAAATTATTACTTTACATATCTATCTACATACTATTTTCTCATACATATATCTAAGTACATGAAAACTTAATCTTCTCCTGTAAATACTTTTTGATCTTGTCTACAGTCAGTCTGCAAATACATTTCATTATGAAAAATATAACTTTATTATGGCGCATTAACAAAATTTCTATATTCCATAAAAAATAGTATGTTTATTCTATGCACAAAAGGTCATTAACAAAATACATATTAATAAAAACTGCATTCATATTGTGAATAACATTTATTCATCATCTTGTACAACTGTTGTTTTTTCTGACACATAAAGACCATCCAAAAACTTCCTAATGTCCTTGTTCTTTACTGTTGTTGATTGCTGTATAAGAGCAGCTGAAAGTAATCATTAATTATAATTTACTCATAACAAGGATTTCTTTTCTGTATAGATGTATTAATTCAAATGGCTATTTACCAGATCGAGAAACATCTTCTAGAGAATTTCCTTCTATTATTAATTCGTCTTTCTGTTTAGCTGAATTCGCAACAGTCACTCCTGGTGCCATCTTTACACGACGAATGTATTTTTCACCCAGGAAGTTACGGATTTCAATAACTGTATTATTCTCTGTAATAACACAGTTAATGGGGAAATGAGCATATACAGCTCTCATTTTGTATTGGTACCCTTTAGTCACTCCCTTTAGCATGTTTTCAATGTGAGAACAGACTGTACGGACAGCAGCTAGTTCCTTCTTTGTTCCAAACCACTTTTCAACTTTCAGTAACCTTGGACTTACCATCTGCAAAAGAAATAATATACTGAATAACAGTTCTAAATTATATTATATCTTATTTAGTATACTGTGTTAATCAGATACAGATATATCATTTATTAAAGAAATGAAGGGGAATCCAAAAATATCATCAGATATAATCTAAGTTTAAATATTTTTGTATTACCAATTATTTAAACTAGTTAGGTCTCTTTACTTACACGAATATCAAGTGCAAGGTGCTTAAAAGAACGTTTAAGAACACCCCTTGGTCCTTTCACAGTAACCAAGCGGGACTTGACTGTAACAGTCAGTCCCTCAGGTATTTTCACTGTCTGATTGGTCACAATTTGCTTCATCCTGAAACACATAAATATATAACTATAATACATGAAACTTTCTAACATGTTTAAGAATTTGTATATAAAATATTTTTATTTAACTTAATTTTTAACCACAGAATAACGTTTACTGCAATTTGAGTACGCAAGTATCATTTCCATGTAACATGGAAATTATTTATAATGTTCACTTCAATTTAATATGTTCCATATTTTGCTTGGTAAGATAATATAAAAACAAAAACAGAATCAAATACATATAATATATATATATGCTTTATTATTGATATTTATACTTCCTAGTATTTGTTTTATAATATACAAAAAATTTGTAAATTATGTATTGGAACATCAAGTCAAACTGTCAAAAGATTTAAATATTATATAGATAAAAAATAATACATGACTATCTCCATTTTTAAAATTACAATACTAAACAATTTATATGCATAAGTATATCATAACACATTTACAGGAAAGTTTTGCTAATGAAGCAGATATGTTAGGAAAACTGAAAAGTAGGGTTATACGCAATTGTGATCAAAATGATCATTTTCCAAAAATATTACTTAGCCTTGCACAAACACGACAAACGATATCGAATAACACATATAATATGTCACAACATTGATTGCATTGCTAGATTGTTTCGGATTTCATGAAAAATGTTTTCTAGCCAAAATTTCATTACCTCGCACACGCTACAGTACAACCGGAAAGGACTGAAGCGTTGAGAAAGCATGTCTGTTGTATTCTTGAATAAGTAAAATATATAGATAAACATATATATAGTGTTTTATTCTAACCATTTATCCCAATTCACTCTGCAGATGGCGTATTTCACATTTTTCGAAATATCTTTTATTATGCAAAATTGTAATTTTACATGCAAACTATCAAATTGAGAAATATGAAATGTTTTTTAATTTGATATAAAAATAACTATTGTGCTGTGATAAAAAAATAATTTAGTACTGTCAAATATCTTTTTCACATGAAATATATCTTTTTATAAAATAACTATTCTTGGATATGATATCGTTCGTTACTTCTTCATTTATAAATAGTAATTATTATAAATTTTTAAAGAAATTCTCGAATAACATTTTAAGAGAAAACAATCTATGATCTACCTTTTTCGTGGTCAAAACTTAAAGCAAAATTTTTGACTGTAAAATAGCCGACTATGTTACTGAAGAAGGTAGTGCCAGTACTAGTGTCTTTTGTGCGTGATTTTAGTTTTGCGACTTATTTTGCATTATACATAAAACATGAGATATGTATCACATACAAAAATTGAAAGTGAAAAATTAGCCCAACATTGTGAAGAATATAGGATACTTTTGTTTAAGAAATAAAATATAGTTCTTTGGTTATTTCTCGGAACCAATAAATATTTTGAGTAAATCTTAACATACTTAAACGTTTTAAATTCTTGTAAGTAAATTCATTATGTATGATATATATTTGTTGTATATATATATATATATATGTATTACGCTATATTTCTCACTATTAGTTTTCATCACACAGATTATTTTATTACAATTCTAGTAATTATTTAGTAAATTACAATGAAACAATTTTTCCTCTTCATATAAAAAATTAGTAATATTATTATCTTGTCTTTCTTTCTTAATCAAATAATATGTGATGTCATGTTTGGATGCAAAGAATACATCATTAAGTATTTTTATTTAAAAGGAGTAAGCTTGGAACAATCGATGCAAAAAGGGATTACAATATATGAAAATAAATATGAAGATCTTGCCATGTTCAATACACTGAATATTGAAGTAAATGATATATTGCTAGAATTATTCATAAATTATTTTTGTTCAAACATATAAGTAATTTTAGTTGTACAACAGTAGGCTCTAATGTTTAGACTATTGAATAATATTTTTAATTGAATATTTTGTTGGTATAATTTCTTCCACTAGAAAACATTTTGAAATTTTTAAAAAGATACAGAAATATATGTATTAAATATGGATGATAAGCACCAAATAAATTTTGTTGTAAAAGAATGTATAACAGATATAGATATTAAACAAGAACAGCCAAACACATATGTCTCTAGTAAAGATAACAAAACATTTGTACAATCAAATGAAACATTAGATAAGAAAGATTTGTTGATAGCAAGAGCAAATTGCTAAACAGAAAGAATGTATATCGTATTATGAAAGTATAGTACAGCTTATAAATTGTAAACTCATGAAATTGAAGAAACTTCGGAAAACTCGTTAATTGTTGAAAGAACTTGATTTGTAACTTTGGTAAACAGAATATAGTTGTTCCTTGAAATATTAAATATAAATAAGTAAAATTTATATTAAAAATATGCATATTTTTTATATTTATACTGACAAACATATGTATATATAATAAATCCAATGTTTCAATAATAAATATTATAATATTAAGATGTAAATGTATGTAACAATCAATATATGTATCATGTAGAATTTCATGTTTATTAAAATTTTTTTAAATTCCTCTTAATACATAAAAATTTAAGGTGAGCTAAATTTTTCTTAAAGGTAAAACTTATTCAATTTGTATGTATAACTAAGAGGTAATACTATTGTTACACAGTGAATATACAGAAATTAAATTATATAAAATATAAACACACATCAGATAATCTTGAAATCATTATGAATAGAAATTGTTTATTGTTACTACAATGTAACTATTATTAAATGTACTGTATTGTAGTATAGTTATCAAAAACTATTTTTCTTTTAAGAATTTTGTGCACTTTAGAATTGTAGATGTCTCATTAAAGATATTACTTCTTATGTGCTGTTTTATTTTGTTTTATGTTTAAATATTCTGTATATCTCATTTGTTAAAATCACATTAATTGAATAAAGTTGTACATATAATTTGCTCATTAGTATTACTGTAATTTGTATAGATTATAAAATGTTCATATAAGTAAGTTTCTTTATATATCAAACATTGTTAAATTCAACATTTTAAAATATAATGCATGATTAAAAAAAGAGATTTGTGAAATGTTTTCAATAGATAAATTATGTTGAATATTTAAAAAAAAATATTGATTTCTATTGACCTTAGTTTGTACTGTAGTACTATTTTCGACAGTATATTATTTTCATTAAATCTTTTAGTTAAAAAACTAAATAAATTTATGTCTCTGTGATATTATTTATTCTGAAGAAAATGTAACGATAAATAATTTAAAGAAGTCTGTTATTGTATACAGAACTTCATTTCTAAGAAACATATATAGATATCAAAAATCGTTAGAAAGTACACAAAATACAAAAATTTAATTTATTCATTATTTTAAGTAGCAATATACGTCGTCACGCAATATCGTGCGTAAAAGAAAATACTAAAAATAATATTACAAAATTTAAAATAAACTGTATTTTGTAATACTCGTCTACTAAAATAAAATAAATATATTTATTAGTAAGAGTAACAGAAGACAACTCTTTAAAAATTCAAAATCAGTTTTTTTCCTGTATCATTTGTCTAAAAAGTATATGCTATTTAATTAATTCATATCTGTCAAGTTCAACTACAAACTAATGTTGCGAATGAATATAACGTATTATTCTAATTTATTGAATGTTAATAAGGTGCAAGCATCGTTAATAATTTAGAGAAAAACTACTGCCATATGTGGGAGGATTAAATATTACGCGACAAATTAACGTTTCTTTAACGCACAAGGAAAATATATCACATAGCACAGAAATTTAGATATACATATTATCAACATTGTATATTGCTACTTGAAAAACGTTTACAAAATGCAGCGCTGAAAATTACGTCTTCACACTTATTTTACAGCAGTTTTATAAATAGTATAATCGTTGAGTCTCGTATTCTTTTTCGACTTTCTTACCTTAAAAAAGGTGATAGAACATAATAATATACACGTTACAAAATCAAAATGAAAATGCTTATAAAAAAGTCTTTGCTTATTCGATTCTTAGAATTCTATCACACAATCGCGAGTTCTTCACAGGCTCTATATTTCTGCGCGATAGTACGAAATTCTATACTTTTATAGAGCAAAAAATAGAAGTTTCACGAATTCTGGTCCGCAAACAATCATTTCAGCGGCGAAAATTCAAATTCTGCTTGTTATTCATATGTATACAAGCAAAGAGGTATTTTGTCATTTTACATCCACATGGCATTTCTACTAGTAATCAGCTTGCATAGATAATCGTTGATTATTACTTGGCTTCAACGGCGTTGTACAACGACGTGCGTCTGGAAATCTTTCGTAATATCTCTCCAATCTCAGGTACTTCACAGTTACTAAATGACCTGGAAGAGATAATATTTATATATATGTATAATATTCATATAAAATAATATAATATATATACACACAGATATACATATATAGGGCGCCATAAAAAATCTTAATGTCAGATGGAGAGAAAGGATCATCAGCTGATTCACTGATACCAATATATTTATTGCTATTGTACATTTTTGTACAGGAATATTTTACATCATTTTGATATCTAGAATCGACCCTATAAATATTCCTCTCATATTTTGCAATATGCCCTATATAGATATATTAAGAAACATTATATTAAAAAATTGTGTAAATACTTACCATCAAACCAACATCCATGTAAAGCCCTATAAGCTTTCCCTGCATCTTCTTGTGACATACACTTCATGTATACACAACCTTCTCGACTACCACGATCTATACGGATATGAAGAATTTTCACGCCCTCTCCGCATTTCTCTAAAATAGCATCTTGTACCTTTGTTTCCCAATCATCTTCAAATTCTCTAAAAAAATATATGTTTTCATACATACAAGAAATATGAAGAAATATTATTAAAATACTTACACATCAGCATCAAACATATGCCTTATCTTCAAGCAGGGTGTCGGCGAACAAGTCAAACTATTGACAGAACCTTCCATTGTTTCAAATGCTTGACCTTGCCATACTTTAGACTTTTTATTTAAAACAAAATTCTGGCTGTTTGATTTGTTAAGACTGTTGTTAGGTAACCAACGCCACACATGAAATTCTTCCCCTGAAACCTGTTGTACTTCTCTTCGAATTCTGAAATCATGTGGCTTTATTTAAAACATAGAAATGCATGTTAACTAATATAAATAATAAGTAGACTACAGATTTTTATGCATTTATAGGAAATTTAATGTGTTCATAGAAATATAAATTTGTATGAATATCCGTAATATACTAATTAAATTTATAATGTTTCACTAGATTTGTACCTAGATTCATTTTCGTCCAAAAATTTAACTGCTTTTTCCCAAAGTCCAGCCATCTTTTTTCGATCTTTCGGGGGTATAAGATTATCACGTACATGATTTATGGCAAGAAAACTTTCTTGCGTAGTGCCGCCAGATGATGCAACTGCCACATTTTGATGGTGCATCTCGACCATGTTAATAATGTCACTAACAAGTTTAAACACTTCTCTCTCGGTACTTTTCTTATACCTTATATACCAAACGAATAATTTCTGCATCCCTATAGCTGCTAGGAGGCCTGAGAATATATTGCAATATTATTCATATATAGCACTGAATTATTATAATATATAATAATTGAATTACTATAATATATATAAAGTACAATATATTTTCAGTCTATCATTATCACACACATGCATATTAAGCTTCGCGATATAGCATGCACAACAGAATTGCAAAACCAACATTATTAGTAATAACAAAGAGAAAATTTACTAATGCGACGTAGTTACAGCATTAAAATACTAATAAACTTGTAACAAAATATAATACTTTAAAACATAACATTATCACGTCATTATGGAACCTTATAGAGTTATATTTTCAACAAGTTTCTTCCCATAATAAGTCGGTCAAAAATTTACCAAGTGACACAATTAGAAGGGAGGAGAATATGGTGAAAAGCTTATTCTTGATAAGACATTGCATCGGCAACTCAGGATTCATAATCACCATTCCGACTTTCCCACTTAGACGAGTAGAAAATAATTTATCCTGTAACAAAAGGGTGCCTTTTTCTTTAATTTATATACATTAGAAAACGTGGAAGTAAAAAGATAAAGAATGATCGATAAACTTTTTTACAATACCAAAGAATCCAAAATGTCACCAGAGTTTCCACTATCGTCACTTATATCTATAAGAGAAATGCCCCATTTGGGATTCTTTATGACGAGTAATTGTGCGTTTTGCAAATCTTCTTTTACCTCTAAACTCCTCTGTATAGAAAATTGTTTTATATATATACAATATAACAATGTAATACTTGATGTTCCATTTGAATCAATTCAACATACCACTTTATTATTTGTAAACATTTGCATGATCTCTGAATCGGTCAAATAAGGAGTTTCACTGGAATTGTCGCATATCATGGACACAGCCTTTTTTGTTAAAATCGGTTGAAGTCGCTTCAACAATTGTAATACGGAATCTACATTTTCTTTCATTACACAGCTAGCTCCAGGTGCTTCACGGTCATCTCCAACAAAACATAATGGTATGTTGCTATCTACAAATTGAAATATAAGACTAAAAACAAAATTATCAAGAATTATAATATATATATTCTACAATATTCTTTTATTTTTGTAAAAGAGATATCGTATGTATCTTGTATTTATTTCATGCATATAAAAAAAGAGAAGAATTTTTTGAACAATTTAATCAAATGATAATAATATAAAAAAAATAGGATAAAATCATTATAATGGGAAAGGAAATAAAATATCAAAATTAATACATTGGTAATACTTATTATTTTATTATACATGTTAAAAAAAACAATACATATCTTAAACAAACTATTACGAAACTGATTATACATTATTCAATGTTAAAGATGAAATTTGTATAAAACGATTAAAATCCACAAATTATTAGAATTAATTGTAATACTCATGAAATTATGAATAAATTGTATAACAAATTAATGAAATGTAATTGAATAGAATTGTATGTTTAGATCTTGTCTTTAGAACTCGCATTTGTTATACAATACAAATTTATATATAGTACTCTTTAAAATGTTAATAATTATTTTATTCACATACATTGACAAATTTTTATTTATAATAAAAACATCGCGTATATTGCAATATTCTTGTTATTAATAATAAAATTTATTTAAAAAACTTTCCCACAAGCTGTTAGTTGAAATATATAATTTGCATTGTATATTTCTTTTCAAGTATTTCTCCATATGTATTACTTAATTGTTACGATTCTGAATACCTACCCGTTGAAAGTGATGGAAAGGTTTCTGCTTTTCCACCAAGTCCCATGTATATAACGGCAAGAATCCCGAAAAATAAAGCAAGTACCACTACCAAAATTACAGACACCATATTGTGGTTATTTCGTATATCTTCCCTATTTGTAGATGATGGTTTAAACATTCTATTCACTGTATCTCGAGATCTGTCGGCGAACGATGTCGTATGTCTGGAACTGAAGAAGATTCACTTATATAGCTCTATAATATAAATATAGCTTAATACAAATTGTATTTACAATACAATTACAGTTGATGAAACCAATATAACGAGGTCGTAAATTAAAGCGTTAAGTGGCAAAAGTCATTAATATAATTATACTTCGGACTTTTTGATATCTTATAGAAGCATTTTAAACAACAAATCATTTATAAATTTATACATAACATTTTTGCCCACAGTTTTCTATTCTGATCTCAATATATCAATTCCATCAAGTATCTACATACCTTGAACTGGATGTTGGATATAACGATCTTAGGGAAGAAAAATGACCATTTGAATCTTTTTCTTTTAGATCTGGTAAATTTGATGTAAAACGTGATGATGGACCTAAACAATAATATGTAAAATAATGAATTAGAAACTCATTAATATATACATATTGTATACTGATTATTTCAATTTAAAAGGACTTACTTTTTAAGCTAGATAAAGAAGAAGATGGTAAATTAGTAGACCTTGAACTAAGTCTCCTCGTAAATTCTGATAGGAATGGTGTTTCATAATTTGCCAAAATATCTCTTTGATTTGTGTCTGATTTCGTACACACATCTTCATTGATCGAGTGTATTGGAGAAATATTTGAATCAAAGAGTGGTTCACTATACTTATTATCTTTTATCGTATGAATAGATCTTGATTTTGAATCATAAGGTTTTGAACCTTGATCTTGATCAGAAACATTATGTTCATATGTTCTAGGCTCATTAAATTTTCCACTACTTGACAAATATTTAGGTGGAGAATATGATTTAGGAGGGGAGTATGATTTAGGTGGGGAATATGGTTTAATTACTTCTTCAACAACATCTGAATCTGAACCAGTCTCCAAACCATCTGTTACACTTGATGTCTTACTAGTTTTCATATATTTTTTCGTAGTTTTTGTTATCGTACGAGTTGTGAATTGCGAAGAACTATCATAATCCGGCACTATAGGATCCTTAAATTCAGGATGTGTTATTTTATCTTTAACTGGATTTTTTGATATGTTTACGCCTGAGGATGCTGCTACTGTTGGTGGTGGCATAGGATTTGCTAAAGTTTGCCTTCTACTACTCACTGTAGTCTTCTTCTTTTTGCTAGTTGTTGTACTTGTGTCATCATCTGTATCCTCACTGCTGTACCTAAAATTTTATTACAAAACTCATAAGCTTAACTATTATCTCAAATAATGCATAATCATATAAGAATGCATGAACCTTTCATTGGAAGAATAATTGAGTGAAGGTAAACAAAAGTAATTACAAATTGAAAATATTCCATGTTTACTGACATTATTACATTACGAAATTTAAATTAAAGATAATAGAAAAATTTAATGAAACAAATGATTTAAAGAAACATTGAGATATTGCAAAGATACTAAATAATAATAATAAATGGTAAATAATTGCAAGAATACAATAAACTAAAAGTACCTGGCAGCCAATGAATGTCGTGACCCTGTGCCGCCTCGAGTTTCCATGAGATTTTTTAGCTTCTTTAAGAGAATCTTTCTAGTGGTTTGTGTTACCGGGCCCACTGGATACCCGTACTCCATCAGTTTGCTACGCAATTCCGCATCGCTCAGGGCATCCACCGACATTTTGTTTACAGTCAAAAAGCGGCTTTTCTCAAATGAACCCGGTAGAAAATGTTGCCTCGTGCGCGAAGCTTTTGCTAGCTACTTCTATGAAGCGTAGTGACGAGTTTTGTCCAAGGGCAATCGTGCAATTGGAAAATTCACACTATCACTAAACCACACGTGTCCCACTTCTCAGGATATCATGAATATTTCACCATGATACCAAAAAATGTTAGAAAATGATCTTAGTTACAACTAAAAAATGGCGCAATTTTCTAACGGTCGTGATCACGCGCATACTCGTTCAACACCATTTCACGCTACTCAACCCTGTCATCCATAGTCATAGAATAAAGTTTATCAAGATAACCTCACTCGAAACTCACAGTTTGGTATAATTTTTTTTATTCAAATTTCTCTCGTTGAAAATCAATTTAACAATAAAGCTGTTTCTTTTTGTAATTTATTGTATAATTATTTTAAATAATAATGTAATGATTGAGTTTTCTACTCATATGATTAATGGACAAAATATTGAAAATTTATTAATTCAGCAAAATTCTTCAATGATTTACATACACATCATTGATTTGTGATTTTTGGAACAGCATATTTCGAAATGTCAATGCTCATACGCTAATTATAGAACGCACATGTAATCGCGAATTACGCATAGTCTTTATTATGATAAAAGAAAAATAATACTATAAATAAATATTAATTGATGTTTATGGAATGTCGTACTTTTAGAAATGTAACCAGAGAAGTGAAGCTTAAATAGAAATCTTTATTTCACCTAATAAATCTGTGGTCGGCAAGCGGAAGAATATAAGTCAGAATTATTAGTTTTGCAAAAGTGCACTTAAAATATCTAAAGTGCGATGTAAGATCAACTGTTGGATTTTGGATATATTATTAGAACCATATTATTAACTGTATTATTAGAACCGCAAGCAAAAGAAGACAATGTAGAATATATAAGTGTATTCTACATTGACAAAAATTTGACTTATACTTTTTTGTGAGAAATATTATAAGTATTTTCTTTTGGTATTTCGTATATTTTTGTATCTTTAATATATTATTTTATGTAATTCATCATCTAAGTTAGAATTCAAGTTTGGATCATCAATGATTCATGCGTACGTGCATTAATTTTATTATATTTCTTAAATAGTTACAAAATTACAGAAATTATTATTGAAAATATACATCATAATTGTATTTCGTGATTTTGGTTTTATTTCTAGTGAAAATGGAAAGTCTAGCTTGGGTCACCAGAAACTCACATGATACAAAATATTTGTAGATTATAAATATTTTTTCAAAGGATAATTAGTATATTACTTTATCACTTAATATCGTAATAAATACAAACCATTTTTTACATGAGTATAATCAGGAAAACCTTCAATACGGCCAAGAGCTATAACAACTGGGCTCTGATCATAGATGTATTTATGAGAAACTTCCCTTATTTTATCTGCCGTTACTTTCTGTAATATAAAGATATTATTCTGCAATAAAAATATATATTACTTAGTACAATGTGTTCTACCTCGTATTCCACAACCCTATGTTCAACAGGTTCATAACATCCATGTCTATACACGTTTTCAACAATGTCAAAGAAACGATTTACTGGATCATTTAGTATTAGTAAATCTTTTGTAATGCATTGATGAACAGCTCGAGATACTTCTTTCTGGGTTATCGTTGTGCATAATTTCATCCACTCTTTTTGTAATGCACGAACCATATACTATATAAATGTTACAAATATATAAATTGTTAAAGATAAAGCTTTTTTTTCTCGATATTTAGGATATACCAAAAGAGTTGAATAGTCACAAACGAAATAACAGCCCCAAATACTAGTACTCTGTGCCCAATGATGAAAAAAGGATTTATACATATAACATAAATCTGTATTGTATGCATAGTGGGCAATAAATGGTGCATTATGATTTGCTCCGCCTAAAAATATTATTATGAATATTACATATTAAACTATACAATAGTTAAATATAGATTATTAACTTACCATCTGACTTGTCCCAAGAACCTACAATTTCTTTAGCTACAGTAAGGGCAGTGCAATCTTCACGTTCTCTATAACTTGATCCTTCAAATCCTATTGCTGCATATCCCATTTTATTATCATCATCTCTTAATCGCATTTCAGCAGCTAAATTGCACATGAAATATTTATATAAAAACATAATGAAGTAATCAGAGAGAATAGTAAAGTTCTTTTTACCTGTGAACCGATATTCAATTGGATCTTTACAAAATCGTTGTTTGTTAGAAATTTCAAATGATGATTTATAATCCTCAATATTACATCCAAAATGTTTACAAACAATTCTCTGTAATTCTTTTAGATAAATAGATCCAGTGCAGACCATCGTCATATAACATGTTTGAAATAAACGATTACGAAATTTAATTAAATTTCTTGTAGAAAATTTTCTGCAAATGTAATATTACGATTAATGATTAAAAATATATATGACATTTATTACATAACTTTTATAATTAAATATTGTTTTTGAATTTTCATACTTACCTTACTATGTTAGTTGCAGGGTATACACTAATACCAAGAGCAGTATCCTGATATGCAATAGTTGGTAAATAATCCATTATAATTTTTTCTCTATCTGATTCCATCTCAGAAAGTTTTTCTAAAATTACAATTTTTTCTTGTGTAACATCTTTATCACCTAAAATATCAAGATATAACATATTATTATATATTTTATAAAGTTCATTCTCTTATATGTTACTAACTTACATATTACTCCATTCAAAATTATATTCGCAAATAACTGAATGAGTTTGTCTATTTTACATGAAAGCACTGTTCCATAAAAAAGAAATATATCTCTCATAGCAAGAGCTGTAACTTTTCCACCAATTTCTTCTATCATGCATTCTATTTCTTCTTTGTTACTGCATTTTGTCCTCTGTGTTGAGTATAGGAATTTAATATTAATTTTAATAAATTTTATAATATTTTTTTACTTACTCTGAAAAATAAATGTTCTAGAAATATAGCGCTACCACGTTCTTCCAGTGTTTCATACATTGCACCAGCTGGAATGAAACATCCTATGGTGGTAGTGAAAGATTTTTTATGTTCACATATAAGACGCATGCCATTATTCAAATAACAGGATTCTGTTGAGCTTTCTATATCAAAATGTGTATTTAAAGCTTTAGACATTTTTCTAGAAATGCCTTTAAAGTCCTGTGTCTTATAACGTTTACTTGAAATAGAAACAAATTCCTTAAAAATGAATTTGACATAGCATTATGTTTGTCAATATTTATAAATGACTTAAAAAAGTTAATGTAACACATACTCTTTTTATATATTTATACATAGTACTGTCTTGAATCTGAAATAAATATTTTAAAAATGCTATTCTTTTTACTTCGAATTGTCCATGCAAAACAATTCGCGTCATTATATTAAACAGAAACTGCAGTTTTACGCACATAACAATTGAAGATATACATAAATATCTTGTTTTTTTACTGTTCTTTCTAATTTATAAGAAAACAGATAATTTATAAATTTGATGAAATAGAAATTTTATTACGTGCAATGACATCGTTAACAATATGAAAAAGAAATGGAATGATGTTCTACGATATAAAAATCAATAACACAACAGTTTTTTGTATATGGCTCTAATGCTTACATAATTTCAAATATAAAATAATACAACATACATATATAAAATAATAACAAGAAATGTATGTTTTATAAATGATGACCAATATACAAAATTTTGATTATATTCATAAATAATTGTTAATGAATCAATTTGTACACATGTACATACGAAAATTACTTAATCAATAATTTTTTAAAACATTATCATCACATACCGGTAGTTTATAACTTTTATTTATTTTTTTGTAATAAATAATCTTTATAATAAAAAATCGTTTTCTCAATAGTTTTTAAATATCCTAAATATATGATCTTTTTAAATTGAATAAACTCGATGTATGAATTTAAAAAGATGTAGTAAAGTAAAAACTTATTTGGTTTCTACCATTTGTTCCTTTGCATTATCAGTACGGCACATAACACTCTCTCGCTTGCTCTCTCTCTCTCTCTCTCTCTCTCTCTCTCATTGAATAATGTATTTAAAATGCTTCATACATATATAGTGCCTTCATTTGATAATGAAATTTCATTACCATCAACGCAAAGCAATGTACCCGATTTGTTACATTAAAGATAGAAAATGCAATAATATTAGATTGCACACAAATATTTATATACAATATAGAGGAATCGTAACACATGCGCGAATAAATATATTGAACACACATGGAGGTTGTAAAATTAAAATGTAAACTTGAGATACTATTCTATGCTCCGCATCATAGAATTTACATTTATTATTGAAATTAATGAAAAATAAAAAATTGTTTATACTCCTAATCCTTACGATTATATTCATTTTTGCGGAAAATAGATTTATACAACAATAAAAGTATCATGTTATCAAAGCCTCCAGAATGACCCTGTACTTCTCAAATGCTTGTGTGTGTTTCATCAAAAGAGGTAACTATTTTAACGTTCGGTCTTTGTGTCTTAAAAGTTTCAACACCTTGTCTTGTAACAGATGTGCCACTTACATCCAGGTGTTCGAGACTCGATGCATTTAAAGCTAAATGTACGAGACTTGAGTTTGTAACATGTGGATAATTTCTGGAATACATAAAAAATTGTCATTTATTACTGTTAAAATTTCAATCAGAAGTTTTGTAATCTAATAGTACCTAACAACCAGTGTTTTTAAATGAGGATTATTAAATATTCGTTTGTCTCCTTCTACAACTATAAGTTCTTCTGCCAAATTATTGATTATACGATCACAAGTATCACTTCCAAGAGCACAAATTGCTCTGTCTGTTATTAGGCATCGTCCAAACACATAATTCTCCCAACGAAATCCATCTTCGACCAGGAACTAATAACGGAAAAAGGTGCAAATTATAACAATTATATGTAATTTAATTTTATTACTTTTTGCACATTACCATTATACCTACTTGTGCAAGATTTCTATCTTCATATACAGGAGGTTGATTCAAAGGTTCTCTCTGTAAAGATCGAGATTCTGGATCGGGCGATTCCATGTTTCTTAAACTAGAAGGACATTCTAGATAAAGATGTGTCAAAGTTTTAGTACAACTAAAACATCCAACTTCACTATCACCAAGTGCTGTATCTCGTAAATCAAGAATCTGAAATATATAATCAATTAATCATTTAATTTATTGATTTATTAAACATTAATAATAACAATACATAAGATTATTTACTTCTAATGTTTTGAATCCAAATCTTGTAGCTAAACTAGTGTAAGCAACGCATTCGCCTAAGCGATGACACGAGTTTAGCCTTAATTCCTTTAACTTTGGCATCTTACTAATGACCAACAATGAATGTGGAGTAAACCATTCGCAATTACTTAAAATTAAACACTGAAAAATATGCAAATATTATAAAATGAATAATAATCAATTGTGTACAAATTAGTAAGAGCTCAAACAATATAAAGCAGGAAAAAATAACAAAAATAATACACAAAATTATATGTAATCCACACCTGTGTTTGTACTGTTAGAATACTGATACCCAGAATAGAAAATTAGACTGATAGTTAGATAGAAGATTGTGAAGAGTTATTTAAAAATTAATTCATCAAATAATTAGTAAGTAAAAGAATTTCTCAATTTTCAATTAATGTAAGCAGTTATTTTGTAACTTATAGTTATTCATTTGTAATAAAAATCTATACAACAATAGTAATTAAGTACATAAATGCTAAAAAGTTTTTGAAAATACGTGCAATTGAAAAGTGAGATTCTTACTGTTAAATTAGCCATATGGAAATTCATTTTGAAAAAATATGATTTATTACTACGCAAATGTTCCATTTTGCAGCCTTCTAATGAAAGTTTTTCTATGGTACTTGGAAAATCTGTAATTTGAATCTGTAAATAGAGAAAATATGTAATTTACAAAAGAATTTTTTAATTTCATCTACCAAGATAAATAATAAAAATAGTTAAACTTACCTTGTCTGCATTAATACAATATTCCTCTATAATTAATTCTTTAAGTTGAGTACATGTAGCTTTAACTGAGTTGAGAAAGTAAGGACTAAGTTCTGCATCATTTTCACAATATAAATCACCACGCATGGCAAGACTTGTTGTTATAGGCTGTAGGAATTTTATATATTCTTTTAAATCATTTAATAATATAGGTGTTGCTCGAAAATCTACCCTTCTCCATAAAGTTTTATCTTGTGCTACTTGAGCTAATCGTTGACAAGATCTAGGAACAGTAATAACATGTAATAAAAGAAGAAATATATATATGTATATTAGTTTAATAAAACTTACAAACTTATTGCCATGAGATCTTTAGGATTCGAATATTTAAATATGTTCAATAGAACATCGTCAGAAAAGTCTAATATATGTGGATGTATTATTATATCATTTGCCTTTTCATTTTCTTCAAATTTGATGCGTTTCATATCTTCTTCACTACTTGAAGCTTTAGGAGATAAAGATCTGCTGCGTTTCATTTTCATTTTCTTTTTACACCTGTATAACATAGTAAGTAGAATATTAAAATAAAATTTGAACATACCTTACCTTGAAGTAATGAAAATTAAAAATTTTTTAATATTATTCTATATAACTACTATTAATTTATAATAAATCTAATCTAAAACAAATAAAGAAGATTTGTATTTTTCGCATAGTCATCATATAATCCAAATTGGTCAAGCTGCATATACGTTTTGTTCAAAATAATTTATAAATATAAATAAATATATATGTACATAAAACAAATTGAACGATTATGTATCGGAAATACTTGATCTTCTAATGGTTCTAATTCTTCTTGCATCTTTTTAACAATTTTAAAAAATTGAAATTGTTTTCTGTTTTCAAATTGAAATTGACGTAAAAACACAAAGAAAGTTTTGTTCACAAAACAGTCTAATTCTGACTGCTGAATAAGCTCTGTTTCTTTGGCTGAAACCCAGAAATAGTGATAAAATTTCTGCCAACCATACGCCACTATGATCAGTGATCCTACATGACTTTTTTACATATTTTATAAATAAAAGTTAATATATCCAAAAACTTAAAATAATTTTTTATTACAAAAAAAAATATGAATAATTACAGAAATATGTTATTTTATAACAATATATAGAGTTTTATTTGTTAAAACAAAATGTTGCCAAATTGCATATTGGATATACAATATGAAAAATATTCATTTTAGATCAAAAACATTTAGTAAACATCAAATCAGAGTAAATGATGCTTAATCAAATTGAGAAATTCGTTCACCATAATGTTATGACAAAATTTTACATATGCTAAGAAATTTTACTTTCAGGACTTTAATTTATATCAATGGAATACTTTCTTTTTTAAAACAAATCACGTAAATTGTTGTACTATTGTCAAAAATCAACAAGTAACAACATAACCTTACGTTTGAAATACTGTCACTATATTATTGATACTTACCAGATTATTACATGCAATCTTAAATAAAAATGATTATACTCGAAAAGATATCGACATAAAAACTAATTGTCTTAACATAATGTACTTAATTTGTTTAATTTGTTGGAAAGTATATGTATATACAAAATGATGACTGCACACACACACTTTTCCGATCAAACTAAACAACTTCTTATAAACTTGACCTTAGTTTATTATAAAGATGTTTTTTTATGTAAGAAGTTGCATTCATTGAGAACAAATTTGCAAAAAAATGTATGATGAAATATTAAAACGTATAATTGAAATTTTATATGCAATTCATACGGATCGGAAAAATTTTAGAAAGCATTTAGTATGATTTAAAATGCTTTTTCCAAAACCTACGTTACGAATGAAAACAAAACGACTTTCTTAAATATCGAATTAATATTTTTTTTAACTTATTCTATATTTTTCCGTGTTATTTAACAACTTCTAATGCTCTTTTATTTACACTAGTACTAGAACAGATAATATACAGTATTTTTATTATTTCCTTAAATAATGAAATCTTAAAAATAATTAGTTAATAAATAGCGCTTTTTCTTTATTGTTTCTGTGTTTTATATACATAACTTAGACTATACTTTGTAAATCTACGTATTAATTTACATAACTTAAAATAAAAATGTATACATAACAAAATTACATTATGCATATTCAACGTTTTAATTCATTAACTTAAAAATCATAATGTCCCTGTAAATAGAAATAAAAATAACGAAATTTAATTTAAATTTATATGGGAAGATTGGAGTGAATAATATACTAGTATCTTTTTAATATATTATAATATATTTAAATATAATATTAGTTTGAAAATATATACAATGTAAAATATAAAAATTAACAGTATAAATTTCAAAAATAATCATATCTGAACAAGTAATGTCATTTTGTTGCAAGTTGCACATAGAGCAGGGGGCTACTTAAAATAAAAGATTATCAGTTTTATTTGTTTTTATAAATAGATCTCCAAAACAAATGATTCTCATGACTTTAATAATTAGGCACAAAGTATGCAATTAATAAAAGCACTGTATCTCTTTTTCTTTGGATTTAATATCTACTTTACAATACTTCAGTATGAATAAAGAGGTATTTTCTGCTTTGCGGAAAATACCATTTTCCTTAGGAACAGTACACTAACAGTTTTTCGTCTTACTCACTGGACCATGTTATATACAATGTTATTACTATAAATCTATGTACTTTGAATGTACATCTAGCACTAGCTGATATAGAAACACAGTCTTAAATTCATTACTTCTGTTTCGATATACATATATATATATACAAGACTTTATAATAAAATAAAGTCTGACCAGTAATTAAAATAAATCTTTTGTACTGTAGAAAGTTCATTTGTATCTTAAGACGTTTATTATGCAACAACAAAATTCCGTTATTGTTATGTTCAATCACGAATTCTGTGCTCACATTTAAATGAAGATTTTTATGTTTATTTTCAGTAAATAATATGCATCAATATACTCTGTAAAAAATATGGTAGAAAATTGTGCGATCTAATCTTCTTCACTAATACTTATTACATTAAACAGAGTGAAGAAAATGGTGCAGATAAATTAAATATCACTATAAACAACGATTTGGAGCAAATTATAAATTTTTGGTAACTCATTATTATTGTGCAAAAGTACAAAATTTAATAAGTATATGGATGAAATATTAATAATATATACTGGGAACTTTCATTTGAAGATATAGTTGCCCCCTGTTTGATCTTATTATGTAAAAGACAAATTATAAGAAAAAAAAAAGAAAGAAATGGAAAGATAACATAAATTAAGTAATAATGTATGCTAATTATATAGACAGATACAATGGAAGTAATGTGGCTTAAGAAATATAAATTCTCTTCATTCTTCTTGATTTTGGTCAATATATGCTGTAAATTTAGCAAGAATTTTAGACAATTATAATTTCCAATATACTTATTTCCAAAGTTTACTGTATGGCACGCTCTCATTTGTTAGAAAACAACGACTTTAAGGTCGCTGTATGTATTATAGTGCTATACAATATATGTATATATTGTATGCATACTTAACCAAAATCTTAACTGTAACAGAGCTAATCAGGTAAATCATACTTGAATTTACCTTACATTTATCTTCCTATTATTTATCCAATTTATATGTATATAATATAAATTTCTTTGGTCTTAGATTTTGTTTTGCATTCTAAGTTTACATACAAATCATATAATCCTAAAATACTTTGCAAAATGGTCATAGATTGTTGCAATCACTGGTTAAAAAAACAAAAACAAAAACAAAATTATTTCATTGATTCTAATAATTATGTATCTAACATATATATAACTAGAAAAGATATTGCACAAAGCAAAATATAAACAATAATATTTTTATAAAATTGATTTGATTGTTTATAACAAAAAATCTAAATATTGATTACATCACTAATTATCAATGAGAATTTACACAACAAAAATGTTATACATATTTCTATGCTAATTCTATTAGTATAAGCAACTAAAATTCTGATTAGATCTGATTTAATATCTTCATTTCAAGCTAATGAAATTGGAAATATATCTCTAATCAGGTATTGGAACAACCTCATGACTATCTACGCACACATAAATTTTTTAACACACGATTTTTTCGAACATTAAATAACAGTGTGCATTCATACAAAACATAGCATGCATTTCATACATGTAATACTTTACTGGCAAAATATATGTACAATGTACTTTAAGTTAAGCTCATAAGCCACTGAAGATTCTACTTTCTGACTGACTGATTATTAGTATAATATAAATGATAAGTTATTTAACTTTTAATATGTTTAAAATAATAGTATTTAAATCCGTCTTCTTGCCTTATTAAAGTACAAAAAATTTTCTTCTCGAGTAACAGCAGGTATAGTTTAAGAAAATATTTTAGCGCATCATAAAAGTTCTTTTGCTCACATAACAACAATCTTGTGATTGTTACCATTTGGCAAAAGAACATAATAGACACGCTTCCCCTTATCTCATTGAAACTCTTGTACATTATTATGATACTGGTTATTGAATGAACTATTTGGTTGCTCATTTCTTTCAATGACACTCTGCATTTCAACTGTTGATCCATTATTAGACTGTCCATTGCTATTATTTAGATTCCCAGAGTTAGTAACATTACTTGTTACCATATTTATATTACTGGTAGCATTGGATTGTTGTGTTTGTTGCTGTTGTTGCTGTTGCTGCTGTTGATGACCATTTGCAGTATTCTGAGAAGAATTATTATTATACTTTGATCTATGCCTAAGTTTGTGAGTTGTAAGATATTGTTTTACAGAGAATGCTTTGTGACAAATATCACATTTGTATGGTAAAGGATCCTGACAATTTACACCATCTCCAATAGTTGAAGCATGAGTTGTTAAATGCATTAAATAATAATGCTTCACTACAAATGACTTCCCACAGGTTTCACAAATATACGGACCCGATACACCATGCGTTTTACGATGTTTGTGAAGATTGTCTTTTCTAGAAAAGCTTTTACCACACATTTCACATTCATGCATTTTTTCACCTGTGTGAGATACAGAGTGTCTAACTAAATGTTCTTTGCGACTAAATGCCTTTGAACACGTAGTGCACACATAAGGACGTTCACCGGTATGTAATTTTCTGTGTTGATAAAGATGTTCTTTTCGTTTGAATGGCTTACCACAAACATCACAACTAAATGAATTACCATTACTTTGTAAAGGATCTTCTTTGTTACTACTATTATCAGAAGTTTCATTCAAAAGGCTCTGAACAGAGCAACTATGAGTGTTCAATTGATTTATGGTAGTGAAAATTTTGCCACACTCTTTGCAAATGGCATTCCTATGAGTTTGTGAAATAACTTGAGGATTTACGGTAATTAAAGATGTTGGTTCAGGCCCTGATTTGATTCTTAAGAATTCAGAAATTTGTCCGATTGAGTTGCGAGATATTGTATCTTCTGACTTTGTATAATCTTTAAATTCCTTTGGCTCATCCCGTACAGTTTGTGCAACCAAAGGTGTTTCTTTAAATCCCAAATTTAAAAATACTTCTGGTGTAGCTTGTACAGTATAACCCTGTACATTTTGTGTTCCACTTTCATCTTTTTGAGTTTCAGATTGTACTTTCTGAATGATTTGTTGATTTTGCTTAGATTCAGGTTCTGCCTTCAAAATGATATTATTATTTTGATGCACTACCTGTCCTTGAGGTTCCTGCTTAATAGGAAACTCCTGTTGTGTAGCAATTTGCACCTGTTTTTCAATTTGTTGAAGCTGTCTATGTTGTTTTTCAAATTCTCTTTGTTGTCTTTGTAACTGCTGAATCTGTTGTGTTATTTGTGTCTGATTTTGTTGTTGTTGTTGTTGTTGCTGCTGACCAACTTGATTTTGTGACTGAGAAATTTGTCTTTGAGATTGTATTTGTTGATTTATTTGACCATGATTTTGAATTTGATTTTGCACTTGTTGAATTTGTGAGGTCGTAGTTTGTTGATCGTTAATTTGATTGTGTGCTTCATTTGATTGTTGAGGAGATACTTGCTGCGAAGTTTGTTGCTGATAGCTATAATGGGTTTCTGCTGTTGCTTCTACAACAGCAGCTGCCATACCACCTGCTTGCATCTGAGATAAATATTAATATAAATTAGTAATAGTATCACATAAAAATAATTCTTAATATTTTCTCTGTCAACAAACCTGCATGGCACATTTGTATTGTTGAACTCTTGCTTGGACTCCGCTAATAATTTGAATATTCGAGGCATTTATATTACTAACAACAACAGGTTGTTGATGCTGCATTTGCTGCTCATTATTAACTATTTGATTTCCAGGCGTTGTTGTTACTTTCTCTATTCCCTTTAATACTTCATTCTCAGGGGTTGTAGGTCTGTCCTTTTCTGTGCTTTTCACATAAACCTTACCCTCCTTTAGAAAATCTTCTGAGAATCGCAGTGAAGTAAAATAAGATTCTAACATACCCTCTGCGCTCACAACTGTTTCTCTGAATTCAATAAAATTTTCTAATTTCTTTACACATTCGTGGCAAACAATTTTTGGCAAGGAATCTTCCTCCAAAACCTTAAAGTTCAAATCAAGTACTAATTATATATACCATCCATATCCTTTCATACCTAATCAAATTATATTATTAAATAAAGAAAGAATTACAATGATCATATAGATATATCAATAAAAAATTATCTGTTTTATCAATTGAAATTTTTCAAAACCTTGTCTGGGTCAAAATGAAAGTGTACAAAAATCTCACTTGTATAGGCAAGTACGTCTGAATCTTTGTTTGAAGTTGCAATCTACGTCCTTCTTCCCGGAAGATATTCATTTTGGTTCCTTCGCTGCTAGTACACAATCTGCACAGTTCGTAATAATTCACTCTTCGATATCCAGACATTGCTTTCCCGCGGAAAACTAAATAACGCGACCTTAAAAAAATCGCGGACAGCTTTATTTCCGAAGGAATACACACGTAACAATGATCACTGTTCCCCTATCATCATTGACGATCCTATTTTGCATATAAAATAAGATTCTGTTTGATATCGCATTTCTGAGACTACGTGAATTGTACCCGTGGCCATTTGCAGTTTGTGTGATTATAGCGACAACGAAGTATAATAAAACGCGCTAAAAATTTAAATTCCTAACTAAAACGTGTATAAACATACACAAATTTAAAAACATATGATAATTTTTAATTATAATGTATATCATTACAAATTGTCTTGCGTGTGATTTTAAGATGGCTGTAATACGCAAATACAATAAATGTTCATTCTAAAGTGCTCGTATTTATATTTATCATATACTTGTAGTCTTAAATTGTTTGAAATTTGAGTGTTAATATAATACATGAAATGATAAAGAAAAATTAAGAATATAAATACAACACAAATATGATATGGATATGTATTATTTATATAAAAAATATAACATAAATACGATATGTAAGAAATAAAATGAAACAATAAGTAAAGAGCATTTTTTTATATTTTAGAAATAGTATATTATAACTATATATCCATATATATCTTTACTTACAATTTGACACATGATTTGACACAATAATTCATCTGAAATACAAAATAAGTAGAAAATAAAGGATATTGTGTATAAAATAAGTAAAGAATGTTTAGCATCTCGTATGAAATAGAATATTATAACTATATACCTATATATTTGTACTTTGTTTACTTGATGCAATAATTCATCTAAAATACAAAATAATAAATATTGAAAAAAGCTTGTTTGTATTATATTTTAAAATCTTTTTATCGTTATACATAGTTAAAAAGATAATGGTTTCCCTAAATACTCGCACAAAATATAATCTTCTGTAAAAAAATATAATCTTTATTATAAAAAGTATACTCTTTATTATCCTTTTGGTTGCCATATGTGATTAAAAAATGTTATGATTTCGCCAAATATTCATACCAAATACACATATAACGATGCGTGTAACAATAGTTGGTGATTTGCGAGGTCCAATCTGATTTAAGAGCGAGAATATATCGAATGAGGAAACGTGGAACATTGAACCGGATAGATAAAAATGTCATCACCAACTGGTGGAGTTTCCTGTGTAGGATAGTATCAGGAATAGCTTTTGGAAGGTGATGATTGATCAATTATAATTCCACGGATTTCGCGTCATTGTGTGCATTCAATTTGTAAAAAGAATGTTTGAAAGTGAGATACATTGAAGGTAAATTATGAAAGAGAAACTATCGATCGAGAAAGAACGTGGTAAGAAATTAGTACGATAGTACGAGGATCCTAACCTTGTTGAAAATGAAGTCTGGCACTGTGAACAAACATAGAGGTTCTACGCTTTTAAAAACGGAAGAAAACGAACAAGTCTATCAATTGATAGGAAATCGGTGTCAGGTAAAAACTATTTTAACGAAAATTTGCACCTGCGAACATCATAACTGTCATTATAGTACAATGATTATGACCTAAATTTTATCTGTCGATCGACAGATATAGATAAAGGCGTTCTGTCATCTTCATTTTTATAGTATTTGTAAATAATCTCATCATTGCTGATATTCGAATTAAACATTAGTTCCGTTTGTGACATATTTAACAGTGCAGAAAAGAATGTTCAATGTTAAAGATATTTTATTAATTGTTTTGTGTGAAAGCAGCAGTGGTTTTATATATTTTTTGCTTAAACTTGCTGTGAGAATAAACTCATGCTTAAAATTATGTATTAGTCATGAATGAGTCAAATGATGCATCGAAAGAATAGTAATTATGCAAAAATTTTCTACAATATAATTATGTACTTGTTTTTCAGTTGTTGTTGCAATCTTTGTGTTTTCTCATTTTGTTTATGAATATTTTATGTTTTTTATACTTAATTAATATAATGTTAACATAAGAATTAATTGTTAAATGAATAATATAATACTAGAAAAAATAAATAATTTTTTATGCCTTGCAGTGTTTAGCAGCTGGAGTTATTCAATTATATTTGACTGAACCACCTTTACACAAAGAATGGATAAAGAAAACTACAGGTATTATAACATTGATAAGGGATAATCCTAGACGTAGCTTCTTCCTTCGTTTATATTGCTTACAAAGGAAAGCAATGTTATGGGAGCATGAAGTATATAATGCAATGGACTATAAAGCACCATTGAGTTACTTCCATACATTTGAAGCAGAGGATTGTATGGCTGCTTTTAATTTTGCAAGTGAAACAGATGCTGTTACATTAAGGTGAGTTGTATTAGGATATGAAATAAAAATATTGATTAAAGTATTATATATTCTTTTCTAAATTTAATTTTGAAAAATTACTTGGTTTTAGAAACATTCTTCTTGATAAGCTGAATGCCAAACGTCAGAAAAGGCAACAAAGACGTTCTAAGGTAGAAGGAGAAACTCAGCATGGTGCAACATTGCCATGGAGGAATCAAAGCAACGCATCACCTGTTGCATTTAGTACAGGATCAACTTCTAATTTATTAAATGGAACCCCAACTACAATTGGTGTCAATAGGAGTGCTTCTAGTAGTTCTATGTACAAAAGTAAAAAGAAAAAACGAGAGAAAACCAAGAAAAGGTTAACGAAAGATGACATTGGTCCTCCATCCAATTTTAGGTTGGGAGTTTACTAATTTGTCCCATTTATGCTTGTGCCTATTGTACCCATTTATAATTTTGGTTACATTTTACAAATATATGTTTATATTTATTTTAATATTTTTAGACACGTTACACACTGGGCATGGAATACTAGTAGCAAAGAATTGGAATTAGACAAAGTCGATCCACATTTAAAAATGTTTCTTGATATAGTTGGTGTGTCGGAACATCAATTCAGAAATCAAGACACGCGTGATTTTATTTACGATTTTATTGAAAAAAATGGTGGGATGAATGCCATTAGAGAAGATATATCTTCATCTATCCCAAAAACTAATGCACAACAACAATTACAACAATTGCAACAACAACAACAACATCAGCAACAATCTCCAGCAGCGCCTCAAAGACAGGAATATCCCCCTCCAGTTCCAGCAAGAACAATAACAGTTTGTTTATTTTTCTTTATAATATTACATGTCTATATGAAATAAGCAGTCTTTATGAAGTACGTTTTCGAACATTTTTACAGCATCAAACACGAAGTGCTCCACCACTACCTCCAAATCGAATTAACGCACCTTCGACACCGCCAAGTGTACCACCTAGTGCACCACCTAGTGCACCACCAGTTCATAGAACATTACCATCTCGACCGCCACCACCTTCTTTAACTTTTGCACCATCACTACCACCACCTCCACCGCCGCCTCCTCCTCCTCCACCACCTCCACCAGCTCCAGCTCCAGCTCCAGCTCCGCGTTCTAGAAGTAATTTAATTACACCTGTTCCACCTCCTCCACCATTACCAAGTACCGATGATGGAACAGTCAACACAAGTGCTATCAATAATAATAATACTACTAGTAATGACAATAATAACGGGGATATCGCTGATCTAAGGTCAACGCTTATGGAATCCATAAGGAGTGGTACTACACTTCGAGTTAGTATTAAAATGAAAAATTTATAATCACGAAGTCGAAATTGTATAACTGATTTTGATGATTATATATTATCTTTCTGTTACAGAAAATTGATAAATCTGAAGTAAAACAAAGTCCTCCTCCTCCGGATTCAAGGAATGCTTTGTTAGAAGAAATTCGTCGTCAAGAATTTGTGTTAAGGCCCGTTTCGAACGAAGTAAAAAATGAACGAAGTAAACCAGCGTTTCAAGGAGGATTAGCTAGTGCTTTATCAAGAGCTCTTGCCGAGCGATCAAGTGCAATCCATAGTGAAAGTGATGATTCGACTAGTGAAACCAGTGATGATGATGATGACTGGGATGATTAACTCAGGTCAGATAGAATTAACACATAGGATTATGAAATGTAATCTGAATGATATCTTGTTAATAAAGATATGAAATATTGTTTCAGATGAAGCATATGACTCGAGGAATAAAATAATGTATCACTGTGATAAATCTGCTATCAATAAACATGTAAACAGATTAGCTACTTTAAATGTATAATATAACAATTTTGAATTTGATATCCAAAGAAGAATGAAAATCACATGTAAATGTTCCGAAAAAGGAAATCAAATAATGTGTTATCAGGAAGTAAGGCATAATTACATGGATAGGGCAGGTAAGGGCAGAATAAAGGTCCTGGTATAATTTCAAAAGAATTGTGACATGCAATTATCTGGTGTGAAGGAGAAAAGAAGATATTATATAAAGTAAATACGATGTTATATAACACAACAGGCATAAAAATATCAATTTTTCGTTTACTAGTATTTATTCGTTTAACTGAGGATCAGCATTTGCCAAATAAAATGAATACCATGGAAACGATTATACCTATTCAAGCTGTTTCAATAAATATTATAAGAAATATAATAATAAATACAGTTAAGTAAAAACTAGCGTAATTATGTAGTACAGTTAACAATATTACAAATTCTATGTAAATTTGTACTATTACTTCAAAAGTTAGTACACTTCCTGCATGATGATTACGAAATTTGCCTTAGTTTGTCCTGCCCAATTCGTGTAACTCAAAATATATAGAATTTTAAGTTAGCGACCGATAGTCCAAGATGCACATTTACGGTGGAACAAAACTGTAAACGTAAAATAGATTTTCAAATTAATTGGAGTTGATCTATCAATCAGAATAGAACAAGGAAATAAAAGTATTAAAAACATTACAATTTTTCTAACTTAATACTCGAAGAGATTGCAATAATTTCGATACTAAACTGTATACAAAAGATACATCGAAACTATGTTAATTCATAGGAACTTCACCTAAAATCTCAAAAAAAAAAGAAAAAAAAAAGAAACGTATAGTTAATGTATCTATATGTATTATTGTACAGATCGACTTTTAAGAATTTAAGCTTTTATCTATTATAAAATTAATCGTATTACGCATGTTAAGGTCGACTTATATATACCTGACGTTTCAAAACTGGGAATCGAGCCTTGTAAAAGTATACATAAGTTACATTTAAATTTATCAGTATACTAAATCTTTGTTAAAGAAACGATCTTCTCTCTTTTTACTGTTTTGTTTATAGACTTGGAAACTCGTTTGAGGTATTTAAATAACGGCCTTGTATCTAGTCGCCTACGATGCTAAAACAGGTGCCCTGAACTGATGTAAATTATAATATCTTAAAGGAGTTTCTAGAGTCTTTAAATATCCCGATAGATTAAGGGATGATAATTTTTAATATTTTATTACACTAATTTTTTTTACGTTTTTTTATCCATTAACTTATTATGTCAGTTCTAATATCTGTCGGCCTCTGTATTAAGAGAGGAAGTCATGAGAATGGTGTTTTACAATATACAAACGAATTAAATGAACTTCCTTACTTCATGATGAAGTATGATCAGTCCTGCATTGTTGGACAATATAATTCATTCGTTCAATTAAAAAAAGAAAGCAGCGCATCAAACGACTCTTCTTAGATTTATCCTACTAAAGTACGTAGACGTAAGGTTACGATTAACGATGTAGTAAGAATTGTATATTTTCACGTGTGTGATATAGGTGTCGAGACCACAGGATTGAAGCGGAAACAGAGAAATTGTCTATGGGAGTGTATGAAGCACAAGATAAAAAGTTTTATGCCACTATGGAGAAATCCTAGTCACACAGAAGTGAGAAAAAAGGAATATGTTAATTATTAGTTATTGTATTTTATTATATTCTATGCAATATTATTGTAACGTAAACGCTGTTCGACGTCCGAACTTCTCTTTCGATTGACTAGAAAAATCATAGTTGCAGGATTTTTTGCTTCAATTACTGTCGAATATATGAAAATACCGAGATGAGAGCGTAATTAAGAGAAAGAAGGGATCTACGCTATATTTGTTAACTAGGATAAAGGGAAAGTAGCGAGAGATGTTAAAACAAAAGACTTGTTACATATGATAAGCTAATAAGATTGTATGAAGAATGGGAGGATTACAAAATTTTACTTTGAACGCATTATATAGAAGTATTGTTGCATTTAAGAAGAAAAAGAAAAGAGAAAAAGAGCTATTAATGGGCATGTATCTTTGTCCAGTTTTAAGAAGTAAATTGTTCTATTGAATGTACATATAACATAGTACATGTTACAAATCGTATTCGGTTTGTGTTGTGACTACCAAATATCAAAAACTATAAAAAAACGAACATATAACAAATATTAATTTACTTTAACACGCAACTTCCTCTTCTACTGTATTATTTTTTGTATTAACTAAAGAAGAAATAGACTCATATATAATTTATAGCGCAAATTTTATGAACTAATGCAGAACGAATGTTTCTTCTTTGTTATTGTGAAAGAACAAAAAAGAAAAAAGATTCATCTACAGAGATGATAGGGTTCGTGATAGCAGAAACCTAAATTTGTTATGTGTACATAGTTTTAAAAGGAACGTTGAATATACGTTAAAATAATGTTTATACTATTTATTTAACAGTCAGCTTTTATATATACTGGAAATTAGGTTTAAGTAGATCAGATATGTATATCGGTCTAACTAAATATTTTTGCTATGAATATGATGAGATAAATAAAATATGCGTGTGGAATTTGCGACTAAAAAAGAACCGGAAGTAAATATTCAAATTTTTTCGTTAAACTTGTAACGATAATTACCCATTATTAATTACTTCGTTTGTGAGATTCGAATGTTATAACTGTATTCAAATATACAAGAAAACATATCAAAATTTTGAAAAATATTAAATGATGATTTTGTATAAAAGCAAATATTTTGTAAAAAAAAGAAAGAAAGAACTACCGATGATATGGGACTAAAATTATATTCGAATTGATTGCATTAAACTAATAAAAGACCAACTTTCCAAATCTTAGAAGAAAGTAGCTTCTCCGTAAAATTGTAATTCCCCAAAAAAAAGTTATGTATCATGCCATTTATGTAACTGAAATTGTTGACTTTATCGATGAATGTTTAAAATATAAATATATCAATAGACACGAAAGAGAAAGGAATAGACGAAGAATGTTGTAACTTATTCGTTAATAACTTAGTCGTTTACGAAAGATGTTGAAGCAAAAGACTGTTAGATAAAGTAATTTCCTGAAAATTTGCACGTTGCATCACTTGTTAACTAGATACTTTTAACGTAAACGTTAACGCAATCCATAGCTCTTACCTACGGAAATAGACAATCATGCATCACAAAGTAAGAGACATCTGATTCTTTCTTTTTAGAAAAATATCAAATTATTTATTTATCAATTACTTATTTATAACATGATTACATAATATATTTAAATAGAAACAGAAAGTATATTTTAATAGAGGATAGAACATTCGAATATAGAAGAAATTTATCTCTAACAATAATATTATAAATTAATACATTTGATACATCAATTTCAGATATCTTATTATCAGTTATCAATTATACAAAGATAAAAGAATAAGAGAGAGCTATCTGTTTTCGCAAAGATCAATATAAAATACTTCTTTACATGTATCACTGTTAATTATCATCTCTTAAATGAGGTAATGTGGTAGGAACAGGAACAGATATACTAAACGCGGCAATAAATACGTTGATGATAGTTATTAGAAAAACTCCAATTACCACGTAATTATTAATTTTTCGTGCCTGTCGCGATTTCGATTGTCCTTTTATGTCAAATCGACCTTTGAAAATCAAACTGACGCCTACGGCCACCTAAAATTTGATAGCATCTTTCTCATCAAACATACTCTTCTATAAAATAGAAAAAATAATATTCTATACTCGTTCGTATCTGTATCGCATTAGTTAATTGCAATTCGTTATCCATTAAAATTTAGAGAAGGTAGTAGAAACAAACATTGCGTTAATCTGATAGAGTATTATACCTGAAGAAGGAGACTGATAATGATTAAACCCAGAATCAGAAAAAATGTGGAGCTCTCTCGTTGATATTCAATCAGATATCTTAACTGATTTGCATTGGCGGTGATTAGGGCAACATCCATCATACCTTGTGCTACAGTCTTTTTCGCAGCATATGTATTTGATTGTTTGTATGCTTGAGATTTTTTATCCGTCGTGTCGACGGAGATAACATCTTTCACTACCACTTCTTCCACCACCTCCAATTTATTTCCTTTCTCTTTTTTATCCATACCTTCTCTTTTACATTAATTCCACCTTTCTCTTCTTTCTTCGCTCAAACACGCAATGCCTTTGTTATTTTCAATCTTTGGTCCGAGATAACACGTCGATACACAAATAACGTTTATTTCTTAAATCCGATAGATATCTGAGGATCAATTACACACTTATCACTATATCTTGTCTTTTATTCTTAATATTATCTGTTATTGAACCAAATTAGTATTATTTCGTTACTGGATCAAAATTGGACACTTTATTAAGAAGAATATAAACATGACAAAGTGTTCTATTGTAGTACTGGAACTAAAATTCTGTTGGTCTATGATTCAAATAGTTGCCAACAAATGATTGTCATCCGGAGCTAACAATGTCGCATGCACATTGTGATCGCTTAATCATCAATGCCGAGAATGAAGAATGCTTTGTTCAAACAGGCTCTTGTGAGAAATATCTTACAATGTAAGTTTCTCCTTATACGAATTTCTTTTCCATATTTTAATGAAATTTTGACAGAATTATAGGATTATCGATCGATCAACATCGGTAATAGAGAAAACTTGGAGATTTGTGTACTTACCCGGAAAGGTGATCAAAAAGTTGCTGATAGCTTTGAAAAAGTTCTGATTTATCGGAGGTATCGTTGGGAGTGAAGCCAGTGCAAGAATAACGATAACTATTATCGTGTTGTATATTAAACTCGACGTGAAGCTCGACGCGGTTTTAATGAAACCACATGTGACGCTTGTCAGAAGAGAAATGTTTAAGGACAATGGTTGTATATGTTCAATGGGTTTATCAATCGAGGTATCGTAATTATGTTAGCTGTTCTATCACGAGCTTATCATCGAAGACTTATTCGAACGACAAAAAAAAAAAATAGGTAGCAATAATCACGAAGGATTTCTGTTATTGTTTCCATGTTGATTGTTGTGTGACTGATTAATCTATATTCAGGAGATTTTATAATTAGGAAAACATTTCATTAAATGCTATAAATAGAGGAGTTCTAGTAAGTTCATTCAACTAGGTATTTAGGTGTAATTAACAAGAAATTTCTTTTCCATTTCCAATTGCATTGTTTGGCCGATTGCAACTCCTTTAATTGATTGCATTTTAACTCTAATAGAGAATGAGTCATCAATTACGATTAAGTTTTCTTTTGTGTGAAGCGAAAAGAAAATATAGAAATTAGAGATAATACTGACTAACTTTAATAATAAATACGAGTACTGAACTACAAGGCGAAATATCGTTGTCATTACTAATGACAGAAGCATATCATGCCTCTGCTATTGTTTTATTCAATATTTATTTCATGCAATCTATTTCTATGCATATATATATTATTTAAAAACGATTATGTGAGTGATCTTCCTCGTAAGTATAATCGATAAACTTTCAGACATTTCGCAACGAAGATTTTGGAGTCTATGTTTCACATTTTTTTCGAGACAACAATTTGTACAAGGGGAACGTGTTGTAATTGTTTCGATAAGCCACTATGCAAGTGACTCCCGCGTTATTTGTAACGTGTACACAATTGATTAGTACGAAAATTAAATAAATCTTGATTTTATCGATGACACGGTGACTGCAGTATTTCATTTGTATTTAATATACAAAAAGTGAAGATTGACAATTGACAGTGACGTCCATTAGCTGTATTTATATGGACAAGGTTGTGGGAAATTATGGGAAAAACGTTTCGTAGACGATATCGATCCAGGATTTCATGATTTAGGTGTATCGATATAATCGATCACTATTGATAAATAAATGTATGTATGTAAAGAACATAGAAGTTCGTAATTAAAAAAAAAAGAAGAATGTTTATTATATGTTAAATATTTAATTGATAAATGTTAATTTTTTAATAAAATATTTGTTATACCAAGGATGTAAACATTTAACAGGCGAGAATATATCTATTATTATGTATCAAATATTTTTTATCAAGATATTCACTACATCAAGGATGTAAAAATTTAACAAGAGAAGAGATATGTACAATGATACATAGCTGTATCACTTGTTCAATGTATTTTTGGCAAATACATATTTACCTTGATTTCTAGTAGCATATTTATCGTGTATGAATATTTTTTAATATTCTATAAATTATTCTAGACGCAGTCTATTTAACGGATATAAAACCATTATAATCAGTCGATCTCTTCTTGAATAAAGAATCGCAAGCTATAGCAAATAGCCTTCAATAAGTATTGAACAAAAATTATTATAAAGAAAATAAAGAACAATATATCGATTTCGTGAGAAAAAGTAATAATCAAACTTATATAATATAAGAGTACTTGGTGCAGGTGAAAGCTGGATAGGAAAAGAGTAAATTCGCCATGTACGTCGGAGATGAGGACATCCACACTGCGAACGAGCGTCGACTTTCGGTACATGCACAGTTGGTACATGTTTTTTTCAAACATTTTTATCAAACGGAAGTGGTTATGTACAACTATGCACCTATCTATATAATAATCGTGGAATTAGTTCTGACATACTTATCTGTTCTACTTATTAAAAATTCGTCAAGGATACTTATACCAACAAAATTTTTCCTTGTAACTCTTTATAACTCTTTATAACGACAATTTTAGTGAAATATTAATTTCATCATAATGACAGTCTTAAAATAAAATTATAAATTTGTCATAAATCGACAGAAGTTAATTAGAAATGTAGCGAAGAAATTACACACTGGAAAGGGTCGAAATAATGGTCAGACGGTAACGGACACGAAATTATAGCTTCGGAGATCCATAGACATATTTATAAAGATAGTGACGAAACTCGTTCAGGTATGAAAGTTCAAATTACGTCGTAAATTATTATTCCCGCACGCACTTGTAACGTGCCCAGCCAGTAAAATGGAGTCAATGGTAAATATAATCGTTGCAAAAAATACACACCATTGTATTTATTATAGCATTTATACTAGTTAAGACCAAATATATTAAATTTCAGTACTAATATCTAGTAGTAGTTTCACATGACTTGAAAATGTGATACTATGAAAATGAAATATGTATAGAACTTAATAAAAAAAAACGCTTTATCACGTTGACTGCCACGCGTGTTTTCAAAGAAATCTCCGTCAGGCCACGCGTGCAGCAGTACCAAGCGTTCTCTGCTAGGTGCTCCCATCGATATTTGAGTAATGCGAGTCGCTCAAGCGGTGGTCTCAAGAATGATCTCTCGTTTCGTTTGTTCGCAACATTAAAACCACTAGCTGTTGTTGAATATAATGAAGGAAAGTGTGGTATAGATTATTCCGACCAAATGGTTTCTTATGCCATCACAATTAGAAAAGGAATCAAATGGTACAGAAAACTTGGCATTCAACTCCTTCTGGGAATTTCTGTTGTAGACGCTTTGATGGTTTACAGAATTGCAACAAGGAAGAATATAAATATTAGAATATTTGGACAATTATTAGTTGCAAAATTATTAGGGTTGTCTGAAAATGCAAAAAATCCTTGTCTTCGACAGAGTCAGCATAATGTCGCCGTTCGGAAAAATGATTCTGGAAGAAGCATTAGACGCGCGTGCAAACTATGTTATGCGAATAAAAAACGTCGAATGGACCGAACAAAGGCACAAAAGAATTTGAAGAAAACAACAACTTATTGACCAAATTGTCCCGACCAACCTCAGCTATGTATAGAATGCTTTAAAGTTTTACATTCTAAATGATTTTTTTAATAAACCATTTTCGTATTACTTTTATAACAAACCATTTTCATATTACTTTTATAACAATTCAACAGTTTTATTATTATGGAATATCTTTTCAAATACCTACGACGATCCTTCGCAAGTAGTCAAATAAGCGACACCCGAATATGGATTACGTGGCCTGACCAGAAACTTTACTGACACCCGAATACGGGTGTCGTGGCAGTCAACGTGTTATGGGAAAACAAGAGTATTATATAGCCACTATATGTATATGCTTAATTTGAAAACTGATACTAAATTTGCAATTAGAAATAAATTGAAATTAATTTAAAATAAACATAAATATAAGAATGAAATAAAAATATATTTTTGTTAATAGAAGTTGATGGAAGCATGGTACGCGAAAGCGGGACATGGAGAGGTTGCAAGAAATACGAAGTCAAGTAAACGTGCCTTAGGGCAATGATGCAATAGCGGCGAATCCCTTCCAAATTGATCGACGTTCTTTGAGCAGCGAACTGGATTTTTCTGAAATAACAGAGAACGGCATGTACGCTATAAGCGACAGAGATTCTGTCGACGAGCTGTAAACATACTTTCAACACTATTATTTTAATACTTGTCGAAGTGAATAACAACATGCAAATGTAAAAAACAAATTTGGTTGAAATATCAGAAAAATGTCAGAAAAGAAAAGAATTTTTTCTTTC
Organism: Bombus pyrosoma; assembly: GCF_014825855.1. Classification (NCBI taxonomy): domain Eukaryota; kingdom Metazoa; phylum Arthropoda; class Insecta; order Hymenoptera; family Apidae; genus Bombus; species Bombus pyrosoma. Next base: position 4,207,173 of record NC_057776.1, read on the forward strand.
GATTTACATATTCGATACTTGCATGTTGTAATTCTTCATTTCAAGCTAAGTTTCTCTTTTAGTATTCATTAACAGCGATTCAATTGAGTCGCCTTTGCGATGGTTTGACCATTTATAGCAGCGAGGAACTCGGTTTCGTAAATATGTTTGGTGACTTGGAAACACAATCATTGTATGAAACTAATTCGCGGAAAAATTGATATTCTACTTGGAAATATTTGTAATTCTACTAATTTTGCTGGTTAAGTTATTCGGTTATACAGTGACGTTCAAAAGTTGTAGATCAGATAGATTTCCCACGGTATCTTAAAGAATTTTAAAGAATATTATGCAACTATATAATAGTTTTATATTATACTACATATTTTCTTTTACTTATCATATTATTATACTCAATACTGCTTAAAATCCTTTTATTTTCCGTTTCTCGAATATAAAGTAAAAAATTTTCCTGGCTGGAAATTTTGGCACACTACCATATATCCATGATATTCCATATTTAATGAGTTTCATGACTACTTTTTGGGAGAAATTCCGTTCACCTATAACAAGGATTTCCAGGACGATAAAAAAAACCTTGTTTTCCTCGGACAATGTTTTAAATACCAACCTTGTTGAGTGCTAAACATGCTTGAGATGAATAACAGGAAATATGCAAACGCTTTAACATCTGGTATGTTGGCAGCGGATATGGTTTACTATCTCATACGGAAAAGACTTGATAGTCAAAATATAAAAAACAAATTATTAGATAATATTCTCTATTTTCCATTTATATAATCAATTTTTACTAGATTTCATTTAGAGAAACTTATCACTTAACCGTAAAAGTTGTTGCTCTGGCAGAATCATTGTGAGTGTCTCTTTGCGAATTGACATTTAGACAATTGAAAATCGTAAAATAGGAAATTTCATTCACTGAAGTATTCAATTTCTCATTCTATATATATTTTTCAGTGAAAAGTTTGAGGAAGACATGATACAAGTTTAGAATTTCAGCAGCAGCGCTAGACAGTACAAAGTAACAGATGTGACCAGTACATCGGCACTGACAGAACAAATTAGCGATCTTCGAACTTAGTTACAACAAACTAATTCTATCGAAAGAATGAAAGTGAAGGGAAGACTATATACCATTTAATAGATAAAAAATAATTCAAAAATAGAACACGAGAAATATTGAAAAGCTGTCTGCTTTTTTCAAATTCTGCTAATTTCCGTTCGACTGTTTCAGGACCTCACAATATGTCACCGCTATGCCAGCATTGAGTATTGCGCAAAGAACTCCTTTTCCAATCCATTAGTGACGAATTACTCGAGACGATAAATGAAGTCAGCCAACTTATCGGTTGTCCTGTGACACTGATCAGAAACTAGACCGGAAGCACGTGTTACAATCGCAAATAATGTTGGTCGAGAAAATAGGTTATGCGGCGATTATATATTGGGGCTACAGACTTTCCCGTGATGTAATATACCGAATATACAAGAACTTTTTCTCAGTATCTGTAGTTGATTTATGTTCAATGGGTAAGTGGGCAGTAGTCACAGGATGTTCTCATGGAATTGGAAGAGCGTACGCGGAGGCATTAGCGAGGATGGGATTGAACGTGATCCTGGTCAGTCCTGATACGGAGAATTTAAAGTCTATCGCGAGTAATATCGAGGCGATGTACAATGTGAAGACAAAAGTAATTAAGCTGGATCTGTCGGAAGGTCTGGAGACGTACAATGTGATCGAAAAAGAAATGTTCGGCTTGGAGATCGGCGTGTTGATAAATAATCTCGGCATGTCATATCCGCATCCGGAGTATTTCCTGGATCTTCCTCACAAAGAGAAGATCTACATGAGTATCGTTCATTGTAACATAGTCGTTGTAACGAATATGTGTCGAATCCTATTACCACAAATGGTTGTTAGAGGAAAAGGAGTCATAGTGAACGTAGCTTCGATGGTGGCTGTGCTGCCGAGTCCTTTATTGACAGTGTTCGCTGCAACAAAGGCATACATTGTCAAATTTAGCAGAGACTTACAGATAGAATATGGGAAACAAGGTGTAATCGTGCAGTGCTTGTTACCAGGCACGGTGACAAATCATACGACAGAGTCACCGCGATCAGGATGGCTAGTTCCTACACCTGAAAAATACGTTCAGAGTGCGATCAGGACTATAGGCAAAGAAAATGTGACCACCGGATTCCTGCAACATTCTATTTTGATTAGAATAATCAAATTTATTTACCGAATATCACCGAGTTCCATCATCGTTTGGATGATCAATATCATGGAAGGAAATCGGAATAACGCGCTTCGACGATATGTCGGATGACTTTGTAGAAATATACGGAGTTTTATTTAAAGGAAATGTTTCCTTATTTTCCTTTCTTTTATATTATAGAATAATGATAAATTCTAGATATAATTAAACCTTACAGTTAGTGTGGAAGAAGATATTGTTCCTTTCAAAACTTTTTAATATAACTTGAATTTAAATTTAAATAAGAAACCGGAAATGGACAGTGCGCTTCGGTACATGATCGAGACTAAAATTGAATTCTTAGCATGATTATATATATATATATAATCATATAGCATATAAAATGTTAGAAACTAATAGTTATTCATTTAAAAAATAACGAAAAATTGTAAAAAGTACGTTTAAATTTAAAAATATGAGTGTGGTTATGATTCACTTGTTGATATGCTTTGATTTCATTTTCATGTGCATAATAAATTAAAAGATATTTGATTTGGAGAAAAAATGGATAAAACGTATATTGTAATTATTTTAAAAATTTCTTTGAATCATATTATACATTATGCATATTATGGAACTATTCACCCTGAATATTTTTAATCTATGCTCAGTCGGTAACGTTGACATGAAAGTAAAAAGTTTTATTTTCATGTTTCGATATCTCGAATACTATATTACGATTATAGTTATAAACATAGTTGTGTCCTAAACTTTTCTCTTTCTTTGTGCATTACAAATAATATTTTACTGGGAAATCTAATTCTTTAAAACAATTTGGGAGGCAGGTTTGTTGATAAGTGATATATGTATATTTTTAGAATGATGCATCAAATACTTACGTTTTCAGTATGTTTCTAAAAAATCTTTCTCCATTATGATTATATAGAATGTAGTATTTGTAGAAGATATTTATTTGTATTTTTTTATGTAATGATCATATTAATCTGTGTTTGAGAAGTATTACTCTCATTTAACAAAAAATATATTTCTTAACCTTGTTGTCAGGTACACCGGTAATTTTGTTAATATGATATTTAATGAACAATATTTATTTTATACATGTAAAAAATCTTTCGCGCGAGGTAACTTAAAAAATTAAAATTATTAATTGGTAAAATATTGGATTACAAAATTTTCCCTAGGCAGGTTTCACATATAAAATAAGCAGAGAAAAGTTGTTTGGCATAACATATATTAATGTAATTAATTGATTTAAGCACTTAATTTGTGCCAAAATGGACAATCGACGACATTATGATAATCCATTTGATGATTATCCTAATCCAACTGCAGCAAATGTTGTGGACGCACTTGCTCATGACGTAATTATTGTTCAATATATATACATTATTCAATAATTAGATAGTAAATTATTATAAACATATAAATGTAAATTATTTACAAGCATATGTACATGTATGGAACTTAAAGAGATTGATGCTTGTTAGGTCAATGAAGACTATAAAGAAACAATAAAAATATGTATAAAAAGATTAATGTATCTATTGGAAGCAAATAAACACGATTGGACTTGTAATGATGATTATTCTATATATACTGGAACAGCAGGGATTGCGTACATGTTTTACAAATATGGAGAGTGCTTTAATGAACCAGTTTACATTGATGTATGAATCCTTCAGTATTCTTATTCCTTTAAAAGATGAATTATTTCTTAAATGCACATTTTTTCTGAGCAGGAAGCAATGAAATTATTAAGGATATGTATAGACAAATTCAGGGATAAAAGAGAAATTACATTTTTGACTGGTATTGTAGGTCCACTAGCCTTAGGTGCAGTTGTTTCTCATTCCAAAGGCTATTCTGATGTAGCACAAAATATGATTTCAAAGTATATAGTTTAATAATATTTCACCCATAGATGTACAGAATTTGAAATAATCTTTTTAAGTTTTATAATTTGGATTATCTTTCAGAATAAAATCACTGCAATCAGTTGTTTTAAATGAAAGAAGTGATTTGCCTGATGAGTTACTTTATGGAAGAGCTGGTTATCTGTTTTCCCTCCTCTTCTTAAATTCAAATATATCTCCTGCTCCCATAGAAAATGATCTTATTAAACAGGTACTATCAGAACAATGAAAGTTATATTTAAAGTAAATGTAATCAATGCTTTAATACACAATAATTAAAAAAATATCATATCAGGTCATAGCACTCATAATTAAATCTGGAAATCTGTATTCTGCTTCAAGAAAGTACAAAACACCTTTAATGTATGTTTGGCATGGATCAGAGTATATTGGTGCTGCACATGGATTGGGTGGAATACTTTATATACTATTACAGGTATGGTATAAATGAAAGACGCATTAATTATGTTTTTGGTCGACTAGCCGACTAACTGATTAATCGGCTTCCAAGAAGCCGACTAGCCATCTCTGCCGATCATTTTCAGATATTGTTACAAAATGCGTTGAATTTATGATTGTTTAATATTACGAATCCAAAGAGAAAATTTGTTGACATTGTTTGTTATTTATATATTTATTTTATTATGTCTTGTTTCTTCGTTTTAACGAGCTTTTGATCATAATAAAATTAAAAAATAATGGCCAAAATTCCTAGTCAATTGGTACTTATTTAAGTACTAACTATTATTTTTAAATTTTCATGTAATAATTATGTTGCACATAAATACATCAAGTAATACATATACACATATGTATTATAGTAATAATACATACATATATAATATATACATATTAAATACAAGTAATAATATATACATATTAAAAGATATTAAAATTATGACAGTTATAATGATAGTAAAGAAAGAACATTGAATTTTTATTTCTATATCAAGTTATTAATAATAGTAAAAATTTAAGGTCGGTCAATTGGCTTTTTTGCCGACCAGTTGTCGATTTGTCACCGATTACAAAAGTGGGCCGATAATCGGCTGAACCAATTAGGCTATTAATCGATACATCTTTAGTATAAATACAAATTTTTGTTATGCTATTTTAATAGCAATACTTGTATGAAAAATTGTTTGTAATCTTCAAATATTTAAATCTATTTATAGGCACGGCAGTATTTAACACAAACTCAATTACAAAAGGATATAAAGCCTGCATTAGATTTCCTTCAGAATATACGATATCCTTTGGGAAACTTTCCATCCTCTATTGGAAGTCACACTGATAAATTGATCCATTGGTGCCATGGAGCACCTGGAATGACTATGTTATTTTGTTTAGCTTACGAGGTTGTTATTGTTTAAATTATATAACTTATAGTAATTTAAAATTTTTAATACATAATGAAATGTATGTTTATATAGATATACAAAGATAAAAATTATTTAGCAACTGCTGTACAATGTGGAGATGTGACTTGGGCAAGAGGATTACTTAAAAAAGGATATGGTATATGCCATGGTGTAGCTGGAAATGCATACACGTTTTTAAGTCTTTATCAGCAAACAAAGGTTGTATTGAATTTACAATAAAGATATAACATAATTTGGATAGATATTATCAGAATAAAGTATTGATTTTTTTGCAGAATATAAAATATCTTTACAAAGCTTGCAAGTTTGCAGAATGGTGCATGGATTATGGAACACATCAAAGCAGGTCACCTGACAGACCATTTTCATTATTTGAAGGTATTTTTCTTATAAATAATAATCATCTTTTCTTATCTTTTATGGAATTAACAATATCTATATATATTATTTTAGGTCTTGCTGGTACAATCTATTTCTTGATTGATCTTCAACATCCACATTCAGCAAAATTCCCAGCATACTCCACTTAAGTGCGATATGCTTCAATTCTAATTATTTATTCCTCATAAAATTTCGTTAAAAAATGACTCTTTAAAATCAATTATCGCAATTTAATTCACACTATCCGTACTATTTGGATTTGAATTATACATACTTATATTTCGAATATGTAAATCTATGTGTACTTTACTGATACATAATAAATCTTATGCACTACAAAATAAAATAATTCCGCAAGTGTTAATTCTAATTGCTGATTTATCTTACTTTCATAGGGATGAAAATTTTTTCTAAATTCATTTCGAAATATTTACTTAAAGCTGAATACATTTAAAAAAATCATGGATTATGCGAGAAATCTATTGACCATTTTGTATTGAAATATCGTGTCATAATCCACATATTTTTATATTATTTTATAAAAAAAATTCGGTAAGCAAATATCTAAATTTTATATAAAGTTTTATAATAACAAGGACAATATTGCTTCTTCGATAGTTCGAGAGAAACAATGGTAAAAGTGAAACGTGGATCAGATGCAGCGGTAGACTCAGCGGCTCGCTACATATTGGTTAACAGGCCACTAATATTCATGGCGGGTCGTGCAATGGTATTTGTAAAAGCGTAAAGAGAAAAGCTTTAAAAGAGTTGCTTCGTTGAATTCAAATGTATGTGCTACTACATACTTGCATATATCTAACTATAATACTTACTAACAATCTAAATCAATTAATGCAACATTATACGTATTTTACGTTTACAATAAATTAATAGTACTCATAATTCCTTAATCTTAGCAGCACTCATATTCATTTCTTATATTATGCACGTCTATTTAACTATTTACCAAAACCATTTACCGAGATTCTAAATTACCTATTCATACATGCAATATTTGTCCTATATGTACAGCAAATTAATAATACTCATAATACTTTCCTAATCTTACTCGTTAATCAATAAGCAAACATTGTATGAAGTAACAAGTGAACTGTGACATCACAATAACACCGATGTCAGTAGGGACCCGCTTGAATCTTCCACCTGGGAAGTCACATCAGGAGAGAGAGAACGATGGTCGCATCCGTTTCTTCCTGTAAGTATTAACTAATTGGAAGATGGATCCTGGATACAAGAGTGGTGTGGTACCACCGCGCCGCCCGTAAGCATCTCGAGTGTATAAAAGCCGCTTCCGCCGATCGCGCGCTTAGTTTCGCTCGACGGTGACCGATTGTGAAACGACGCACTCTCAACGTGAGTACCATTCACGAGATCGTTGTTACGATTACTGCCAAGACTCAACTTCCTTTTACCGCTAACCCTGCGGCGCTTACGACTTGCACGGACATCAGAGAGTTATACTTTTTACTTGACTATAGTTGATCAGTTTCAAACGTTCCTACCGGGCTCTCGTAGTAATATCGGTGTGTTTGTTTCTGTGGTTTAACGTTCAGTCAATGTAAGTCGAAGTTTTTCGTTCGAAAATTTAGTTATTAGGCTTTTTCTCTCATTTAGGATGAAACAAGTGAGAAAGTTGATCCACCTGGCAGAAAGTTCTATCTCGCGCTGATTTGTCGCTAACGAGAGTGAAAGTGTGAACCTATCTCTAGGGAAACTAATGAGCAGCTTGGAAATCTGATAAAACATAAAGTTGTTTGATTTATGGATTAATGTACATAAAAGTATAGAATACATTTACATAATTTGCAATTAGGAAACTGTTAGAGTATTTTGTTTCATAATTATGGAACATGAAATGTAATAAAAAATCATTGTTAACGAAGACGTTTTGTACAAATTATATTTATTTATTAAGTTTATTATATTATTTATTAAGTTTCATAAAAGGAAATACATGTATAAATTATACTTGCCTATATCATAATTATTAAATAATATTGCAGGATCATCCTAAAGAGTGATGATTTTCACCTAATCTTTCCATAATGTTTTCATTCATCAACATTTTTTTTTCAAGATTAGCATCATTACTTTCGTAAATATAAATATCAATTTCACCAGAATATATTGCAATTCCATATGCACCAATTCATGCGCTAAAATACTAAAAATCTCTCGTTCTTTCATTTATTTTGTAACAGTATAATGATTTAAAATTTTGTAATATAGTTTATTATAACATAGTTTCTTGAATATATATATATATGTTCATTTTTACGATTTAAGTTTACAGCGTATGCAATACAATGTTTTTAGTAATTGAACAAATTGATGCTACGAATTTTTATATTACGAATATTTGTCGTTAATAATTAACCGTCTTGCTTTTGATGTTCATTCTCTTACGCGCGTTCTTCGTTGCATCAGAAGAGCGATTGCAAAAATCGGCTCAACCACTCTTTTCACAGAATGACAAAATATCGTGTCAAATCCCAATCTTCTTCATTAAAGGGAAAAGCAGGGCATTCTTTATTTTAATGCATTTTTTTAGTAAAACAGAATTATAATATTTAATCCAATAATTTCTTTAATTTAATAAATCTCCAATAATAATACTATTATATAATTTATAACAGAATGAAAAATTGTTATTTAAAAATACATAAAATTAAAAATATAGAATATAAAATATAGAATAATTACTAAAATTTTGTATTTTTTTATTTTAGATGAAAGTCCATTCTATGTTATTAGCAACAATATTGATTGTGGGAGTAGCTATGGCATTTCCACAAAAGGATGGTCAAATTTTCAGTAACGAGGCTATAAAACAGGCACAGAATACCTATCTTATTCCGAAAGATGCGACAATACAAAAGGTTCAAGAAGGTATCGAATTGGCAGCGTACGAATCGATTCCTGGCGATCAGAAGATTAATCTTTTCGAAATTCTGGGAGCGCACGTTCCATCGGAAGTGGTGAACAATCTCCAAGCTCAAATTGATCAAATAGGACGGAATTAGACTCGCTTGCTTTTCTTCTCCATCATCATCGTCATCGTTCTCTTGTAAAAAATGTTTTGAATCTAAGTTTTATAACAATTATTTATAAAATGTAATAAGTCTTTTTTTTATAATGATGTACTTAGGCTTTTTCATTTTTTCGTAAATAAATGTCTGAAAACGAGGCAATTCGCTTGTACGATTTTTTTTCATTTAGAAATTGTAATATAAATTCATCTCAACAATAAGAGTACATACATCTAAATGTTTAATTAAAATGGTAATCATTTGAAAAAGGATGATGATTTATTTTACTTGACTTTATAAAATTTGGTACATACTTAAAATACTTTAAACTGGCCGTCCGCCAACATCATTCGTAGAAAGAGTATTACAACACACATTCCAAGTAACATCATTCATTGTAAAAAAAAAGGAGTCATTCGCAACTTGTGAAATGTCGAACTAAGTCACCTGCCAGAATTATATATATATACGTAGTGATGTTATGGAGAAAGCTGCAGAACCACTAACCAGAGGTACACTTTCACTTCACCTACATTTATGTTACTATTGAAACGGATCTTCTTTGGCATCTATTATATGGCATTGCCAAGGAATTCAAAACATAATAAGTCAGTAAACGTTCCTCCATGTCTATTGTCAAACACAATATTGAAAGGAAAAAAGAAGTCGAGCATACAATAAAATTTAGTGGAGCTGTTTACTTTCATTCTACTTTCACCTTTGTACAAATCTATGAATTTAATATTCCGTTCTTTCTCGCAAAGTTAAGAAAGTAATTATGTAAGATCTGAAGGACGAATGAATTTTCGTTTGATTTTTATGCTACTGTAAAATGAAACAAAAATCTTAACTCAAACAAAAGCAAGAAATGTTAAGTAATTGTGCCGTCTTTAAAAATGTACCATGATCGTGATATATTACAGTAGCAACGATTCTATTTCTGTGGGCACTCTGTCAATAAGTGACAATATCTCGTACATTAATGATAAATAACTTAAAAAGTATTTATTTTGTTTACCAAGGTACAAATTTCAGAACCGTGCGAACAAAATTATCAACGATTTTGATCCATTTCAGCTTTCTTCGCTTAGTAAATTAATATCTATTTTCTGGGTGTCTTACGTACCGACAGTTAACACTAGTGCATTATCTTGCATTGAAAGTGTGTTACAATTATATATCTGTAAGTTTTCCTATTGTTTATTATAATTAAGAATTAATTTTTGTATTCATTTAATAAAAAAGCAATATTCATAACAGACAAGACGTTGTTTTCTTTTTATATATACTATCTGTACAATGGATGCCGTTTCAATACTTCAATACATTTTTAATTCACAAACTTAATAAGTTATTACAAATACATTTGAATACTACCAGCAAACGAACAATGGAATGAAATGATACGTGTTAGTAGCTATATTATATAATTAAGATCGACATTTTTTTTTTACTTAAAAAAGAGTTTTATGTACAAGTGATAAAAAATGTGCTCATTCGTAAATTTATGTTAAATTACCCGTACAAGTTCATACACATTACATCGCTATCACCAAGCAGATACTGATAAGTATCCAAGTCTTAGCAGCACACTATCGAACTTTTAAATAATATCAATAACAAATCGTTTGCTTAGAGTTTAAATGAATCAATGCAAGAAAATGTACTATCCTTCTAACTTAATCGACGTACCATAAGAAAGTTTAATATGGAACCAACATTCGGTGTTTGTGTTTTCATATGTGCTTCCTCCAATACGTAGATATCTCCCTTATTTCCTATAATATATATAAGTAATTTATAAAAAAAATATTACAAATCGTTACAAATTAATATTATAGAATATTTATACGTACTTAGATTTCTTCGATCCCCTATCATTTCTTTCTGCACTATCCTCACGAGTTCGTTTCTTACTGCTAGACGAAGAGTGATTTGACGACTTGTGTTTATCATGTTTATCGTGTTTATCGCTCTTCTTGGGACTAAACAAAAACAGAACATGAAATGTAACATCGCCAAGCACACACGTATTTGTGCTAATCACCTGTGTTTGGATGATTTGGAAGGAGACACTTTCTTGTGTGATCCTCCACTCCGCGATCGATCCGATCTTTAATTATTGAAATATATACTTAACACAATTTTATCACAAAATCATGTCTTTCTATGTCTAAAATAGTTGAAATCCTACGTCCTAGAAAAACATGTAATTTCTTACCTATGTTTATCCGACGACGATGATTTTTTATCTTTACTACTGGACGAACTTTTACTTTTTGAACTTGAAGAACTCTTGTGCTTCGAATTATGCCTATGAATCATATACTTGAGTTAGTGACAAATTTAGAAATATGTAAGATTAAGTAATATGCCTTAGAAATATGTAAAATCAAGTAATATACCTGTCTTTTGATGGTGATGGTGAATGTTTTCGACTTCCTTTTTTCTTTTTACTTGAATTATAATCATCATGGAATCTATCTTCTCCTCTTTCTTTGTCTTCTTCAGCTGCTTCCCGTTCTAAGTCAGACCAGTCTTTACCAGATTCTTCAGAGCTACCCAACTCCTCTTCTAAAATGTAAATTTAAGGAAAAAAATACTAAATAATATACAAGATAAATTTTTTTAGTATTCAAATAAAATAAAGTTTCCAAATATTACCTTCGCTATCTGAATCTTCTGAAGCTTCAGAGTATTCAGAATCATCATCAGATTCCTCTTCAGTGTCAAAGTCAGATGGCTACAAATAAAGAATAAAAATTGTTAATGTCTATATAATTGTTAATATTAAATCTTATAATATGCAGATTTATCTTATTGTTTATAATTATTTCACTAAATTCCATACCTCATAAGCATCGTCTTCTTCTTCCTCCTCGTCTTCTACTTCATCATTTTCTGCGTCACTCTCTGGGTCCAAGAAACTCCAACCACCACTGTCAAAGAATCCTACAGGATCATCTGTAATAGTCTTCATAATCTTTGTCCAATTCAAAGATTGTACACCTTCTGTATATCTGATGTCGCACGAGCTAAAAAGAAAAGTAGCATATTTATACTTTATTCTCAAGGAATTAAATCCATAGAAAATAGAGAAAGGCAAAGAACTTACTTTAACCACTCCTTTACATGATCTAACATGTTCATGGGAATGGCATTTAACATAGCGACTTTTCTATGATAGTCTTTGAAAACAAAAATCATATCAAAATTCTTAAGGTGAAATTGTACTCTTTCAAAGTGAACAAGTTCAACATCTTCTAAAGTTATAACAAATGGAGGCTAAAATAAGAAAGAAATATGATTAACGAATTGGTACTTCTAGTTCATATGAAAGTAATTATATATACAGTAAAATTTACCCATTCTGTGAGATTTACTAAACAACCACTAGTGGGTTGCAGAAGAACAGTACTCCTGAATGGTGCTCCAGGGAATCCCAGATCTCGGAACGGTGTATCAAATTCAATTTCTTGTTTCGTCATGCTTTCGACCTGAATAATATTTATTATTTCTTAGAATTTATTTATTAATCTTGTAAAATAAAATGTTTCAATCATTAAACTTTACTTTTTCACAAAAACTCTTAAAGGCAGTTTTCAATTTATGCCTAAGTTCTCGTTCTGATTGTTCAGCAGCAAGATCGTCACGATCGTGCATGTGTTGATGTTTCCCTAAATCTGTCGTGATTTCACCAACTTCTGTATAAAACTGTACGTCCACGTGCTTCTTTTTACCAAACATTATTGCGTGCTGAAAATAGTCTGTATTTAGTAAATGGTCGCTAGTAAGAGTAAATAAAACTAAAATAAAGATATATACTTTTAAATGAAAATGAAGCAATATGATCATTTCGCCATCACACGGTTGGAAAAAGGCATTTTTAATGTTATTGTAAAGAATATCAACTTTATCTCCTCTAACCGAAGTGTAACGGAATCCATTCACATGTGCTTCTAAACCTCCTGTCATTCTCTTCGAAACGATATTTGGTCGAATGTATAAGTCTTTTAGTTTTGGATTACCCTTATTTTGGGAGAGTATTAGAGTGTCCTGTTTTACAAGATCCTCCTTCTCCCTTTCTTCTGCTTCTCTATTTTTGAATTTCTTTTGAACTTCTTTGATTAATCTAAAGGCTGTGTTTAAATTAGAAGATGGTGCTGAAATTTCACCAGGCTCTTTGGTGTTTGTACTTCGATATGTTCTAAACGATAAAAATAAAAATTTTATTAACATATATTTACACAATTCATCTTAACATTGATACAATTTGTAATTATCATAAGGAATAAGAAATAAAATAAAATTGTACACTAACACTTCTTTGACGAATGTAGCATCAGGTTGTGGATATGATCCACCTTCGTTCCGACCCATTGTGGCACCAGGATGAAAAAAATTTATTCGGAGGTACGTATAATCTCCTTCTACCGACTGAGAAATATTTTTAATTGTGGATATATGGAAGGGTACAGGAATTCCAAAAATGGGCAAAATTACAGTTTCATATTTTTTGTCTGAAATATAGATATATAACGTATAATAAATAACATATCAAATTTATTTTATAAACAAAATACAAATACACTTACCAACGTATAACTTCAATTCCTTTACTTCTGGTTCTCGTGGCATATGACTCAAACTTTTGTACGATATTGTTGACTTCCGTATCTTTTCTTGTTCCTTCCCACCAGATTGTTGAGCTAACCGAGCTTTTGCAACTTCATTTAGCTGTTGTGCCAGTTCTTTTTGATGTTGTTTCCTCTTTTCCTCAGAACTATGTTCTGTTCTCAATTTAGATTCTATTACAGCTGTTCTCTTTCCACGACCAAGGATCTCAGGTTTAGGTTCATTTTCCTTTCCACTTCCTTCTTCTTCTTCTTCCTCTTCATCCTTAACAAATATTCCAATATTTTTTACCTTTTTTTTCGAAGGTGTTAAATTCGTAGCAGGTTGTGCCTGAAATAAATAATTTTATTCTAATTTCTGTTTTTCGATATATTACAAAAATTACATGTCTTTAAAGCAAAGATTAGTACCTCATTAATCATAACTGTGTCACCAATGAAAAGTGCATAGATTTTTCCTTCTTTATCAGTAGCTTCTGAGTTTGTAAGATTCGCCAACCCAACGTTTACATTGAATACCATGCCTTTCTTTAGTACTGCATGAGTTTTTGGACCAATAAGTAAAGAACTTTCTCTAAATTCGATACCCATCGCAAATCCAAAGTGTTTGGTTAAATGATCAATCATCTCCGGTTTTTCATCCTTTACATACTTTACCCCTGTTTCATATACTTCACTTATTTTCACTCCAGCTACTAATTTCTTCAGAATCTCCTCTTCTAATTGTAAAAGGAAGTTATAATTATCCTACAATAAACGTATATAATTATTAAACATATTTAATTTGTTATTAAAGCATGTTATTACTTAATATTTTGTTTAAAACTTACCTCAATGGTTTTGGTAGGATTTACTAACAATGTTCGAACTATATTGGAACAATAAGATTTGTAACGCGCTCCAAGAGAGCAAACAATGACACCGAAATGCAAAGTGTTTTTATCACTAACAACGCTAAACTTCAAGGAGTAATTTCCACCACTTTGTATTATCGCGGGATAACACATATCTACTTGAGTAACATCAACACTAGTTACATACTTCTTATTTGTTATAGCAGCATCTACACCTTCTGCAAGCTTTGAATGCTTAACTTTCTAAAATAAAGATGTATAGATATTAGAACTAAAGTGCCTAGATATTAAATATTTTTAAATGAATAAAAACCAAATACCTTATCAGAATCTATAATTTCCATAATTTGATCCTTAAGATACTTTGTGAAGACATCCACAGATACTAAACAAGCCTTTTTTATGGTATGAATTTCAGCATCTTCTTTTGGACACATTACATATGCAGCTGCAGCACTTACATCAATCTAACACATTAATGTATATCATGAAATAACCAAAATGTTTGGTATTATATATTGTATGATAAAAAAAAAATCGCACACCGTATCAAAAGATTCTGGCTTTAATGCAGCTCTCCATGCATCCATAAAGGCACCTGGATAATTTTCTTTAGAAAAAACACCCAATGTTTTACCCTTTTTACTTTGTTTTATGATCTCAATAAGTTTAGCAAAATTGGCTTTATCTTCATCATTCTTAAAAAAATAAAAGAGTTTAATATTAACATTAGAAATAAAATTCAATGATTATTAAAACAAAATATAAATTATAGAAAATACATACTCTATCCCTCACAAGTAATTTTACAGAAGGTACACCAGTGTCTTCCGTTTTCTGATTTTCAAGTTTCCTGACAAATTCAATTTTTTTCTTACTAGCTAAGAAACAGATAGACTCTTCTGCTAAGATCATTATAGTATCTGTAAGTTCATAACTGAGGAACCATGTCTGAAACAATATGTTTATAATAATTTTATCTTTTACATTTAACAAAATGATAAAAGAAACTACAATACTTTAGTTACATAATTGAAATTTATTCTGATAATATTAACTCCACAAATTGTTTTTTTTTCACCGTGACAAACTAAGAATATGTATAATATACGTGAAAAACATTCTATGAAAACCATATTTTTCAGAATTACAGAGATAAGGTTATGCTATTGTTTACAAGTACACACGCAAAATATAAGATGCAAAAACGCATTGGAGCAATACAAAAAGTATAACTTACCTGCAACGCTGTCGATTTGCTGTACACGATATCCTCGTCCGTGCCCACGGCAGAAACGAGACAATCCATTTTACTAAAACTATCGTCTGTACCAACTTCTCCATCCTATTTAATAAAAATGATTATACGTTATTTGTCAAACGATTACATTTATTTTTAACAGCGGAGCGAAACATTTCAAATATCTTACCTTCCATGCGGTATAAAGCCGCTTCATACGACGAAAAAACGTTTCTTTGTCAACGGATACGTTTGCCATAACTTCTTGTTTTTCACCTCGTGGTTCTGTGAAATCAACTCGGCATAATTATAATACACCAAAAATCGTCGCTCGTGTTGCGGAGATGGCGGGATTTATAACCAAACCGCAACCGTAATCCACAAACTATAACCCACGCGGCGGGAATGATTTCATGCAGCGTAGTTGTTTGAGAAATTAACGACACCCAAGCGGTCGCTTGTTCAACTAACGTTCATAGCACAATGTATATTGACGATTAATTTTTTTCCATATGCAAAATATTGAAAGAGAATTAGTCAGTAAATGCTAATAAACAAATGTTGCAATATTTATACCGTTGCGTACTTGTCTTGATATGTCATGAGTACGATTGCGAATCTGTGCTAATATATCTGACGCGACTTTGAATTTTATCAAATCCTAGTATCTTACTGTGAAAATCTTAAACAATGGTTTGTCAAATAATTTCATATTTTTTACTTTTTAGGAGATTAACCAATTATTACCCTTGTTAAGGGTTTTGAATTTTTGTGTTCAATTTTGCTTTTATTTTAATGAATAGAAAAATTTTTATTTAAAACTGATCTTTGTCTTAAAAAAAATGTCAGCATAAAAAATTTTTAATAACAGACAGATATTGTTGAATCGAAAATGAATAAAAAAAATGGGATATGATTAAGATTAAAGTATGATTAAGATTAAATACGGACTAAGAAAGAGGAAAAAAGTATAGATTAATAAAACAATATAAAAATACTTTAATATTGATTATTCCTATGTCCTGTAAAAGCATTAAAACATCTTTTCGTTAATTTTATCATACGCCATTTATGATCTATATTATGTATATAATAAATATACAGGATATCCCAGTACTAATGATATCACGTTGGTAACCAAGCAAATTTATATATACTAAACAGATTTTTTCATTTAATTTTCTCGAAAACAAATTCTCAAATGTACAAAATTTATTCTATATTTTCGTTTCAAATATATTTTGGACCTATTTTTTCTTTAGGTACAATCACTTCCACCTCATCTATACCATCAATATTGGGATACCTTATATATACCGATCATACTTGGAAAAACATTGAATAACGAATCGTAAGACTACTCACTCTATGGTTAATGTTAATGCATGCACACATGTGTGCATTAAATACATATACATACACTGTTAAGTTTTGTATCAGGGCGTCAAACAATTTTACTGTAAATAAAACTTTCAATCTTTATGGTATATCATTATAAAAAATAATTATCTTGAAACAATGATATAATTGTTTATGATCATATATATATATATATATATTATATTCTGGTAATTTCTAAAAGAATTATGAGCATAATTCATTGACATCATTGCTCGCTCATGCCGATTTATTAGTGTTATCTTATATGTTGTTGAGTGAGTGAAAGACACACAGTTTTTATACTATTTAACATGTTTTTTACCACATACTGTGGCAAAACGATCCTGTGAATAATGTCAACTGGTTTGTACATCGTTCGCCTTGATTAGAATTACATTTGCGCCTTAATATGTCGCTATAAAGAATAATGAAAAGAGTTGCAAGAAAGAAAAAGTTGTTTAAAAAATTTCGTCTCGACTGGGGCGAATTATATTTTTCTTAATGGTTCGTCGAATCTAATCTGCAAAAATATTAACGATCGTTGACCATTTTTCGTTTTGTTAAAAAAAAAACACCTGTGAAAGCCTTATCAGAGGTAGTGCAACGGATCATGAATGTAAGTGGAGATTTTACATTGTTCGTTTAGTGTAATTGTGAGACAGTCACTTCGATATATATAAATATCTATTTCATTCACCATATTCATGATACATATGTATTAATTAATGTATCAAACTTGCTGAGTAAATTTCTGTATCTTTTTAGAGAACAATTTTTACTTCAAATACTTCGAATTTTTATATTTTATTTATAATATATAATATAATATTTATTTTGTATTTTAATATAATATATTAACATAATGTATTATAAATTAATCTTTTAATATTTTATTTATAATATATAGAAAATAGTATTTTTATGAACTAACTTTTACGAACATAAATCTATACTTTATTGTCACAATGCAAATTGTTTAGAAATATATTTGAATACTTTTTCCAATTTTAGTTAATAGTGATGAATTGAATGCATTTTTATGTTTTACTTGATTTAAAGAAAAAGAAATAATGCTTTAGTGACTACTTAATGAGAGGTTAATGCTAGAAGGCACTTAGATGTATTTGTATTTAAAGAGTTTTACTTTGCTTCTTTTATGTAAACTATTTTCAGAATGCCTTGTTCTACATTATTTTGGCACCTAGTACATATGAACTTGCTTATGTAACTGACGTTAGATTACTGACTCTATGAATTTATTTTCAATGACATCTTCTGAATGTAATTATTTTCAATAGTGATATATGATTGATCAGTCTGTGACAATGCATAGAACTGGTTCATTCAATATGCTTATTTATTACAATTGACAACATAGCTGTTGCCATAACCTTACAGTTGCAGTAATCAAAGCAGTGTTTTTTAAGCTCTTTTTATGATATGTACTAACGCTTAAAAACATAAATAAACTTTTGCATAAACAAAAACATACTTATTGCTTTTTATAATTGACAATTGGCTCATTGTATTATTAGACAGTCAGAATTAGATTTATGTTTGTTTGATTTACCTATATATAACAATTTTCTTTAGCTTTTCATATTTGCAATTAATATATTTTGAATAATTTTCTAACTCTTCATTTAGGTGGTCAGCATAGCAGAGAGGTGGTGTCGGGAAGGTGGTTGACACGCCTTCGTATCTTTGAAATGATTGAAAGTGTATCACGTAGAGCGTTGAGTGGCTCCAGTGGGAGCTACCACGTTCGTGGTGCTGAATTAGCAAGGAATCGTAGATTGAAATCTCTTTCTGCTACTGTTGTCTTCCTTGATGACACGCAACACACATTTCAACTAGATGTGAGTTTATATAGTGACTCTAAATAGTGTTTCTTGTGTTGCATTTATGATATGAATATTTCAAAATGTTTTAGAAAAGAGCAAAAGGTCAAACATTATTAGATTTAGTATTCCAACATTTAGAACTTGTTGAAAAAGATTATTTTGGTTTGCAATATGCTGAAAATGGAGCCACAACATGTACATATTCACCAGATGTAATGGTAAACTTTTCTCTTCAATTTATTAATATCTATTTATAAAATTTACATTAATTGAATAGCGTTATAATTGAATTTGTGTTTTAGAGGTGGTTAGATCCTAGTAAACCAGTGAAGAAGCAGATAAGAAGTAAGGGTAAAGATCGTATTCAGATGCTTGTTCACACTACTAAATACAAAAAGATGAAAGATAATTTAACATAATGTATTGTTTCAGGTGGACAATTCTATTTCAAAGTGAAATTTTATGTATCTGATCCTAGTAAACTACAAGAAGAATATACTAGATATCAGTTTTATTTACAAATTAGGAGAGATATTCTTCAAGGAAAACTTCAATTATCACCAAGTACAGCATGCCTTATTGCTAGTTATACTGTTCAATGTATGTATTAGATACATTGTAACATCTGTTTCATTGTAAAATTTATTCATAATACATCATTACATTTTTATGTAATTATAGCTGAGTTGGGTGACTATCATCCTGAAGAACATGGACCAGGATATCTTTCTAGATTGCAATTAATACCAGGTCAAACTGAAGAAATGGAAAAGAAAATAGCTGAGCTGCATAAACTTCATAAGTATGTTGAAGTTATATATATAATATTAATAACCCAAAGTTTATAAAACTTTATAGAATATTTATACTATTTTACAGGGGTCAATTACCAGCAGATGCAGAATTCAATTTTCTAGACCATGCAAAAAGGCTAGATATGTATGGAGTAGAATTACATAAAGCTAGAGTATGTACTTATCCTATAACCTCTGTTGCAGATTTTCAAAACACGCATTTTTTTAATTTAAATATTTTTTTAGGATTCAACAAATAAAGAAATACAATTAGGTGTAACATCTATAGGTTTAGTAGTGTTTCAAAATGGAATAAAAATTAACGTGTTCTCATGGTCAAAAATAGTTAAAATATCATTTAAGCGGAAACAATTTTTCATTCAACTGAGAAGGGAACAGGTTCGTTAAACATCCAGTTCACAATTTAGAAGCCAATTTACATATTGTTATATTATACAAACTAATTTTATTACAGTCAGAGAACTATGATACTCTCCTTGGCTTCAACATGCAAACATATCGGAGTTCGAAAAATTTATGGAAAGCGTGTGTAGAGCACCATACATTTTTCCGACTTCACAGTCCTAAAACGAGGCCAAGGCGGTTTCCACTTACTTTAAGCAGTAGGTTTACATATTCAGGACGTACAGAATTTCAAACAGTTGAGGATGGGAAGCATAGAGCAAGAGTAGAAAGAACGTTTATACGGTAACGTTAATTTATTCAATATTAATAACATAATATCAGTTCAATATTAACTTAATGATTTAAATTAT
Organism: Bombus pyrosoma; assembly: GCF_014825855.1. NCBI lineage: Eukaryota > Metazoa > Arthropoda > Insecta > Hymenoptera > Apidae > Bombus > Bombus pyrosoma. The sequence goes on from NC_057776.1 coordinate 4,227,640, forward strand.
TTAGATCTCCAAGTAAAAGATTAGTACATGGAGTAACATCAGCTCCAATTATCGAAGAGAAAGGAAAATTATCTATGCCCCCTGGAAGACCGCCTAGGCCATATGATAATAAAGTTCAGTCTCTTGGTGCTCGTGAACCTCGTCGAGCATGGGGTGAAGGAAATCCTAGCGATGAGTTTGTTGAAACTTATATTTAATATTTGTAACTTTTTTATATTTATATTAATTTTTGTTCCTTTTATGTACCATAGTGAAGGTGGTTTTTTGTCCCTCCGTGAAGAAATAACGAGCTCGCATACACAAGGCAATGCATTTTCGCCTGTATTAGGTTCTAGAATTTTAAGTTATGCTGATGATGATACAACTGCTGAAAGGAACATTTATGATCTTCCTGATTATAGTGAACCTACAAGTTCGCCTGCTCCTCAGGTATTTATTAATATTTTAATAAACAGTTTTTATGTGCACAAAATAAATTTGAGTATTTGTAGATAGTAGAAGATGGATTAGTTACAATATCTCTGACACCAGATGAACAAGGTCGGTTTGGATTTAATGTGAAAGGTGGTTTAGATCTTGATATGCCTATTTTAGTATCGAGGGTAGCTCCAAATACTCCTGCTGATCGCTGTTATCCGAAATTAAACGAAGGGGATCAGGTTAGTTGTTATATCTTAATGAAATTAAATTGAACTTATTTTCAAGTTATCTAGATTAACTTTTGCAAACTATTTATTACGAATATATTGGATAAATAGGTAGTGTATATAAATGGAATCGATGTCAGTGGATTGTTACATGAACATGTAGTAAATCTAATTCGTCAATCTCGTGATTCGGGCTCTGGTGAACTGACCTTAACTGTTCGACCGAATGCTTTATATAATGCACTAGCTGGTACTGATGAAACATCTGAAGAAGAACCTCCATATAGGTATTACAGATAATAAAACTAAATTTGTTATACTAAAGCAATGATTAATGTTTATTTTTATGTTGAAATAATCAGGTACGTTCCGGATGCACCTCATGCAGCTATTGGATCAGACGCATTAGCACAGTCGATGTTGCTTCTTGCTGATGGTCTTGCGAGTGGTGCTTTAATCGCGCAGTATGAACAGTTATATAGAAAGAATCCTGAACTTACATCTCTTGAATCAAAAAAACCTGAAAATCAGAGTAAAAATCGTTATCGAGATATTTCACCTTGTAAGCATAAAGAAAAATACAAGAATTTATATCAATACCTTAGTACTATATTAATACGATTCGAAACATGTGCTTCACAAAATAAATTATTATTTGTGTAGATGATGTTACTCGAGTGATACTTATGGGCTCCGCAAGTGGAGATTATATCAATGCTAACTATGTAAATATGGAAATACCAGGATCTGGTATTATCAACAGATATATAGCTACTCAAGGACCTTTGTCTTCGACTGTCGCTGATTTTTGGCAGATGGTTCTCGAAGCGGGCAGTACCCTTGTTGTAATGCTCACAACTTTGGTCGAACGGGGCCGAGCAAAATGCCATCAATACTGGCCTGCGCTCAATGAAACTCTTACGTTACGAAATCTCACTCTCACGTCTACAGCTGAAAATGTTGAAGATACTTTTATATTTAGAGAATTCATACTCCGTGATATTAATGTAAGAAAATAAAGTATCATTTATAATTTATATTATTATAAATATATTAGAAAAATACTAAGTAATTTCTGTGCATTTTAGACCGGAGAAGAAAGAGATATAACACACATGCAATATTGTAGTTGGCCAGATCATGGAGTTCCTAGCGATTGGAGACAATTCACAACGTTTACTGAAAGGGTGCGGGCAGCTCGAACGGGAATAGTGGAACCCGCAGTTGTTCATTGTTCTGCAGGAATTGGTAGAACAGGTGTCTTAGTCTTAATGGAAACAGCACTGTGTCTTATCGAAGCGAATCAACCGGTGTATCCATTAGACATCGTACGATCTATGAGAGATCAAAGAGCAATGATGATACAAAATGCTGTAAGTTAAAATTTACAAGTTAAGTTATTAAATTGAAATTTATATATAAAAAAAATTATCTTTTATATGTAATGAAAAAAAATATATTTTTCTAGAGTCAATATAGATTCGTATGTGAGGCGGTCCATAAAGCTTACAGCGAAGGAATAGCTAAGCCACTTCCTGAATTTAGTAGGTGAAAACAACACAAATTTGGAATGCATTGTAATTATCATTCTTCTTACATTTTATCGAAATATCACATCATTAGAAGATAATTTTATACTCTGACAATAATATACACATATACTATTCATTAATAGGAGAGATATACACTGTTTCAAATAAGTATTTTCTATCCGTTATGAATATATTTTTTATCTAGAAATTTAATTGCTCGAAAGATATAACTTTTCACGCCTTAGAGCTTACCCCCTTTTTAATTTATGTACCAATATTTTGTAAATAATGAAATTTCGATAAAATTAAGTTCACTAAATTATGTTTAAGCTAAAGTATAAATCTCGAAGCATTATTTGGAATAATTGTCCATTATGGCTTATCTCTGTCATCATTATTACTACTACCAATCTTTATTTCTATATGTTAACACTAAACTTACCGACACTTCGTGTATACCTGTTCCTACCGTGTGCGGTCAAAATAACTGGTGATTAAAGAAGCAATAGTTTTCATGATTTAACTTAGATAATGGTTAATTTATAACTAAATGTATATAAAATGATGAACTTTCATAAAATTTCGTCCAAATTTACTTTTGTTTAATTTCAATTACAGACTTAAATAGAATTACACTTTTATTTATATAGAGATATATCTTATTCAACTTCGCTGCATTTTTTACAAATTATCTTATTATCAAATGTACATTTGCCGTATAAATATTTTCCGCATCTTAAACAAATTTTCGTAATTTTGTAACCTTACTAATTTTACCTTTGTAATTTTTTACTTGACAAGTTTTTTGTTGTAATGAATCTGAACTTGTTGATAGTTTTATTGCATGGTTTTTTCCCGCGATTCTTTATATAAAAGTAATGTATGCACCAGGTTTATAACAATTTTGTGAATTCTCTATAAATTGGCCTCATACTGTAGATACCATTGCAAATGTATTGGTTCGTAAACGTTGGCTTCTTTCGCTCTTCGTATCAAATCGTATAAACCTCATAATTTCAGAAAAGTCATTCCTGCTCATTGTTTTTGAAAAAAGTGCAGGTCTCCAAATTTTATTCCACAAATATGAGACATCTAAATTTTTTGCCTGATATGCACCGCGGGCATATAGCAGAGCAATAAATGCATCTAGTTTTGTTGCATCTAGCTCCCTCTTAGTTCCCAATACTCTAAATGCTTCTTTCGTACATTTTATTATATGATCCCTTATACGGTGATCAATGATAAGATAAAATACCGTCTTTACTTGTCCTTTCATTATATGTCGTTTAGTATATCCGTAAAAATATTATGAACTGATGTCCTGCCAGGTTTGGGACTTGCATCTATTTCTTTCCAAACTGTTCCATCGGGCCTAGTTTCATTCTCTGCTGTTAACGATAACTTCTTTCCTTTTTGCCATTACGTAAACGTTTATTTATAATATTCAACTCTGATTCGGTTGTAAATAGCTTTTCACGTGTTTCCATGCCGTTTTCAGTTGCTGAAGTTTCTTGTTCATCGCACACTGAACAGTCTGCTTCTATGTCCGTTATTATTTTTTTATAATTTTTTTTTTTGAAGTCTTGACATTTCTAGGGTAAATATTTATCACAGAATAATATCATGTACGAAATACAAAATTATTGTCACATTTGATATGCTTTACTTTTCCTTTTATAACAGCTTTACACAAAACGCTCTGAGATGCTTTCTGTCTGAGTTTTACAGATAACAAGTTTAGATGTCGACTAATTGGGTAACAAACTGAGATGTATTCTAGTCGAAAGAACAATAGCAAGTAAGAATATGATTTGTGACGGCGATATTTATACGAAAATATTGATGAGTATTGACCGTTCTCCATCAATGGTTACTCGAGGGTGGAGTTGGGAAAGCTTTTCCCTTGTTTTATCGCAATGAGCAATAACCCTAAGAAACTTCTCGACTTTTAAAATGTTTGTAACAATGGACTGTAAAAAATGCTAAATTTTGTGGCGGTTTCTTTGGATTATTATGGGCTTGAGTTGATATGTCTTGACAGCTGGTGGCTATCTTGATCGAGGGATGGATTACGTTTTATGACAAGATTATGGGTATAACAGCTGTTATTATTTATTATTACTGATCTTGTTTGTCATTTGATCTTGAAATAGCTTTTTTCCTTGCACTGACTGCATTTATTTTAAGGATAACTAAAATACTTTGTCGGGCGGTCAAAATGACCGCCCACGGTAGGCAGGCAGAGTACAAATTTTTCTCAGAAAATAAAAGAGCAAACTAAAAGTAAATACCGAAAAATATATTGTATGTATGTTTTAGAAAAAGTCAGAAATTATGAAGCGATATGATAAAGTTTAAATATGGTTAAATTTGTGCAGAAGTTCGAGAGCGGTCAATTTGACCGACACTGGTAGGTTTAGTGTTAAATAAAGGCAAAGATATGGAAAGTTAAATTTCAATTAATACTGCTAATATACTACGAAGACTACGAAAATTAAGTTCTTTCGTTACACACGATTAATATCTTGTTTAATTTTATAGACTTAAATTTTTTTAATTATTGCTCATATAGTAAACTAATAGCAGAGATATCTTTATAAAATAAAATTAACGAATTAAAGTCTATAAATGTTATCGGTATATTAGCAGAAAATTTAGAAATACATGGGGTGCCAATATAAAAAAATTGCCTTGAAGAAAAACCATAAGCCATTAAAAATATTGAGAAATAGCGAATGTGTAATCAATCCAAGTGAGCTACAGAATGTGATTGCATAAAGTAAAGCTGCAAAGCAATTTACAAATCATTGAATATTTTGAATAATTTTCTGATAAGAAAATCGTACAGATACTACTATTTATTTATTTTACTATACTGAAAATAATAACATATTTAAATTGACAAAAAAATCTTGTCTTCTAGCAATTTATCATTATTTTAATCATTAATTAGAAATATTTATTTTATAACGACTAACGTCTAATGCCATTTATATCATGTATAGTCTAGTTTGTATTTAAAACAATAGCGCATGCTACTTGCAGTATAAAAATCCCTTTGCTCGTCTTACGAGTATGAGAAATATGTAAATTCAAATTTGCACGATAAAAAAATACAATAATATCCTAATGTTAAGTAAGCTTATTTTAAAATACAATTGAGAACTGCAGAGAGTTTAATGTTCTCGCTTTAGCAGCTAATTTAATATAATTTGATATGAAACAAAAGATAAATCAAACAAAGTAATATATAATATACTGAAAAATATTTCGTCCCAAATATAATCTCATCCAGAACTTTCAATACTCTTTAAATTTTCTAATAATACTAACAAAAATGTACTATTTTTTATAACCGTATCATGTGTTCTACTTTCCGCCCATTTTTATAATGTTAAAATACTTTTATGTTTTATATATATATATATAACGTACATTAATGAAATTATTTTTTATGCACAAAAGCATGACCTTTAACTGACCTAAGTAAAACCATGTAATAAACTATAAGTTAATAATTAATTGTATGTACAATCATAAAGCAGTATATACATAAAAAGAACAAGGTCATAAAAATTAAGTAAAAGGTCCTATTTACATTATATATTATATAATATTGTATATTCGGTATAAAATATTTGTACATATACAAAATAGATTGAACTTAATGATGCAAAGCATTCATTGTTTATGTGTACAGCAAAACATTATACATATTAAGAACAGATTACTATAATATGTACATTATAATCATTTGCTGTATTTTTTTTTGTTCATTTTGTTGATGTAACTTTCTCCAAAATTACCTGTGATTAGGATTGAGTACTGGCTGTAATTGAAATGTATGTTCTCATTTTTTTAATTTATACAATAGGCTAATTAGATGAGGCTATTAATTAGCACAAAACATAACATTGTTTTATAAGCAAAGCTGGCTTGCAAAGGATCATACTTTGATTAAGAATTGGGTGAATCTGTTATGAATATGATAATAGTAAACACAGCATTGAAACCATAATATCATTTTAATATTTTCGAATTAATAATAATGATTACCTGTATTATCGACAATAGTGCCTTGTATATGTGCATCCAAATTATACTTGTAAAGCAGGAATGGATATTATTAATGATTATTATATTACAACAGCTTCACTCGATATTTATTTAATTTTCATGTTAATTCCATTTTAAATTAGTAATATTACTGTTTCTTTGTAACGTGTATATTTCTTTGTATAATTGTCCATAATTTTTTTTATAATTTATCTGTCGTTAATTATGTAAATATATTTTCGTTTTAATCAACTTGTTTCATAAATCATGACTTCATATAAATTGCTAATTATTTATTTTATAGTTATCATTATGTTAATAAAATAATACTACAATTAATTATAAGCTGTTCATACACGTGTTAAAGTGCTATATGATTTTGACTGCAGTTTAAGTCAGTATAAAAAATAAAATACGAACATTAAACGTAAATTAATTGAACAGCATTTTTGTTATTAAGTTACAGTATCCTTATACTATCAAATATTACTGTATTTGAAAAAATAGAGAAACATGTAAGATAATATAGAAAAATTAGAGCTAAAATTGTAAGCTATATTGAAAAAGTTTAGAAATAATATTTTAGAATTAATTTTTACTAGATAGATAAAAAATACGAATACAAAAGATCCTGATGCGTTTCTTTGTGTTACTTGATATGTAGATGAAACATCAACATACTTCGTATAAAAGTAATTATTGTATGTATAAATGCATTTTTAGTGAATACTTTACATAAATGCTGTTTAGTATTCACTTGACTTATTGATTAAAAAGTAATACTTCCTAGTATTTATATAAGAACAGTACAAAGAATATTAAGTAGCTAATTAAAGTGTTTGGCAGCTATATGCGTCGAAATTTATCTACATACGTGCCAAATCATAACACATCAAGCAAATATTAATTATGGATAAAGTGCCACAAATTTTCATAATTCAGTCAGTAGTTGTCTAGTCTGATTACTAATTTGTATTTTTAAAATATGAAATAAAAAAAATTTGTAGTTCATCATCTAATGATTGACTCACTATCACAATTTCTTTATCTTACATTTTGTCGACAGCATTTTGTTTTGTTAACATTAATTTTAGCATTAATGATCTTTGTACAATATGCAATACTCATAAGAATATTCATCAACGATTTTATAACAGCAAATATAAATATTTTATATTCCTTTTTCATATATTACAATTAGAGCATATAAATTAACGCCTATGTACTATGTTTAATAATTGTACAATATATTATTAAAATCCTCCTTTATACAGAGCTTACATAGACAATAATTTCGTTACTGAATATGTTGAAGTTGTAATTTGCAAAACGATTTACAAATTAAAAAGAAATGTCCTTCTTGTCCAGGGATATATGTCGATGGAATAATGTGATATGTACCTGCTGGTACATCTTCTAATTCCAGGTAAACAAATCCTGATCTACATTAAATTAAATTATTAATAAATATTCTATACAATTATATAAAATGTATTGCTTTATATAATACCTGAATGGACCAGAGTTTTTCACTTTGAATGCGGTAGGTGCGTCAGAATCATTTAATACAACTGTTAAAATATCAAATCCTATTTGATATTGTTTAGGTCCCTTCAGTATAATCAGCAAATAGTTATTATTACTTGAACTTTCCAAGATTAACTGGTATCGCGGATTATTCTGGTATGTTGGATGATTACTACATCCACCAGCTGTAATATCTTTCCATTGACCAGTTAGCTGTAAACAAATTATTATTATTATAATATTAACTTTTAAGTGTATTTATACAAAAAATAAGAAAGATATACCTCCTTTTCATATTTATAAAAATTTGGTATTTTCCTTAATGAGAACTCGCAAGATCCGTAGGCGCGTAAAGTGTAATATATTGTATTTGTTTTTTCATACTGCGATATGACTAGAGTATATCGAGTATCACTTTGAGGATCTAGTTTTATTTTACAAAGATAGTGTGGGCTGTTTATTCTTACCCCATCGATATATGGTGGTGGCTCATCTATACAATTTTAACAAAAATTTATGATTAATATATAATAACAACATTTATAATTAAATTTGATACAAACGGAATAAAACCATAAATTATTTTGCTCACGAGGATAATATACTCTTTTTCCATCATTTCGATAAACTAATACTGTGATGTATTCTTGATTTTGTCTAAAATCTGCTATGTCTGTAATGTGTCTGGTAAGAAGAATCCATATAGCTCCATTAACGTGGTTTTTCACTTCTAGTAAAAATTGAGGATTATCACCGATATTATATGCATCTTTCACTGGTCCTATTCCTGAGTTCCACATTCTACAACATATTTTCATAAAAAAGTTCTGCAACCATTTTTAATTATTTATAAACAATATTATTTATAAAACCACTAATAACTTACTGGTGAATGCAATAAGTGTAATTAAATAAACCTGGATTCCAGTTTAAATAAAAGACATCGAAAAATCGGCATATGCTAAAATAATCAATCCAGAAAACTCCGTTATCAAATTGGGACGCAGAATCTGGATCATAATTTAGTGCTTTCTTTAATTCATTTGTCCAATGTACTCTATCAAGTTCAGAATAATTTCCTTTCCATCGTAAATGTGACCAAGGATTTTTAAGTTGTAATAATCTTTCATCCTATACAAATATATCTATAGTTATAAACTATACTAACCATAAACTTATTTTTAAAGTATGCTTTAATAATAAAAAATAATAAAAAGAGTAATCAATTATACATTTATTCTTCTAACATCAAGAACAGCATAAGCATGGGTGGGTACAAGACCCGTTCTATCAGCTTCCAAATCAGATAATTCTCCAGTAGCAACTGTTACTAATACATCTCCTTTGTGCAAACGTGTTAATAATACATTAAATAGATTGTCTTCATTAAAATCTGGTTCGCCAGGCCTTATAGCCCATCTCTCTGGTATCCAGCCAGTTAAAGCATGTAAATCTATATTCTGAATAATAATATTTCATTGTTAAAAAAATAATTTATATTCTATAATTGTTATCTTTATAACAGAATTATATGTATATTGAAATAAACTTACACTATTTGATCCAGGAAAATCATAACCACCCATTACTTTCATATATGCCTTCTCGAGCAACGAAATCCACAGCTCACCATGATTGCTAGAGTAGGAACAAAGTAATTGGTTGTATCGGCTTACAGGCAATAAGTCATCTATTATAACTTTGCGTGACACACCGTTAATGTGTAGTTTCACCATGTATTTTCCTAATACAAAATACTCCCAATTTAATTTTCATTGAAATAATACTCTAGGAGAATTACAGACCACTGACCCTTGAAGTTAAAAAAAAATTTAATGATTTGTGCAGTAACACATAAGTTCTTACCAAATGGATTATATATTGGTTCTTTGTTTCTATTTTTTGGATAAATAATGGAGGTGATAAGTCTGCGTCCAAATCTTTTTTCATACTGAGCACTAACTGCAAGAGAAGCAACAAAGGAACAATCAGAAACAACCTACAATTGAAATTTAATTATACTTTAGTATGCAAAAATCATTAATTTAGAAATTAGCTTTATTTTTTACTAACTGTCTGTTTTATACTGTAGTAATCAACATGAGACGTTTTAAGCATTTTTGGGTCAGAGAATAATTCTTCTGGCCGGCACCATTTTGCAAAATCAGACTTCTGTTTTGGTGCTAATGCTAATAAACCATCTTCATCAGTAAATGGAATAGCATACTGAAACTTTTCTGTAAGATCAGTAATCATGAAAGGTACAAACTTATGATCATTGATATGAGAACTATGAAGCAAAACACTTTTCTCTTCTTCTGTGTAATTAGTACTACCACCACTCACTTTCAAATGTGCACTACTTTCTTGAAGAAGTGGCGGTCGAGATGGTTTCCCTAAACATTAATAATAAGTGAAATTGAATAGAAAGCATTTTTCATTACAATAACGTGACAAGAGAAAAGTACCAGTGTTATTAGAGCTTGTAGCGGTTGTTGTTGTAGTTGTACATGATGTTTTGTCTATATCCTCATCCAGACTTGTTTCGGGTACAGGAGGTAATTTAGAAAGGGTTTTAAGAATATCATTACTATTTACTGTTCTTAAACCTTTTAATGATTCTGCCCTATCAAGTGCAAGCTTTATAAGAGCTGTTAATTTAGCCTTTGCCTCTATATCGGTAATTTTCTGTAATTATAATAATATTATTAATATTATTCATAAGTTTAGGAATCAATAGAATTATTAAAATATTTTTAATAGAATTGGAAAATTTGACAATTAGAATTTTATGTACCATGCTAAGTCCTAATTCAGCAGCGTCTGTATATAATTTCACAGCGATATCTTTCAAACCAGCTTCATCCGCATCTTGTGCTTGATTCATAAGAAACTTACATTTTTGTAACTTAGATTGATCGGTAGTTTGTGCCTTATGATGTTTCTGTTCTTCTTCACTAACTGTAATATATTATTTTTTATTTTTGAAAACATATATCATGAATTAATTTGAAATACTTACTAAGATTATGTATAATTGATACTCTCTCCTGATATTCAGAAACTTTTTGATCATATACAGGATCTTGCAATTCTACAAGAAACTTTATAGCTACATTATAATAATATAAAGCTTGTCTGTATTGACACTGACTATCAGATTGTACTGCCTTCCTTGCTGCATTTTGTGCATCTTCCAATGTCATTTTCTATAATATTTTTATAGTTATTATGTCAATTACTATATAATTCCTTTATATAATAAATTTGTAATAAATTTGTTTGTATGTAATATTCATTTCTTTATATAGTTTTTAATTATTATTAAACATCATTTTAATTGTACTTTATTTACTTAATACGTTAAATATATTTCTTTCCTGTGCATATTAATAATTGTGTATATAGATTTCTTTAAATTAAGTAGAATTAGGACACAATTTCAAATTTGTCAAAATGATTTCACAACCATTATTTTCATTCTTAAGGCCAACATTATAGGTTAGATGTTATTACATTGAAATAAGTTGTTTAATTAGTCATCCATTAGCATTTGTGCTCCGTCGTATACACAGGTATGAAAACCCCAGTGGAAGGGGCTAAGGCCGTAGATAAGGTCACGGTAATAAGATTCTTACGGATCAAAAAATGTTTCCCAAGTAAAGCATTTCAATCAATTTCTGTAATATGCAACACGACCGTATCTGCAACTGAACTTTACTTCATTATATAAATTTATATTTATTTAAACAACATTCTTCTGTACTACATGAAATACTATATGTTTATCTTAAATAAATTGAAAAAGGTTATGAAAAGCAGTTTAAGTTATATCGTTTACCTTCAGTGGTAAGGATGGCAAAGATGGCGTTAAATGTAAAAGTCTAACATATCAATCGCAGCGCTATAACTGACGGCAAATTTATAAAGCACACCTCTGGAAATTAAAAACCTTATCCCCTCCATTGGAATTTTCAGCCCTGCAATCGTAATTTAGTGTCAAGTACATTGACTACAAGTTAGTATAGATAACGATTTAATATCTTTGTTCATGTTTATGACATATAGATAGGAGTTATATTATTAATATCGTAAATAATCATGAACATTTTGTCTTAACTTTATTCTACTTGATATGTGAATTTATATTTTATTTATTTATATATAATACTCTAAGTTTTCTTAATTTATTATTAATATATTTATGTCATCAATCCCAGATATAATCGGTTTAATATAATTAATTGCTACAATAGTTTGTATTGAATACTGAACTTCACATCTAATTCATATAGCTTCATACGCATGTATGAATACCGCAGGTGCATTAAGTATCTGCATTAACTTAGGCGGCATAGTGGAAAAACACGAATCCAAAATATGGCAAGTTCGTCAAGGTAAATTTTGAGAAAATTTTGTCTTTACGATTGATATCGATAGCAATTATTACAGAATTTTGTTTTATTGATTATTATTATTTACGATCAAACTTAGTCACTTTAGAAATACCATAATGTTATAGACTATGGTTATGTGATCTGACAGAAACATCGTTTGTTTATTCTTGACGTGTTTTTGATAATAGATCATTCTATCAACTTTATATTTCCATTTTAGTTTCTTTTTTAAATAAGTGTCTTAACCTTCAATTGTTTATTAGCAATTGTACATAAGTATATATCAAATGAAAATGAAATGCATTTATTTTTTAAAAACTTTTTTTAACATAAGCAACTGTAAATGAACATTAAATTGCTGACGTATTATTAACATGATAACTAATCTTTGTTAGCTTAATACTAATTGATATATTTGCATGTAAGTGTATATTTGCATGTAATACATTAATATGTGGTACACATTTTCTTAGTTCTTTTTTGCAGACATGAAACAAACAAAGTTTGTTGTTATGCACATCCAGATGCTTCTCTTATCGAAGACTACAGAGCTGGAGATCAAATTTGCTCAGAATGTGGACTAGTTGTAGGAGATAGGTAAATATATCTATACAATTTGAGAATGAAATTGAGCTTATTTTCCTTTTCTTTTACTCTTTTTTTTTCAAATAGGGTAATAGATGTTGGTTCAGAATGGAGAACATTCAGCAATGAAAAAGCTGGAGTCGATCCATCACGTGTTGGTGGCCCAGAAAATCCACTTCTTAATGGTTCAGATCTATCCACTATGATTGGCCCTGGAACTGGTGCTGCGTCGTTTGATGCTTTTGGTGCTTCAAAATATCAAAACAGACGTACAGTAAGTATCATTATATTATTCTATTATGAGTTTCCTTGTTAATTAATAAACTATATCATTTCAGATGAGCAGTTCTGACAGAGCATTGATTAACGCATTTCGTGAAATCAATGGCATGGCTGATCGTATTAATTTGCCTAAGACTATTGTCGATAGAGCAAATAATTTATTTAAACAAGTACATGATGGTAAAAATTTGAAAGGTCGTGCAAATGATGCTATTGCTTCAGCTTGTTTATACATTGCCTGCAGACAGGAAGGTGTACCACGTACTTTCAAAGAAATTTGTGCAGTTAGCAAGATCAGCAAAAAGGAAATAGGAAGATGTTTCAAATTGATATTGAAAGCACTTGAAACTAGTGTTGATCTCATCACGACAGGAGATTTTATGTCTAGGTTTTGTTCTAATCTTGGACTTCCTAATATGGTACAAAGGGCTGCCACACATATCGCAAGAAAAGCAGTGGAGATTGATATTGTACCTGGAAGATCACCAATTTCGGTGGCAGCAGCTGCAATCTATATGGCTTCACAAGTATGTATTTATTGGGATCAAAAGAAATATTCTTTTACGTTATATTTTTATAACTTTTACACATTCTTTGATTATTCAGGCATCAGAAGATAAACGATCACAAAAAGAAATTGGTGACATTGCTGGTGTAGCTGATGTCACGATCAGACAGTCTTATAAGCTAATGTATCCTCATGCAGGAAAACTATTTCCAGAAGATTTCAGATTTGCAACTCCTATCGATCAGTTACCACAAATGTAAATTTAACGCGAAGCTTTATATTTCTATATATATTTTATCATGTTGAAACAATAGTTATGTATTTTAAATAACCATTTCTAAATAATTTAACCTTTATTTACAGTATACATTCCTTGATAATCTATAAATTTTGGTATTACATTGGTATTATCTAATTTGTTACATTTCTTGTCTTCTCTGTTATACTTGGTTCCTACTATGTTGTGTAAATTTTCAACAATAGTATTTTAATAATTTGTCTGTGAATAAAATAAAACGTTTATGTTTTAATTGGTGCGTTTCAACATGTTAAAATTAAAAAGGTCGATAAATTTTGTTGTAAATTTTATGTTTGATACCAAAAAATATATTGAGTTTTGAAGCTTTGTACAAGCAGACTTACAAATTAAGTTTACATTAAACATCTTTACATTGATATTTTGTTTAAAACGCTGCAGCACAATAATCTTTTTTTTTTATCTTTGCAATAAGGAAATAACGGAAACCAATTATAAAATACAATAAATCACTTGAAAGTACCATGCTATATAATTATACAATAAATTCTGTGATACTTTTACTAAATAATGTAAGTCAAAAATTTGCAACTAGCGAAGCCGACTAAAGTCGAAAGACAATAGCCTTTTCTCACTGCAAACGTGTATATACATATTTTATTTTTGACTCAAAATTTATATAAAATATATAAGAACATTCACACAGAAAATTTCACTGTTCAAATTAAAACATCACAATTTTATAATATTTGTTTCCTAACGTTCCACTAATATTTTGTAATCTACATATTACATATTTATCGAAGTAGTAATCTATATAATTCAATATTGATATTACATATATTACATATACTTTTTAGAAAATGATATTAAAATATTTTTAATGTTGACTATATTTGTTCATCTTTATATTCGATAATCAAAAATCGATTATGTTCTATTTTTTAAGATATTTAGAGAGACATGCAATATCACAAAAATTTTTATTGTATTACATATTAAATGTAGAATGTGCATTAGATATCTTAATTTGTATGTTAAATTATGTAATAAAGAAAATTGTTATCATTAGGCTGCTGATTTTTATGTAATTTTCATTTCTACATTCATTACACAGAAATTTGTTTCATTTACTAAAGATTATAAGTATTCTGCTTTCAATATTTTATATATTTTTGTGTATTAAATGCAATCTATGGATTTTTGCACTTTTAAATTTATTATAAATGTTTAAAAATCCGCAGTCTAACTATCATTATTAAAACGAATTGTTTTATTAATACCCATATATATGATCCAAATATGACTTAAAAATGTATGAGTATATATCTGCGTGTTGTCAGAAATGTGTTTGTCAGCCATCATGTGACCTACTGTCACTCTCAAAACTTCAATTTTTACTGTATAGTAAAGTGCGTAATAATTAATTTTTTAATTTTATTATACATAACCTTGATAAACATCTTAGCAAAAATGATATTTAAAGTATTGTAAATTTACACAACGCAGTGTAAAATAACATAACCTAAATTTGTTATAAATTTCAGTTTTATGATAGAAGAAGATTTAATTAGAAAATTTGACATTACATTTTTCATCTTTGTTAGTAAAAAAATAATAAAATATGAATTCAATGCCTCCCACTAAACCTCCGAGAGGTATTAAACCAACCAAAGAAACGGTAAATTTGTCAGCTTTCTTTACTTAATAGTTATTTAATTTTTAATCGTACATCTTTTACAGAGTGGTTTATTGATCTCTGTAATTCGAGCTTTGTCAGCAAGTGAAACTAATGAACAACGAGAGATAGAAAAAGCCAAGCTTGAAAAAGAATACAAGAAGAGTGATCAGAGGCTTGACGAATTGGTATCATTACATGATCAGGACCTTACAGAAGTTATGCAAGTAAATATAAGTTAATATATAATTTAATAACAATGATTATACATATATGTTGTTAATAACATTTTCATTATTTCTTACTGTAGATATTCAGTGCTTTATCAGAGAAGGTAACAGCATCTCGAGAAAAAATTCATGCAGTTAAAGAAAATTTGAATGCTTGCAAACAATTATTAAGGTGTAAACGAGAGGAATTGTTAAACCTATGGCTTGAGGGAATTGAACACAAACATGTACTGCATCTCTTAAAGGATGTGTAAGTTATTCAGATTTTTATAAAGAATAGAAGAGAGAATATAGTTTCTGAGCTTGATTCATCTTTTTTTCAAATTTTTAGGACTCCTGATTCTTGCACCAGAATGTTACCTTTACCAGAATTAGATACGTTATCGGCATCCACATCGTATAATACAGCATCGGACTGATAGTCACTAGATTTATTTGTAATTAGTTGTAATTTAATCATTTTCTGTTTATAAGAATGAATAAAATATGAGATATAGTAAATGAATACATGGATTTGCACTATTGAAAATTGTAGTATTCATTCATTTGTTATAATATTTCTATTCTTCATAATAATATAAATAATAAAAAACGAGTACATTGTAAAATATAATTTTATATTTTCCCGCCAAAACGTTTGTTCTATACACAATTATTCAATTTTTGGCTGATAAATAATACTATTCTGTTTATTCGATAAGTGACAAATAAAGATCTTAAGTGTTTTTATAAATAACTTGATTTAAATATACATCAGTAGTATTTCAAATAATTCATCATCTTATCAGCCAATGATTCATGGCGATTCATGGTTATATGGTGCACGTAATATTTCCATTACTGTGTGCTACGATCATTTAAGTTTATCTAATCGTGTTGTGTACATATTCTACATTATAATTTCATGCAAGCGATAGTGTTTGGTGATATTTTTTGCTTTTATACTACAAAATTAACAAACCGTCAAAACGTACATCGTAAGTATTCGAACATAATACATCGTATTGTATTGAACATTCTTTTTTCATTCGCATAATTTCACAAACCTTTAATATAATTCTCAAATCTTCATCTAGAAGAAACTTCTTTTAAAAACTTGAATAATTGTTTTATTCTTCAACATTTTTATATACTTAACACTTATAAAAACTCTAAAAAATTTTTCTATTTAAATACGATGCGCAAACATTTTTCACCCATATTCCCCAGACAGTAATATTTCGTAATATTATTTACGAGTATACATGGTCGGTTGAACTAAGCTTAAAAAGAAAGCATTTATTGTTGCAGGTAGAGATGGGAACATTGGAATTAAAACAAACCTTGACTGGTCATAGGGGAAGGGTGTGGAATGTTTGCTGGCATCCAAATGGTACTTGCCTTGCATCTTGTGGTGAAGACAAATCAATTATAATATGGGGACAGCAAGATTCAAAATGGGTTGTAAAAACCATCCTTACAGAAGGTCACACTAGAACTATTAGGGAGATAGCATGGTCTCCTTGTGGAAATTACATAGCTTCTGCTAGCTTTGATTCGACCACTGCTGTGTGGGACAATAAGTCGGGTCAGTTTGAATGTAATGCAACATTAGAAGGACATGAGAACGAAGTGAAGAGTGTTAGTTGGTCTTGTAATGGTCATTTGTTGGCTACTTGTAGTCGTGATAAATCTGTTTGGATATGGGAGATAAATGATGATGAATATGAATGTGCTGCTGTTATTAATGCTCATACTCAAGATGTGAAGAAGGTAAGTAATTATTTTATGTTATTAAATATTATTTCATGCCAAATATAAACGTATATTATTATTATTATATTATCAAAATGCATTATGTAAGTATGATAAATATATGTTTAAATAAATTGCAGATAAGGTGGCATCCTAATGAAGAAGTTGTCGCATCTGCTAGTTATGATAATACAGTAAGGATATTCAAAGAAGATGTAGAGGATAATGACTGGTCGTGCATAGATATATTATCATCCCATACATCAACAGTTTGGAGTCTCGCATGGAACAAGGAGGGTAATCGAATTGCAACCTGTAGTGATGATCAAACAGTGAAAATATGGCAAGAGTACAAACCTGATAATGAACCAGGAATTGTTACACCCAAAAATAAATCAGTTTGGAAATGTGTGTGTACTATAACTGGTTATCATACAAGGACAATTTATGACATTGATTGGTGCAAAACAACTGGCTTGTTAGTGACTGCGTGTGGTGATGACATTATTAGAATATTTAAAGAAGATAGTGACTCTGATCCTCATCAGCCAAGTTTTAGTATGGTTTGTTCTATGGGCACTGCTCATGTCCAAGATGTAAATTGTGTGCAATGGCATCCTACTGTTCCTGGACAACTTGCATCAGCAAGCGATGATGGTTTAGTGAAAATTTGGTTTTATAACGAATAATTGTTGCTTTATGTAATGTTATCTTTTCATAATAAATAATAATGAATTATTTATTTATTTTATTCATTATTCATTCCTCCCTTTATTGTTAACTAAATATTCTTACTATATTTTGTGATAATCTGAATATGATTTGCTTCTGTTTCTGTTTTAGGTTATTATAAATGTTCAGGCATTTTAGTGGATTGAGGCAAACCTATAAAGTTCTAATTTCCGATATAACGCTCAAACATAATACATTCTGTACAATGAGTGGCATAAAATTGAATGTTACTGGGGTGCCTTTAAATCAAGTTGTAGATACGTTGAAGCAGTTTGCAGATCTATCACTTGCAGCTTCCTGGGATAACGTAGGCTTACTTGTTGAACCTACGGAAACCAAACTGGTTTCACACATTCTTCTAACAAATGACCTGACTGAAACTGTGATGCAAGAAGCTTTAGACATGAAAACAGACATGATTATTACTTATCATCCTTTAATATTTTCCCCCATAAAGTCTATAACAACTTGTTCATGGAAGGTAATGAAAATTTATTACTGATTTGTTACACTAAATTGAGATTTTATATAAATTATCATTTAAATAAGAATTTTTAGGAGAAGATTGTTGCAAAATGTTTAGAAAATAGAATAGCTGTGTATTCTCCACATACTAGTTTTGATTCAATAAGAGGAGGAGTAAATGATTGGTTGGCGTCAGCATTTGAAAATGGTATAAATTTAAAGTATAATATTTTTTAAATATTCTATAATTACCTTGTATTTGAACGTATTTTATATGTTTAAGTGCTTGAAAGTAGCACACCAATTCAACCAAATGCTATAAATAATAATAATGGCTATGGAAGAATGTGCACTTTAAAAAATGAAATTTCTATTGAAGAAGCTGTGCAATTAGTAAAAAAATGTACTGGTTTGAAACACGTTAGATTAGCTCGCACACATTTAACAGGTATCAATTTTTTGTTCATTTCCTAATTAATTTGTAAATTTGATATACTGCAATTCCATTTTATCTTTCAGATGGTTTGATTAAAACTGTTGCACTTTGTGCTGGGGCTGGTGTATCCGTTTTAAAAGGCGTATCTGCAGATCTATATCTTACAGGGGAAATGTTGCACCATGACGTTCTTGACGCAACGCACAAAGGAATTAATGTGATTCTAACAAATCATTCTGATTCCGAACGTGGTTTTCTAAAAAAATTTGCGTCTATTTTAAATGAACTATTGAACAAGTCTGTGTTAGTACAAGTATCAAAAAATGATGCTGATCCTCTAAAAATTGTGTAATTTGAGAAAAACGAATAGAACAAAAGACAATTGATATGACATGAACATTGGAATGGAAATATACGTTACATATGATAAAATTTTATTATTAATATTATAAATTACCTGTCCTATTTTGGGATTGACAATTTTTTATTTCAATCTGGTAAAGTTAGTCAGAGTGATATCAGAGAAGATAAATACATAAACGAATCATAGTATATTGCGGATTCAACAGAAACCATTTACAGCTATAACAGAAACTGCGTTTCAATTTTCGCGTGTAACGCGCTTAAACTACTTTTTGCAATTAATCTTTGAACATGTATAACCGTTATAGAATCGATTTTCCCTTAACCTGATTACTGAAATATTTCTTTTGCACATAATATGTCATTCGTTCGTTTATCATTTTCATAATCTCATTCACGCTCATTCAAATACACGCACATGATGGTTATGAGAAAAAACTTTATTTTAACAATGTACGTACGTAACCGACGTTTATTGAAAACTTATAACTAAATAAAATATTAACAGTCGTTATTCTGGTCCAATTAGAAAGATTTTAATTTTGGGTCCACGCATCCAATTCTTTTTCTCCTTTTTTCATCGATATTGTGCCATTTCTGGCTTCATAGGTCGATAGATGAAAAGTATTTAGTTACTTCATAACGGAGAGTTCCTTAAGTACAACTTGACCCTCGTGACTCAACGAACTTACGATCCTAACAACTGATTTCTTATTTTTGTTCACTATTACGATGCTGTTTTTTCTTTTTGTATGTATATGTGTGTATACACCAACGACGAGATGCGTTAATACACAATGAACACATTATAAATTGCAATTTTTCTACGTCACCGAAAACGGTGTGGAAGTATACCCTGAGCTCGGATGCCCAAAAAATATGGATCGTGTGTAACATTTATTGAGAGTATTTGCAGAACAGACAACGTGAAACTGAAAACTGAATAGGTGTATGATTTTTTTTTATTAGATTAATAGTATCCGTTGTTCCTAGTCGGTTATCTTTTTTCAGTTTTACGTTTCGAGTTTAACGTTTTCTATACTGCGATAACGGATTATGGTTTGCCGCTAATATCACGATTCAACCACCTAAATCAGAACTATATTCTTATTAGAAATCCCGTTCGGTTCCCATAGGAGACTTTCTACAATCGATACAATTGTTTATTAGTTTATTCCAAAAAATATTAATTTAAGTTCAAGCGATCTCTACTATTATATTTTAGCATATTAATTTTCAAACCGATCAATATTTTCGATTGAATTTCGGTTTTCGATATACATAGCGACAATTTCCTAAGTATACTCTTGTTAGCCACGACTAACCTTTTACAGTGATTCTAATATGAACATAGTCTGATGTTTGTTGTGAATCTTCATCGAAAAACCGCTTATTTATATTTTTTTACCAGACATTCGTGTAATTATCAACAAAATAATAAAATACAATAAACAAAACGAAAAAAATGATAGTGCTGTTTTTTTGTTTCGTAACAAACATCATTGTCAGTTTGTTATCACTGTCTTTTCTAGCGTGAAACGCTTATTTTCTTCTCTGATCGAATCGAATCAAATCGAATCGAATTCGAAGATAATCCAGATTTATTTCGTGTCTCTAATCCGGACTCTCAATTTACACGGTCAAAAACGATTTTCACGATTCCTCCTCTCCCGTTTTGTCATCTCACAAAACAAACAAATTTTCTCTAGTATTTCCTCGTGCTTTAGAAATTGTAACATAGTCTATATACCATATATAGAGTGAGACAAATAAAGTGTTACAAGTTAGTTTCTCAGAAATCATTGTACATATTGACATTTTTTAAAAATTAAATAGCACATATGGACAATTATTGTAAATAAATTTTTGTAGGACGACATCTAAGAATGTAGAGTGATATTTTCTCATTTATTTTAAATGGAGTTAGATATTAGATTCTTTATTTATAATAACTCTTACCAAACTGTATAATATGTATTTGAAGTATTTTTTTTAATTCCTTAGTCATTTAAAACAAATTATTGCAAATGATTAGCCTATTTGATCTATTTAATTAAAAATATGAAGTCAATATGTTTAGTGATTTATGAAAGATTAACATACAACTTTATACTTAACCCACTCTGTATAATAAATCGTTTATGACGAAACGGTTAAAAATCTTAATCGCATTTCAACAGTAATTCGTACATTTCCTTTGGCAAGTACAATGTATTGTCTCATAACTGTAACACAGCAAATAAAACCGTAGTTTGTTCAGCAGTAAACGGTTCGTCTTCAACGAACTATTATTACCATCGACAGTTTACTTTTTATTCGTTTTTTATCTTATTTTTTTAAATATAGGATGTCTCAAAATTGAAAAATTATATTGAAGGAATAGAAATTTATTTTATTGCTAATAGTTATTAATGGTCCAAATACATATATTATAGTATCTTTACAAATGAAAGCGAAATTGAGATAAAAAAGAGGAGACACTGTACATAAATTATAGTATCCATATTTTAAATCAATATTCTTTCACGTCAAATTTCAGATATGGATATAGTGATCTAAATCAAATGAAACTTGATCCAACTTCCATTACTTAAAATGGTGGTCGTTCTAAAAAAAACTTTCCTCTCATATTTTATAAGTTTATCTTATAAATTATTTTATAAACTTCTTTCGTAACGTTCATTTATAAAATAAAAATGCATCATTCTATTATTCAATTCTGAAACACCCTATAATAGATTAAGTCTTATATTATTTCGTTACAACAGACTACTTTTCTTATAATACATTCAGCATCCGTTGTGCTGCAATATGGTCCGATTCCACCTTCACCTTTTTCTATTCTTCCTTCACAGATCTTTCTCCTCGTGTTCTTGATCCAATAATATCACTTTACGGTTTCCATTTCTCATCGATATCTTTTTAACGTGGTTCGTATACTTTCAAGATGGTTGTCACTTCCTTCTCGTAGCAGCCACTTTTCTGCGTGGCCAGAAGTTCCCCAATTTTCAGAAAGCGACTACTAGTGACGTATTAATTTAATCTAAAAATGATGGAAAATTACATTAATAAAATATGATATTTGTCAGTTATCCAAGACTTAATATATAATAATAATATCTTTTAAGCTAGATTACTTAATTGTTTATGTGAACAGTTCATAAAGGAATCTTACAAGAATAGGTGACAAAGTATGAATATCACCTTTTAATGAACTTTCGTTCGCTCGTAATGGCGCTTTAAATATGAATAATCTATGAAGCCAACAGGTTAATGGTTTAGAGGGTATTTAATGTTACAAAGTTTTCAAGAGATTTCGTTAGACCAACCCTGTCCGGGTTAAGTTCCGCCGTTTAGGGACTTCCTTCTTCACTGTCTACGTTATTATAAATGAGGGTGGGACGTTATCCGAAGTACGTGCTCGTAAATTATTTCTTCGAAAATTCATCAACGTAAATGTCTAAATAAATCTTTATTGTTCTTAAATATCTCACTACAAATCAGATTAATTAACTAAAAATCATTTTGATATTTTCTCTATTACTGTTTTTAAAGGTACTCAAGTTAATTATGTTTTCGTTATTTACATTAAAAACAAAAAATTAGGAATTAGAAAAAATTCAATTTTGTACAGCTTTGTATCTATAATAAATTTACATATTAATCAATTAGATTCAATTATATTAAACTTCATATCATTTAATAGTATAGTATGATTACAAGAATTTGATACTATGAAAATGAGGCTAATTAGAATTTAATAAAGGAATGTTTCATTAAAAAATACAGGTATGTGCAAATACATTTTGTAGCCATTGCATGATAAAAGAAGTACTATAATTTTACAATGAATATATCACAGCAGAACACAGAAATAAATATTTACAAATAATACTAACAGAAATAAATATTTACAAATGATATTAACAGAAATAAATATATTCCACTTTGATGAAAATTTCCTTTAGATATTACGTTGTTGCAATCAGGAATTCCCTGTTCGCTCGTACTTCCCGATTAAATTACGAACAACTCGACTCGAAGATTTGATTCAAAAGCGCAGCTGCTCAGCACGTATTCATGCAAAAATCAAATTTCCAGCGTAACACCGTGACAGTTCCTCCTTTAAATGTTTCCACGACGAGCCGTTAGAGGGAGGAGAGAGATTTACCGATGAATATTTGAAATGAGTATTTCGTGATCCCACGACGGTAGCTGGGTTCAATAACGATGATTCAGGAAGGCCAGCAGAGTCGTTGAGATCATTACGAATGGCAGATTTGCCAGCCTCAGTTGGCCACCGTGTTGCATCGCTGCTGGATGTTCCCCTGCCGAACAATGATTAAAATTCAAATTGAATTCCTTCCTACCATCCGTCGTCTTATTGGAATTGTTTCTCCTCTACGCCACGCGCGCACGCGCACACACACACAAGCGCGCGCGCGCGCGCGCACACACACACACACACACACAAAGAGGATGTTCTAGTAAGTATTTGCAATGTTAATTCCATCAAACAAATGCTACAAGGAGTACTCGAAATTCTTTCACTGTGATGACGTTATATTCTTTTAAATTCAAAAATTAAATTTTTGTATTTTCTGTGAATTTCTCTTCAAATTGGATTTTAATAACTTTTGAGGATGAAATAATTTGGTGTTTGTTCAGTTTCGGTTTTAGGTTTATAACCTTTTAGTAAATATGTTATATTTAATCTTAGGACAAATGGCATATATTGTATTTATTTGAAGATATTTGAAATTATGAATACTTGAGAATTAGGTTAAGTAAGATACTAATTTGCGTTACAATCCTGATAATTTTAAGTAGTACGATAATTCTCCTCTAAAGTTTACAGAAAATTTTCTGAATTCAGATATTTGTACATTTAGATTTTTCCTTCTACTTTGTATTTTCCTACGGACACAACGACCATTTTGAATATAAGATTCTGTAAGATGAAAGCGCCTGTAGTAAACAGGAGACTCGAATTCAAAATTCGGTTCGGTCGGTCGATTCTGCTTCCTTCTTACGTTTCTCTCTTTGTCGGTACCTACTAGATGAAAATAGGGAAATGTGTGTTAAAAAATTTTTATCAAAACTCGATAACCCCAAAAAGGATTTTACTACAGCAATTACGTGTTAACCGTGAAAGCACGAAAGATTGTAATTTGCTCCTGAATATTCACGAGACTATCAAAAAGGAAAGTACCCTTTGAAAGAAAACTTGAGTTTTTCCCCTTTCTAACACCCTGCATATGGATAATTCCCGCCATCAGTATGTACATTGTTGCCGGAATTTTTAACGGTCCTCAACAGTCTCCTTCCACATCCATAGATCCTTGTGCTTGTCTGAAGAATCTTCCAACCACACCTTTAAGAAAAAAGCATATCATCCCTTTGCAAGGAGAGTGATCTTCATACCTTAAAAGCTTTTTCTGTCTAGATAGACATTTTTGCCACCATACGATGGCCTCTTCTGTATCCTGTGACTCTAACATCGAGTGTTTCTCTGATTTTTCTGAGTGTAGACGCATTAACGCGGCACAATAGCTATTATAGTCTGCGACGAGGAATCGCTTGCTTAAGGAAGCCAGTCTGCATTCTATCACAGGGTATTTCTCCACTGTACATATTTCTCGCCATTGTTCTTGTGCGTCGTTAAGGTCTGAGGAATGATGAAATAAAGGAATAAAATGATAATGAAATATAAGAAAAATTATTAAATAAGAAAATTGGAAAATTGAAAAATTACAAATGAGAAAGTGAAAATAAGCTGAAATTATGGAATAAATTCTTTTGCTGACTGTAACCAGATCGTACTCAGTTGGTAATTAACCAAATTCACATTTGTTAAGCAAATTTCCAAATTTGATTTTCTCGAAAACCTCACCATGAAACTAATTTATTCTTTATTTTCGATTTGTTCTTTTTATGTAGAATTACCTCTATCTTGTTTGTATCATCAATATTGGAACATTCTGTATTTCAAATAGAATGTCTGTAAATGAAAAAGAAGTACAAAATGAAACATGATAAATAGCGATAAATGATAGAAAAATTTATAGGATGTCATATACAAATGGATTCTTTCCCGAAGGAGAACTTTGAAGCTCCCGGAGATTAGGTTAGAAAACGATCTATATGGAGAGCCATGTATGATGTATGCGACATTTACGTGACAAAAAGCCACGTGACAAGATTGTAAAAGTAAGACTGGAAGTGAGGAGCATGGAAGGGGAGAGCATTGCTAATACGATTCTTAGAGAGATAGTCTTGCCAGTCTTGCCTTGAACGAGCAAAATCTTTGGTAGAGACTATAGACAACGGTCTGTATATCGATTTTATGATAAACCGGCGTGGGCTGGTCGTCGATAGACGTTTATCTTTCTCTGTCAGACATATCCTGCCCGACTCCCTAATCCGGAATTCCAGTTCCTGAAGGCTATCTCTACGGCAGTATAGTTTTGCTAGGAAAAGGGGTGGTGGTGACTACAACAATAGCTGAGCTCAGCTCGACGCGCCCCGTGCACTCTGAGAAATCTCTTTAATTACTCTTCTCACTCAACCGAATGCTTTTTGCTAAGACCGTTATCTTCTGGCGAGAACGATCGGATTCATTCGTTTTGTAAACGTGGTCAAAGCCCAGTGAGAAACGACGAACCTTCTCCTGTATAGTATACCGTGTTATGAAATACTGCACCGTTTCTTTTTCTCTTTTTCCTTCCACCATCTCTCCCGCTCTTCCTCCGCCACACGCTATCCTTTTCCTCTTTTTCTGTTTTAAAGGGAGAGAAAGAGGAGGGGGAGAGTTCATAGTTTTGCAGCAGAAACACGATTACGACAACGGAGTAGTTTTTAACGAGAATTCATTAACGGACCAGTTAATGGAAAGTCGTGTTAATGGAAATATCTTTTTCACTGTTCCTTCGTTTTTAGCTAAAAATATTTCCCTTTGCTTTCGTCGTGTCGCTACTGTCGGCTGGTGTGTTTGGTAATCCGATCTTTACTGCCTCGAAATATGCTGCAAATATTGGTAAAGATCGCTTCTACCATTGAAAGCTATATTTTCGAAGATACGTATAATTATATATGAAGATTACGGGGAAAATACGTATAGATAAGTACATTTTTGGTGATTTTCTTCTTTTAATGTTGCTTTATAATTAAACAGGAGGATTTTAACTATTAAATGACACACTCAATATCTTTTATGATTTCGGCAGAATATTGATTTTCATTTTGCAAAATAATCACAAATAGGAAAGATTTTTAACTGTTTTAACTGTTGTAACCTTAAACTACATACTTAGAAGTATTTTAGTAACTTTTTATAGAATTTTTTTACATATTTAAAATGTACAAGAGTCGCGCAAAACCTGAAAGATCCTACTGGAAAGAAAGTTTATAAAATGACTAATATAAAAAGGCACTATATTTTTACAAAATGGATTTATATTTAAATACGAGCAATTAACAAATATTATATACACCATAGAACAGATAGCTGTTATCAATATGACAAAAAATTAGTACAATGTTACTAAAATTCATAGCGTAGGTAACAATTTTAGTCTTTCTTTTACTCGCCACGTGCATGGGTCGATAGATGTAAATTTTTAAAAAATAATTGATAAATTGGTACAGTTTTATGAAAGCCAAAGTACAATTATTAAGATAAGTAATATTTTAAAGAATATGAAAAAACAAATCTTTAGGTCTAAATTCAAATAAAAAGACTATTTTGGTGGTATAAGATTAATTAATGACGTACTAAATTTTAAAAATTTTTCTCCTTAAAAAGACAAGGAATTTGATTTATCGTGTATCGTGTTTTGTAGTCTTCATATAGTAAATTGATGGGTCGTGGTTAGTAGCTAGAAAGAGAAATCGAGAAACTGAACATACAGAAAAATCGAATATCCAGGCGAGTTATCAATTACGATGTAAAACTGTGTCGAGTGTATTCAAGCAATCACATGGGGGGAAAGAGCTGCAATCTATCGGGCAGCTCAGATAAAATCTTCCAACAGATAGGGTGATTCAGGATGGCGATTTATATTTCTTATCCCTTTTATGGTAAGACGGAGATGAACGCAATATAACAGGTAACATTCAACTCGGTCAAAAAAGATTGCATGTGACTAAAATTAGATTTAGGAGAGTTTCTAATTAACGTTTAAAACAGTTTTAACTTCATTAATTTGGAACTAATTTATGCAAATGTAGAAGAGTTGGTGAAAAACATAAAAATGGATATAATATGATGAATAATAAATTTTGAAAACTGCCAAAATTCCTCTGTATGTATATTATTCTGCATTTTAATTCGCCAAATAACTACAATACGTAAACTTCTAGGTAATTGTAACAATTAATAAAATATCACATTATTATACGGGATATGGTAAAAGGTTGTTTTACATTCAACAATATGTTAAAAAATGTAGTGATAAAATTTGTTCGCTTAAGGCCTCATTTTCATCAGAATCGGATTTGACTAATTAATGTACCCCAGGAAATTTCAAATCCGATTTTTTGCAAAATGCTGGCTTTAAATGAAACAATTTTATTCTACATCTTCGCATGTAAAATACCCACTTTACTATCGTCCACTTTCATTTAATAAGAAATCAGTCAAGTTGACGTATGCTTATAAAATTTTCAAATTCTATTTTCTTGAAAACCTTCCGATCTATTTTTGCATGTAGTATAACATCTATCTGATTATGCGTTTCTCAAAAATCAGACAAGTCAGCGTGTATTTGACAATTCTTCATATATTTTAAATTTATTTTCGCATGTAGTATAATCCTCCGTTCAATTATAATCCTACTGCGTATTCTATCATTTTGCAAAACAAATCTTACGTTTCTAGAAGATTTTCAAATCATCGTACATTGTGGGTTAATGAAAAGGGGAGGAGGTAAGTAGGGACGTTTTAGATGGTAAACTTAGTCGCGTCTCCTCGACATTACATTATATTATATAAAGTGGAAGCATCTAAATAACTCCGTTGTTTTTATGGTCATAGGAGGAAAGTCTTCGGGGCGAAATTGCATTGTCCGAAAGTATAGCTCATTTTTATACTTGTTTCTCCTCATCATGAAAAATGAAAGGAAAGAAAAAGAACGAGCAAAAAAAACCACAGTTTTTCAATGGTAGGTTTAAGAACCTGCTGCTCTGTCTCTTCACCTTCAATTGTCCCTTCTATTCTTGGTCATACGACTCAAAATGATCAAGCAGTCTAGAATGGCAAGTAAATCAATTTCATCTCATCTTGTGAAATTCATACTTAAAGCTTGCTATTCAATTTCAGTGGAACAGCAGCGTCGAGCTAACTCGATTTTCCGACTCTTTTGACTTGACCCTCTCTCGTTTTAGACGGCTCAATTAAGGGGCCAGCCATACTTGGAGAAATTTTCTTCGTTTCTTGAGATATGAAATATCCCCTAAGTTTCACTGTATTAGGTAAGTTGAAGGTTAATTCGTAATACTCGAATTTCATTTTCTATCCTCGTGCTCAACTTCAAATGGCTTGCAGAATTATTTGTTCAGCAAAATTCACCTTTTCTTCAAGCGTCAAATACATATGTACTCTGATCGCAATATATGTATTGTTTGAAAAGTTTCGATCATATCATAATAGTTTTTACGATATAACACGATCGTAAAATCGACAAGTGGCAAAGTTTACACGACGAGGTGTTTCCACGAACAAATTGACTGAATCCTAAAACGATAAGAAACCAAAACTTGTACAGCAATCATGTTGCGTAGCAAACATAACCTCAGTTTTGATTCAGTCCCCAATATGTATGTATTGCTTTTATTACTGATGTATATACCTTTAACTGCTAGAATTTTTCTTGAATGTTCTTTCCATGGTGTCTTTATTCTGCCATTTTTATTTCTCGTTTCATCATACTTTTTATTGTTGAAATTCTGTTCTGCAATTCAGCGCTATCTATTAAGTTGGCAACTAAGTGATTGCGGATTTCGTCAATACTACCTAATGACAAGATTTGCAATCACTTAGTTGCCAACCCAATTGCATACTACTGCTACTATCTTTTTTATTTATTACTCTTCTTCAATTTTTTCTATTCTTGCAATTTCTTTATTCATATTTCTGCGCTTCTTCTTCTTTTTTTTTTTTTTTTGTTAAAATTCCTGCTTCGTTGGAAGATTGGATTCTCCCGTAAAGAACGCTGTAAGAAATGCTGCACCAAATGTGGAAACTTTTTCAAAGTTCCAATTTCATCATGGAGGATTGTGCCGTGTGAAAGTATTGCCGAAGGGAAACCAGCCGAGTAATAGATTATTTTGCACAAAGTGATTTGAGTTGGACGCTGTTCACGGAATTAGTCGGACGAGCAGAAGGGAAGTCTTCAGGAGCGTTCACGGTGGTTAGGTAGATGGCGGCAATGGTTTTGAGAAAATGACCGTTGGTGACCTTTGATTGACCACAAGATGGACGTCGTCCATTATAGCTAGGTTCTTGACCAAGGATTAGATTTTGGTGTAAAGGTAGCTTTGGATAAAGCGCCTGATTCAAACACTTTCGTAGAAATTGAAAAAGTAGGAATTAATTAAAAATTCTGTGAAAAATGCATTGTACTTCGCTTCTTCCCTGTAACCTTTTAACCGATCGATGCTTAACCTGGAATAGCACCTTGCTTCCAGCAAATGGTTGCCATTAGTGTAGCACATAAGTACGTGCAATCCTTATTGATTTCAAATCCTTAACTGTATATGCATGTACTAATCGTCGTGAATGTTGCATCACGCAACCTGTCTGGTAACATGAAGATAGTTAATAAATGAAACCCATTAATAAATGAGTTATTATACTTAGTCAAGCATATAAGATAATCTTCTTGCAGGATAATTAATGAACTAATAATACACAGTTAATTGGCAAGTGACAACTTCTAAGATTATAAGCTTCTGTTACAAAGTTTTTTAGCTGGCTTATACTTTATAAAATTGTTTCGTGGAACTCTGTCTGTTTTATTACCAAGCTTGTTACTGTTCTGCAAAACAATTAATTATCATTCGTAATTTGTAACTTGGGACTTGGAACTTGGAGAATTAACTAATAATGTTAACCAAAGAGGAGACGCCAAAGTACCTGGAAGGGAGGATGAAGTGGAAGGACAGGAAAATGATAGCAAGATTCAGGTGTGCAAACGAGACCAAAGCGAAGGAACATTGGAAAGAGGAGGGAGAAAAAAGGTGCAGACTATGTGGAAGGGAAGAAGAGCACCTGAGACATGTAATAGAGGAATGTGAAATAACAGGAGGAGCAAAGGACATGGAAAAGACATTGAATGAGACTGGGGAAGGACTAAGGGACTTAAGAGCAATAATAGAGAAAAGAAGGGCAAAGGCAATACAAGACGGGGTAGAAGGACAGGAAGGTAGCGCAGCAAGGAGGAAAGAGACCAAAGGACATAAGGTGTAGCCATAAGTGGCAAGAGTTTATAGTCATTAGTTATAGCGACTAGAGATAAGAATATGCTAAGGAGTGCAATACAATGTAAATCGAAAGTTCGTCCAAAGCCGAAAGGCACGGACTAGAATAAATAATAATAATAAATAACTAATAATGTTACGTTCAATTATATGCAGGAGGATTCTGATAATAAATCAATCAGATACGAAGAGCTTATACATTAATAAGCTGTTCATAAAAGCGAACATAAGAAATTTGTGAAATCACAATCATGAAATTATTTCCAATGTCGCATTTACTTTAATTAAGTTTCAATTAGAGAAGCATTCATTTAAACAGCTTTGTGATCTCACCGGATATATGAAATGTTTTAAACGTCTCTGCATATTATACAAATTAAATGTTATAATGAATTTCAGATACTTGATATCTAGAACATTTGCAATTTCAATTTCAACTTGTGGAGAGCCATTTTATACTGGAAACTTCATGGTCCTAAAAGTTTCGACATATTATACAATTAAAACGTTAATTGTGTTGGTTTCAGGTACTTCGGCCATTTTACAGTTTCCACAAAACGTAATTCTCCGATTGTTTCGAATAAATATACAAGGTATTCCGTTCATCGTGTACCTACAAAGAACAGAAACCTATGTACAATGTACATTCATGCGTAACAAATGAGCAACAACTGAAACTTCAAAAGCCACTTTCCGAAGAATACAGACAATTACTATAAATAAGCTAGTTAATTACCGTCAAACGTCAAGCCATTCATTTCTTCTCTCTTCTTTATACTAATTATCCCTCTAATTTTAGCTTAACTAAATCACAAACTAAAACAGTATCAATCTCGTGTAAAACCTTAGCCTTTAAACGCTTGATTAACACATTAACTACCACATAGAATGGGCCATTCAAAACTAAAGTCTGAAATTTTATAACTTTTTTAATGATATAAAAATGTATACAGGAAAAGAAGTTATGAGGAAAAGAAGTATCAAAGAGATAAATATTATGATTAATACCCGTATACAGAACACTGTAGTTTTGTAAGTTATTTAATAACTAAGAGATAAATATATTTGCATCTGGTAAAATTGGCCTTATAATTTTATCATTGCAAAACCATCCAAAAAGATGTTTCTAATAAAGGATCATTTTTCTTACGAGTTAAAGAAATTCCTGGAAGGGTCAAATGGAACGATGAATTTTTATTGCTGTAACATATTGTATAAAAAGAAACATTGTTATCCGTATACAGTATACATTGATTTTCAGATGATCTTTGGTGAAGTAATTCTTGTAGAAGAAAATAACATAATCTATAAAAACGAATGTTTACCAGTTACTTTATTTATAGCCTTTGTCTGTTTTACGTCCCAACATGAACCCAATGAATATTCATTCTTCTTATAATTGACGCTGCCGCAATAACTGATAGAAACATAAGCAAACAACTAGAATTTATGAATACCGGTACGTTATTTATTGCCGTTAAAATATTAATAAAGCTTCGACACGTACCAGTATGTCATCCGTTGCAAATAGATTAAGCAAGCCACTGAACTGCAAATGTACCGTCGATATCTCTTTTCAACGTAGAATCAGGATTTGAGCTATTTCAATGTCAAAGGAAAACAAAACTAGAACTGTACAGATTCCAAACTTTTTCCAAGCCATTAAACATGCGCGTTAAAATAATTATTACTTTTGAATTATTCGTTTATTAAGCATGGAAAGCAATTAAGCCGGATGGTTGATTAATTTCTTCCCTTCTGAATGGAAAAGTAAGAGGGGAAAAGAAGGAATGTTCATTTTTAGAGATTTTCCATTTCATAATATATTTTGCTGATGAGAAGTAGGACTACAGAAATATCAAATCATAATGACTATAATGTTCAAAATGTTTCCATAAGATAGCGTTAAAGATTCAGTGAACTGGTTAAAAACAAGAAATGTTAATTCTGTAGTGGGGTATAAATTTCGTTTGACGAACAATACAGTTAAAGTCTTTGAATATCGCTCCCTTTCTAGTGGCCTAAGATATTAAAACTTAATTTTCTCAACAAAGCTATTTTGCGACGTTACTCAGTTTCCTTTCTTCCTACTTTTTAATTATAAATCAAATTACATTTTCTTCTAGACACAGTCGCAAAGCCAAGAATTCCACGTGAAGTATCATTTCTTTAAAGCACCACAAAACCGAAAAGTAGAGAGAAACGAGCAACTTTAACGAAGAACCCGAAAAACCGCGGAACTTTCAAGTTCTTCTGTAAATGTATGTACATACCATTAAGTACGTGCACGAGGATTGTCTTTGTATTAGCGTTACTGGGATGGCAGGTATACTGGCCGCTATCTGCACGCTGGGCACGCTGCACCAAAAGATACGACGTTGTAACTTCTCCCTTCTCGGTGATCACCGATACGCCTCCCCTAGGACTATCGTAGTTGATCACCTATATTGGGCACAGATAAAGAAAAAACCGAATGAGAGGTGAAAAAGAGGAACAAAGGAAAGAGAAGAGAAAGAAGTTGGACGAAAAGTTATATCGTAATTTCTGCCGGACAAAATTTTACCGATGGATCTCGTTAGGCGAAAAAACAGGCGCAGAGAGAGGCCACACTTTCTATCTTTTCTTAGTATCTTCCTTTATTTCGTTCCTTTGCCATCGTCTTTCCTTTTTCTTTTTTTTTTTTTACAGTCTTCTCCAACGAACGAATTTATTTCGGCCAGAAACCGAATTGTCCGGAATTTGCTTATCCGTGGTTAATGGAATCTCCGGTTTTTCTCAAGCTAAAAAATCCGGAAAAAGAATTAGGAGAGAAATGGGAGGACACACGGACGGAGGACATGAAATTCGTCGAGGGAGCCACAGTAAATAGTCGTAGAAAAGAGAAAATGAAGAAGGAAAGTGAAGAGAAGATGTGTGTATGCACATGGTGGTCCGTAATTCATGGTACAGAAGCGGTCAGAGAGATTCCATTGCTTAAAATAAAATGAAAATTAAGAAAAACAAAATTGTGTTTGAGACTTTCGTTTCTGAGACAATTGAGTTTGAAAATTTGCTTATATTCAAATTCTATTTTCCCAAAACCAGGCTATAAACAGCAAAATTTTATTCTTCATTTTCAACCTACTTTCACATGTAGAGTAACGTCCTGGCAATTGTCCATTGCTGTCCAAATTAGAATTAGTTAAATTCACGTATATCTCACAAATTTTTAAACTCGATTTCCTCGAAAACGAAACCTCCAACGCAATTTTATTATTTTTTATTTTCGTCTTATTCTGAGCCATGCAGTTTCCTTAATCCGGTTTGCACCATGAATTGCGCAACACCCTGTATACTTTATGTATATATGGGCGGCGTCCGTATTAAGATCCAGTGGAATTGCATTTTAGACGACGAAAACGAACGATTACGTTTCGTAGTGGTTCTTTTCGCTAGTTTTTCCCGCCTGTCCCTTTGGGAGTAGATATTTATTTTCTCTATCTCTATCTTCCTCTTTTTTGGCACGTCACAATGGCGCGAAAATAAAATTAAAGGTCCGCGTCGAATTCGAGGCGGTTTAATGAAATCGTTGCCCACATGCATACGTATGCATATACACACACGCACACCAGGCCGTCTCTGGAATTTAAATGGAATTGTTAACAAGCCGGCGGTCTCATTAGCATAAACTTTCCGCAACTATCATACAAACGTTTCGGTTGCGATTTATGATCGTACAATGTCGAAACGTTTATTGGCACGTTTATTGTTACCTTTCGTTGCTACGTTCACTCATACGCACGTTCTATGGTCAATTATGTAAGTATTCATGTTGCTTCATAGCATACGTCTTCATTATGTCAATATTTTCCAAAGACAAATTCAAATATTCTTTATTTAAAAATTCATATTGGTTTATTTAAATTTAAATAATTGGAATTTGTAGTCTACTGATGTAAGTATAAAAAAGAAGCTGAAAATGTATTTAACAATTCAAATTCAAAAGAACAACTTCAAGTTTTATTTATTAACTTATAGTAATGGTAGGAACCAGAGCGGAGTGAGGTTATAAATTAAAACATTAGGCGGCGACAATGAATGATGTAGCCACACCCACAGCTGGACATGTCTAAAAGCATCTTGAATCTCATTGTCTGGCTACAAAAGTGACATGTGTGAATTATTATTGATGCAATTTCCTTGTTATGTGGCTACGTTGTGTTATTGAAAAATAACAAATTAAATTCGTAAAACCCATTTTCTATGTTATGTGTTGTAGAAAATTTGTTTTAATTATGCTACAAAGGAAGAAACAATTCTGAACTAAGCTCAACTAATTGTATAACATTTCTACATTTCTACAACCAACTACATATACATATGTATAATTATTTAATATATTTTGAAGAGATACTACATATCTTTAATTTTATGTTTTTTCTATCAATTTGAAAAATCTACATTAAAAATCGAAGCCATATAAAACATTCTCATTATATTATGTATGTAGTACGTTTTTATTTTGCTATGTTATATTAACCTTTAAAATCACATTCATTTTGTTCGACGTAATTAAAAAATTAAACGTTGACAACAAATATTTTAATTATCTTAACAAACAAGTTACTTAGTGAACTTAGTTAACAAGTATAATATAAGCATGACAAATAGAAGCATACTTTTCTGCATGTAAAATGTATCCCCCCATAGGAATGTAAATTTTCAACCTCAGTTCTCCCGTCTCGCGCAATTTATCTGATTATGAAACAATGAAAACTGGACTTATTATCAATTTATTAAACAAATTAGCGTTACAAAAGGGGTGTAACCAGTAGTTTCATTAGTTTCAAGTGGATTTCTCGAGAGCGTTTTACTCTGAATATTTTTCGGCGAATTTACGCGTCTCGATAACGAACGATGTAGCCACGTCATTTCGAAAACAACAAAACCGA
Organism: Bombus pyrosoma; assembly: GCF_014825855.1. Classification (NCBI taxonomy): domain Eukaryota; kingdom Metazoa; phylum Arthropoda; class Insecta; order Hymenoptera; family Apidae; genus Bombus; species Bombus pyrosoma. The sequence continues at coordinate 4,263,477 of NC_057776.1, forward strand.
TATAAAACGCGATTCTCGCACGATTCGTAACGTTTCCAGTTCAAATATGGCGCGGGGTTGACCTCCATTTTCATATATGTATCGCTTATAAATCGTCACGGAAACGAACCGTGTCTTTCATGAAAATTCACGAAATGTTCTCGGTTGAATTTTTGTTAGAATGTTCCCCGTTTCGCTCATAAATTGACGAGTGCACGTGTGTGTTTTATCTCGAAATTCATCGAATTCGTGTTTAAATCTCGTGGTTGAAATCAGATAAATGAATAGATAGACGTGATTGAGTTGTCATGAAGAAGTGATCTAGTCTTTGATGACAAGATTTACTTTGGAATTTCATTTAAATGAGAAAAAGTGGTAAAAAGAAAGTTAGAAGGTTTTGAATGTAAATAGGATAGGTTAAGCTAGCTTTGAAGTTGGATTACAAACTTTCATGAAGGTTTAAAGTTGAAGGTGATGACTTAAAGTTTAATGTATGCTTCGAAGTTATTATTTTCGCTTTCTTATTGTATACACAATTTGTTCTGTAAATTTGAATTATGTACTTCGTTTCATTTTAAAACATTGGTTAGGTGAATATTCTAATTGTAAGATTCAGAATAATATTTCGTAAGAGAAACTTTTTCTGTGAATTTTAGTTATTTTGTTTTATAATGTAATAATAAAATGATTATTAAGGGGGTGTTCTAGTCTACAAATTTGAAAAAATCGGAAATTTTTTTTTCATATTTCCAAAGTTTAGACATTCAAGAATATGCCCTTAAAAGGATTTTTCAAAATTTCAATTGTTTTATGAGTTACAGCCATTTTTGTGACGGGGCATCTGCTCTGGTCCGACCGGAACAAATGAACAGTTTTAATTAATAACAATTACGGCAATTTTATTTTAGAATTTTTCTCTTTCATCGTTAATTCTGTGTTCTACATGTAAGAAAGATGTTTTTGTATGGAGCAGGAATCGCCGATTAAAAATATGTAAGTATGTTGTACCATTCTATGAGTAAAATTGCCGGAAACTTGTCTCAAAACTTTAAACGCGTTTTTCTCGAAACTACCTTTTTTGAGTTGGCGTGCACGATATCTCAAGTTCTAATGAACCGATTTATTTGAAATTTGGTGTGAATGTTCCTTATACATTCTTCTATCGCCTGAAGCATGCTCAGATCAAAATTTTTAATTTTACTATTTTTAAAAAATTTGGAATTGTTAAAAAAACATGCCAAAAAAAATTTTTTTTCAAACGGCCGCCATTTTGTGAAAAAATATTTTTTTGACTTTTCCAAGATTCATGCTATAGACTAGAATACCCTCTTAATGAGAATTATATTTCTTAAATTCTGTTAAGTTCTTAAGAAGGATAGTCTTAACAAATTCTTTAGATGAATGTTTTGATTTCATGTTAAGAGTAATATTTTGTAGGAGATATGACTGAACGTACTACTAGCAATAGTCATCGATGACTTACGGCGATGGTACGTTGACTCGTGCCATTTTTCCCGTTTCTAACTATCCGGCTGCGGAAGTTTGTCCATTAAAACCGGAAGTGGTCGTTATGAACAAGCGATTTTAAATGGTGCCGCGAGTTCGGTGAGCAGGTCAAGCAACACAGACCATTCATGACCTCTATCCATTTACGTGGAAACTCGTCGTTTAAGGATGATTTAGTTGCACCGTTAAAACAAGCCACATAAGTGGCTGAACTAAAGATGGCGAAGTTTAAGGCTAAGATAATGAACTTTAATTGTAGTTGGTCGAAACAATGTAGATAAAAATGATATTGTTCAGAATTTTGAATAGCATAAGTTATATTAAATCAGAATAATTTTAAATTAATATAAAAAAACATTTGTAATAAGGAAAAACAATTGTTACATCAAATACTTCATGTTTATGTTTATATTCATGTTTCATGTTCATGTTCTAACTATATTGTTATTTATAACTAGATTGCAGACTTTTATATATTTATAGAAAATTTTAAAGTACAAAGATGTACAAAGCGCACGTAATATGCAAAGATGTAAAAAGTATTCAAAGTAAAATAGTTGCTATAATCTTCAATGGATAAAATAAATCCTTATGCAGGTTTCACTTCCTTAGTTATGTTAATAAAAATATGAAATTGTGTGAAGGTTCGCAGTCTATTCATATATAAATCTCAATTTTTAATCCCAAATTCCAATTAAATAATTTTTACCTATTTTTAAGGCAAATATTTCTACAAAAAAAAAAAAAAGAACGAAATACAAATATATATTTACACATGAATAAAAAAGTAACCTAAAAAAAGATACTATTCAAAACCACAAATTTCTATTCCACTCAATATATTCATCCTTTTCCTCTTTCTTCATTCTCATCAATGGAAAATCTCCTTATTTTCCGTTCTAATCACGTTCAAGCTTTTGCCAATAAAATCTGCTCATCTTGTCACGCAACAATGGCAGCATTATCATAACAGTTGCCACATTCAGTAGGGGCACTTATATACCGGACGGCAAGTCAGAAACTCAAAAGGTATGTATGTACATAGTTGTCGTCAAGTGTTCGAAGGATGATCCAGATTTTGCGTATAAAGCAACCAACACAGAAATGAAGGGGTATCGGGTATCCATTATCATTGCTATTGCTACACAGCTTAGTGAAGTTGGTTCAGGTTTCATGGTTTCGTATGATTACATGCAGAATGCAGGCTCTCCTTCCCCTCTCTTCACCTGTTCTCTCTCAATTTCCTAAACTGGTATGTACTATTCGGCTGCCTCAGCACACACACCATGCAAACATTACGCAAATGTTATTATTCAACTATGTTCCACGGGTTCCAGTTTGCCGATTAACGCCGCCCTAGTGACGTCGATGGTACTTCCCCATCCCCACTACCGATCCACTAGCTAATTCGCGAGGAAATCGTAAGAGGCCCTAGTAGGCCACTTCCTTACGTATGCCAGTAATTTTCGAGGCAAGTTTCTTGCTGGAAAATATTAAAATTCGAAGAGCAGATCGAGTAATCTGCAGACTAGTTTTCATGGGAAGAATGGGACGGTGAGGCGTATGGTCGATGTTATTCAGCAATTAGCTGCGTTTCATGCAAATGAACTCGGCAAGAAGATCTCTCGGAACATTTTCCTTGCGTCTTTTGCGTATTATTTTTTTATCGAAGGATTTTTGGATTGGAAAACACGATAATGTTTTTTTTGAGGGGTTAGAACGGATCGTTTGGTAGCTGATTTTGTTTCTTCTGCTCGAAGGATGATTCTCGCGCATTTGGTCTGTTCGTAATACGCGGGGAATTTGCAGAGGAAATTTATGAGAGCGTTATTGCCGCTTTTTGCAATGTGCCGCTATTCCTTGTTGGAAATCGCCTTTTGTTTTATGTTTCGGTCTGCTTTGTTTCTGTGTCGAGCTTCTTTGTGCGATTACAGGGAATGGAGGGTGGGTACAGTATTGGAAAAAAGTTTGGCCGATTGTAGCAGTTTTGAATCCTCTGATTTCACTATTGACCCGGAAGTCATTTTTTCCACGGATAAATTCGTTTAATATGAAAAGAAATTAATTTTAATTTTTCGTATTTGCAATAACTTAATTTAATCATATTTTATGTGGAATTTATTCTGCTTTATGATCATCGTGATGAAAAGTTCAATTCGTATTAAATTGCTTTCCGCATTTCAATTTATTCCATCCTCTTCTACCTTTACTTTTTAAGTACATGCATATAAAAGCCATATGAAACGCTCGAAACGTTGCAAAATCATCATCATTAATGAAACTAATTCATATATATAATATATATATAGTATATAATATATAAATCATTAACAATCGCTAAAAAAACATCAAATATGCTACTATGAAATAAACCTACAATTTTAAAGGAACACTAATTCCTTTAAAAAACTCCTATCTTTAAAACTAGGTTTACGTGACGCTTCATTTTGACGCATTTTGAATTTCATGAGTAAACTTACACGAGCCGTTTACATTTTTCTTCTACGATTTGTACTGATTTTTATCCATTTAACAAGACAAATATATATCGAAAATTTATTTTCTTCAAAGCTTTTAGTTATAATAATATTTATAGTTTTGAAATTTTCTACATGTTATACCTATCTCTATGGATACGCGTCAATTTGACGCAATCGAAATGTCCATAAATCTAGTATTAAAACAAAACAAACCTAACCTTAAACTCTTGGCTGATAGTGTATCTCGTTTCCCGTCAAATAAACGTGACCGGGACGATTGATGATTCAATATGCCTGCAAGTAGCTTCGAATAAAAGGATCAGGGATACTTCCAATGTATGGGAAGAATCATTTTCGCAAGAGACTCTTGGATAGGATTTTCATTGAATTCGAAAGAAATCACCAACACATACGTACATATTTTGTTTCAAAAAAGATTTCATTCACCATAAATTATGCATAGAGATACCTAGGACATCCCTCATCTACACGGTGGAGGTGGAAGGAGAAGAGGACGAAAGAGGCAAAGCATGAAAATCAGAGAAATGATACTTCCAACGGATAAGAAGTTATGATATATATATATATATATGTAACCGAACAGCATTTAAACCAGGTGAACCCGATTCCGCGAGAAATTCTGTATTTGAAACCCATAAGTAAATGTTATCAAGGCAACTATAAATTTTATCCAGAATCGATACAATCCCATACCCTCATCTCACCCGCCCTTCCTTCCTCTCTGTATCATCTTTCCGATCCTATATTCCATACATGCGCATATACAGTGGCTCACTACAGGCTTTCCCCAATTTTAACTACTTGACTTCAATGCTTTTTAGCACTAGGTTTACGGGACACATCATTTTGATGCATTTCGAATTTCTCGAGAAAAATTACACGAGCCATTTACAGCATTTGTACTGACTTTTATCCATTTAACGAGACGAATATATGTCGAAATTCATTTCCTTCAAAGCTGTCTATGTGGTAGACGTATCTCTACCGTAAAATAAGCATTAATGCTAGTAAATTGACTTCACTCATCATAGTATTACTGCAGTAATAAATATAAACGTGAAAAAAGAGATAATTCTTCAAAAAAGTGAACGTTGAAAGTAAATGTTCGGAATTTAGGTGGCCGTCCGTTTATGGCACTGACAGGCCCATTCCTCTCGTTAGGAAATTCCGAATTACATGTCCTCCCAGGACGGTAAACGTAATGACCCGAGGCCAGGGAAAAATCCAGGAAAGGACCAGTCGGAAGGGCACGGTGAAGGGAAGAAATCCAACGGCTGGAGGAGAGAATCAGGAACGTGGGAGAACAGTTCATCTTCAACCATCGAACATTACAGACGTATCACGACAGTATTCCTCACTTACTTCGTTTAAGTGCTACAACTAGTACAAATAAAGTATCTGATAAAGCTAACATTCGAGTTATTTCATCTCCTCCACCTTGAACGTTAAGTCATTCGAGGTACGCGATATCGACCGATCGGTTTGACCTGACCGGTTGCTATTTAGTCGATAATTCGCAAACATAAACAATTCAGCGACGATACTTCCCGTTTTCTCAAGTAGATGAGACTGCGTCACATGTTGTGTTTTAAAAAGTGATTTGATAATTTCAATTACTAAGTTACTTGCTTTTATTGCAATTTTGCATGCTCGGGGAGCATATGAAGTAAAAACTTCTTATTTGTGGCCCAAGAAATGGGGACCCGCTTTCTTCTAGACCACAATGCCTAGAGATCAATTTATGCAAATCCTTCGATTCATACGATTTAATAAAAGAACAGAACGATCCGAACGTTTACGTATAGACAAAATTGAATATACGTGTAAAGATGCATGGAATATATGTAATGTTGTATAACGTTGAATATTATAAATTTTATATAAATATATATCTCATAGTTTCATTTATAAATTAATAGTGTACAATTGTTGTTTTTAAGTTGTTTTTTTTAATGGAAATGCATGATATTGATCATGCGTCAAATTGACACGTGCCTTAGAGATATGTATAAGATATGTCTGTAAGTCGAGTGTTAAAAGCTTTATTTTATCACTCAAATAATAAATGAAATGGGGGAACATGAGAAATTAATAAATTTCTTCTATTTTTTAAAGAAAGCGTCAATTGTCCCTTATTGCGTAAAAGTATAAAAATTCATTCCATTTAATTGATTTAATACTCAAAATTTATCTGAAAAGATTAAAAATTCAGAACAGGTTTTAATAAATTTATTTGAATATATTTGAATTGATGAAAGTATCTCCATTGCTTAGAAGGTTGTTTGCCCAAACCTAACCTTATCTTTTTGGTAAATTTTAGGTTGATCTGGGTGGATTAGATTAAAAAAATAAAGTTAAATAGTCAAAATTTGGAAAAATTATCGAACTGCATAATTACCCACACAGCAATATAATCATAATAATGTTTTATTACAGAGCTAATGAATTTTTAAGAAGTTACGTATAATATGTGCATATATCTATAAAAATTTTCTACGGTACGTATTGAAATATTCTGGTGAGGCACTGTATATTTCCAGAGATTGCCTGTTTAGCGTTTCGAAGCGATTAGCCTGTGTAATTTTTGCAAACCAGAAAGCTTACAAAGATGATAGCCCGGGGTAACATTTTACCGACTGGTACCATGAATGCGCATAAATTTTCTGGGAAGAATAACATTACTACGCTGTGAGGGGACGTCGTAGAAGGAAATTTCTTGAGAGGTAAGCAAGAAGCTGGAGACGATACGTTCCACAGCGTCACCGAGAGTTGGAACCGACGCAAGCAAGTTATGTTTTCTGTTCATGCCTGTGTTCAGGTATAGTGGCTGGTGATGGGTGTTTGCGTTTTAAGATGAATTGCTTATGTGATCTGAATTCTAAAATTATGTTTGATATATTTATATACTATTAATCATAAGTTACTAGATGTAAGATCATTACTAGACTATGAGTATTTATTTGAATTCATCCTTCTACGAATATAATTAAAATGATCTAGATAAAAAATTGTTTCATCTACTAATATATTTGAATGGACTTTATAATTGTGGTTGATTGTATTTTATGAGAATTTGTAGAGATCTAATTGTAGAAACAAATTTGTAGTAGTACAGTATACTTTATTAGATTCATTATGTTATTAATACTGAATAGTAATTAATAATGCAGAATTGTTAAGTATGTATAAAGTCTTATAAATAATTTATTTTTGACACTCACGTTATTTGTTAATTAATCAATATGTATTACTTTACAATAATTTATAGTCGGCTATTGTAACTTATTGTGTTTCCAGTTATTTTACGATAACTGTTCATCGCATGACATACATAATTTACATTGTTCAATAATATATTCTAAATAATACCACAATAGTATGTTGTTAATAATGAATAGCAATGAATAAAAGAGAGGAGGTAAATAACAATATATACGACGAATAATTAAGGTCGACATGATTACAATACTAGATATTGTTAAACATATTCACTTTGCAACCAAACGTATTAACTGTAATCTGCTAGAATTCACTAGTTCATCATGTCGCGTAATATCCTATGACAGCTGACATTTACAATTCACCAATGACTCGATTAATTTTACACAAATTCACACTTAAACCCGTGTAATAAATTCCACTTGGAAATTCTGCAAACCTAACCTAATAACTCAGTATCGGAGTTCAAATTCAGCTGACTCGTTCAAAATCGAACGACCTATCCATCGATAACCTCAAATTGCCTAGAAGTTGCTGAAAATTTTTTTCACTGAGTAAAAACCACACGTTGAATCATAAAAGAAAGAGCAGATTTAAGAAGAAAACGGAGATGATGCCATAATGAAAAGCACATAACGCAGTTTCTTTTCGTCACGAAACTAACCTATCCGAAAAGCTGGTGTTAATTCACAAGAAGTGACAAACCCTTTCCGCTTAACGTGCCGCCATTACATCAAGACACCTCTAATGAACCGGATTGAAGATCTACAACGAGCCATAAACTCCTCCGTGAGATTTGTCGCCGACGTAAAAAGAGCCTTGAGCTTTCCTCTGACACTGTAATTACGATCTGTACGAACATCATTCTGTCCCTTTTCGTTTCTTTGTCCCTCTACGACTCTACAATAGGATTCTCGAGTTTCCGGCGTGTCATTACCGTCGACAATTCGTTTTCGATATCTACCGGATGTTTTAAAGATATTGATTAAAATAGATTTGGTTTTGTATCTTTATAATAAAGTAGTTTTTGTTTAGATATCTATTATTAGAAAATAACGTAGTATTTAATTCTACATTTTATTTAACCTCTTAAATAGTCATCTATTGACCATATCTATGATATTGAAATTAAAAATTACTAAACAATAAAACAAATTAACTTTTAACTTTTTTCAAATATAAATGTTGTAGAACATTATCTTCAGTAGAAATGAATCGATGCATTAGAATATAGAGGATTTAAATAACAAAATTATTACATCAAAAAAATTAGGAATCCGAATGAGACAAGTTAACAGACAAGTTAAGTTAGGTTAAAATCCTTAAAACGTCAAAATAAGAGCAGTCATGGTCACAACTCTGTATTAAATCACTGTTTAAAGCACCATTTTATCGTAAAAATGAAAGATCAATCTTCCCTTCGCTTCATAAAAATGTAGTGTAATTATAGTACAATGAAATAATATTTCGTTACAAAAATTCGCACATCAACTTAACCTATGCAATTAGTTATTAAATCCAGTACAACGTTTCCAAACACACTGTACTACATAACTCGGCCACATATCTTCATTCACTGACTGGGAACATTTTCCGAGAGTTTCCCACATGGTATTGTTGTTCACGCTTTTAAACAAATGTTTTCTATTCACCGACCTTTTCGCCACGGTCATAATCGTTTCCAGTCCGGTTGTCCGGTCTGGTTTTTCACATGCCACGCCAATTGAACGTTTAAACGTGAAACACCACCCCCACCATTTGTCATTAACATCTGCCATTCGTGGTAATTTATGCACAACCATGTTGGCAGTATGGCACAGCTTGATTTATTTTTCGAAAATATGACGGACAGTTGAATATCACCGAGGGGACCATGTCGATTCCCTTATCGTTCATAATTTGCCCTGGTTCAAACACAGCATGTCATATATTAGGGTTTTTCTTAAGTCTCTTATCAACTTTATGCTAAATCAGATTGCTAAAGCAAATTTTAGTTTTAAATAACGACGAATATGTTATATAAGTTGAATGATAGTCGCCTTATATTGAAATAGTTACTACATTTATAAATTCTTTGGCTTTTGGCAGTTTTCATTAAAACTAATTTTTAGATTAATTACAGAAGGAAGAAATAGCTAAAATTAATGATACTCCGTACTGAAATAATTGTTACATTTATACATTTTTCTCATGACATTAGGCAGTTTTTATTAAAACTGAGTTTTAGGTTAATTACAGAGAAAAAAAATGGTTAAAATTACTGATACCCTGAACTGAAATAATTTTTACATTTACAAATCTATCTTATGACTTTTGACACGTTTCATTGAAACTGATTCTTATATTCTTAAGATTAATTATAGAGATAAGCAGAAAGTTCTTATATTTTCTCGGGAAAATGTAATTATTGGATCATTGTTATTTCATTATTAATTAGTTATATCTGTATTTACTAATGCAAATTGAATAATGAAATAACGCATTCAATTTATACTTCATATTATTTAACACGAATAATAATCAGTAAGAAGGTAGCAAGATTGTAACGATAATATTCGATATAAATACATATTAAGTAGAAAGTAATCGGAATCTCGCATAAGTCATTCATAGAATCCACAGTATAGTATAACATGCACTGTTATTCTAGATTGACGTACATATATCAAATTGTAATTTCATAGTTATATTGTTTCAGAACCAGAATATCAAAAAAATAGCTTGAACGAAAAATTCAAAATGGATCAAATTAATCTATGTGGCACGAAACGTGTTAATGGTTGTTAAAGGCAAATTTGCCTTATGCTATTTTGCTTTCATACGATTTACGGCAGATCCATAGCCTATGAATAGGCAAATCAGTATTTATCAGAATTAGCAATCCAAATGTTCAAGGATGATTAGCAGTTCACAAGTATTAGAATACTTGTAATCACCTTGTTTCCAATAAATATATTGTAAGTTATTTTTAGATTGGTTCCAAATATGACTAATATAGTCATGACAATCTCTCTCATTATAGAGCTAATAAAATCTAAAAATGTTCTATACAATACAAATAATTTATACATAAAAATTTTCTATACTAACTTTTTAAATACTTTCCTGAGCTACTGTATATGATAAAGCAAGCAATTAAAGTGTATGCTTTAACAATAAATAAATGAAGTAATTCAACAATACATTGATCTAAAGAAATGAAGATTTAGAAGGTTAAGAGTGCTCCCTGGTAAGGCGACTATGAAGTACGTGACACTTAATCCATAAATTAAATACACCTTGAGTAATTTTAGTCATTTTTTTTACTATAAAAGACCTTTACCTAGATCTATATATACTTTATAACGTACATCATAAATGAAAAATCGTTGAAGAGGAGAAGGAAATGTTTTCGATGCACGTTGAATTTTCTATTCAATCCACTAAAATTTTCAGCGCGTCTAAAACGAATCTAGCGCGCACCATCAACTGACATACGTGACTTGAACAAAACGCCGCGCGAAAATAATGTGGTATGGGACGAGTTAAGCAGTACAGTTAAACCTGCCCTCCTCGATTTCTTTCCTTTTCGTATGATTGTTTTTATTTTGTTCCTACAGAAGCATCCCCGTCTCATTTGTACCATCAATATTGAGATACTTTATATGTATCAATGGAGATTTCGTTGAAGTTCTATCGCGTCGAAATTCGTGTTTTTCTTGTTGCTGAAATCCTTTTTTCCTCGATGTCTTGGTTAAGCATTATTTCGTAAGCCGGGAACGCGCGCGCTGACAATCGAAGGATGGCTCAAAAGTAAAAAAAAAGGTAAGTTTCAGGAGCAAAGCAAACAGCGCAGTCTGTTAAACCCGAGGTTTGAGGTCTGAAAACAGCGCGATGACTGGTATGGAAAGTCTCGTTTTACGATGGCGAAAAATGTTTAATAACCACACAGGATTGAGGAGCGTTCGCTTGGTATTGTTTGGCAAAGAGACAAAAAAACATGCCGCCGGTTTTCATGAAACAAAAATGACCGTCGCTTGCCACAGTAAAAAAGAAATATCGAAGGGAGGAATTTTTGGGCACCCTGTTCTTTTATTTGCTTCGATAACATCAATCGTGTATGTAATTGTAGTACATTTCATGTCGATAATTTTAAGTGTTTTCCGAAACCCTCTTCTCTATAGCAAACCTAACCTACAAAGTATTATGTACTACTTAACTACAACCGCACACTTTCTTCCTGTATCTTTTTCTATTTTGTATTACTTTGTACTATTTCTAGCAATGCGTATTCACGCGCACGTTAAAAAAAATACAGAAAAAAGGAACGGAAGAATGTTCTTTGAATCTTTTGACTGAAATGAATCTAAACCTATGAAAATATTATACCATCTAAATATTACCGTGTACTTTCTACCTGTATTTTTCTCTATTTTGTATTATTTTGTTTTATTACTGGTAACGAAAATAAAAATTTTAAAGAATCTTCTTTAAACCTTTACTTTACAGCAATTTTAACCTACGAGAATACTATATTACTTAAATGTACTCGTATGTTTACTACTTGTATTTTGTACTGTTTCTTATCGTCTCTAGTTAGATCAATAAAAATTATATAACATGAAAAATTTTATCGTTTACTTAAAATATTACGAGAAGCTATTCATAACCTTACTACTAAAGTTTATCTACAAGCTATATATGAGAGCAATAAAACATTTTAATACTGAATTGACTGTTCGTGCGAGCTTTACTTTAGTGGCCATTTGTATACAAGAATAGCCCAACCCACAATAATGTTCTTTCGTAACAAAAAATTTAATCAGATAAAATTGGTTATTTCTGATTCTTTTTGTCAAATTGCGAATAACCGTATATATCGACGTTGACATTTTCAATCAAAAGGCTTGTCGACGATTGATTTGTCTCATACATGTACTTTCTATATAAATAGTAAACTGTAAAAGAGGACCCTACTTCTGATTGATAGCACGCGAGCAGGTAAATTACAAAATACGGTGTAGTAACACTCTTATCCTTATTGCTAGATGAATATACATCTTCCAGAATTCTTTCAAATTCTTGATTATTTCATTCATCATACAAATGAGTCCTCTGACATAACCTCTGCCTACTGGGAAGTTTTCTTATTGACGAGAATTAGAAATACACACTATTTTTCTCCTGTCCTTTTTCTCTCCCCTCCCCTCTCCCTGTCCCTCAGTTCATTACAGCCCCGCACTATAAATTTGTAACCAATGTCTATCGAACCAGACCTTTCTAAGGAGAAATGTGTATCCTTTTTTGTAACATAATATTCTTACAATATTTTTAATTTTTCCTTAAACAATCACTATACGAAATTTTCTAGTTATATTTATTATAATTTTCTGCAAGATGCAATAATGATCGCAATTACGTTTGAATTTCATAAATACTATTTATAGTTCTATTCTACGCTATTTCATAAATCCTAGCCAAAACATACTTTGGTTATTTTCATTATACACCATCAGAACTTATTGTTTTACGATTTTTAGGCATCTCCGATAAAGAATAGTTTTATTGAAATCACACCAGTGGATTCTAATTCTCTAACCTATAAATTGATTCCAGATACCTCAGTCCACATCAATCCTGTGAACTCGCAGCCAGGACGCTGTACTAGTTTAATATATAGGTCAATCAAGCTCGGAATAGCAGAAAATATGAAAAGAGAAAAAAAATCTTTTTTTTGTCCAACGAACGTATATCCAATTTCTCTTTATTTTTTAGTTTTAAAAGTTGCAGATATTTGGTTTCGCGACGAACAACCCACCCACCCTCCAATTCTCGTAGGATTTCAGTGAAGCATTGAATACTAAACTGTATATCATGGTTGTTTTTAAAACAATTTTTTATAACGACCCGTTACTTTTACTCGTTCGAAAGATGAGAAATGGTGCTTTTAAAATGTTTCTGATTATTACGAAAAATCCTGCATATTTATTAACTGAATTTAACGATAAGAACCACAAAACCTAATTCAATATTACTACAGTACATATCTCGGAATTTAATGTAAGAATGAAATAACATTTATTGTAAACAATTCAGTGGATATCAATATTTATAAAAATATATATAAAAATATATTCTATAAAACAAATATGTACTCAGAAATATTTGAAAATAAAATACACGCATGCAATAGCATTGTTGTAGAAGATTTTCTAATTAAATACCATAAAATATTATTCATCACAGTCAAGATAAGAAATAATAAATCTTGTAGAATCATTGACAATCTGTTAATACAGAACTCTTTGCGAGTTGTAAGCGTATATACTTGGAAGAAACTTGGGGAACATGAAGTGGTACCTGAAAAGTTTCTCCTATTTACTGAAACGACCCTCGAAGCGTCATATACATTGGAGAACGAAGAAGCAGCTGAAGAACCGTGGTAAAAGAAAGAAGAAGAAAGAATAACTAAAAATGGAGCTTTCAGAGGTGTCAAATAAGACACTCGTTTTACAAAGGTTAAGAAAAAAGAAGAAAATGAAAAACTTAAGGAAAACAGAATAGAAAGAAAAAAAGCAAGAAGTTTCAGTGGAATCAATATGCATACATACATATGTATATATACAGAATGCTTTAAAACATGTCGGGCATGATAGTGAATAAGAAGAGCATAAACAATGGGTATAGTTTATACAAACATGGAGTTTGTTTGATTTTCCTCGACCGTTCTCAAGTTTTAGTCATTTTTTCATTCTAGTAATTATTATGATGTTAAACTGAGACAGTGCGTACACAATCATAGTAAACAAGGTATAATGAAGACGTAACAGCATTTTTTCAGTTATTTTACTACCAAACTGATTTTTCTAAACTTGAAAAATACCTCTAGAGGTTGATTAAAATACGAAAGGACTCTTACTGGCGTCCTTATTTCTTATTTCAATTTTGTGCTAAAGATTTTCTTATAATATCGAAAACACATTATGACACAACATTACCATATATACAATGGCCTTTTCTGTTTGCTAAGATGAAAGCAAGATTAAAATATAAAAATTCGAATAACCCAGCGACATTAATCGATGTTTAAAATTGTGTAACATTTTAAATGTCACTAATTACATTTTTGATAAAAGATAGATAAAGGAAAAAGAATAGATGAAAAATGAGATATATAATTAAAGATGTTTGATTTAAAAGTAAAGGAACTGTAAATGTATGATTAATATTTTAATAATTTGAACGAAAAGTTGAACGAGCGGATTGTAATACGAATGTAAATTTTTGTTTCCATATATTGTGTGAAGTTTCCATTTGTATGGAATATTTCTTTTCATATTTCAGCTCCATATCTATTTATATTTCTACTAATTTAACTGTGTCAACATACAAATACGTTCGCCTTCGCGCGCCAGTGATTTTACGACTTCGTTACACTACTGCAGCTGCTATTGTTCCACTGGATTATTTGTATACAAAATTACATATACAATATATTTGGAATTTGGAAATTGCAAAACAGAAAAGCTTTTGATATACATACTGTACAGTATTATCATATATATATTGATAGCATCAATTAGGATATAATAATATAGAATGTAAAACATCAGAATAGATTTAAAGAAAAGGAAAGTTAATTTGAGGAAAATATTTATATATATATATATTTATATTTATTTAATAGGAATTATTGTGCTTTACAAAAGCTCCATACAGTCAGACAACCCAATACAGAGCTAAGCTAAAACTATAACACAAATTTGACAACGAACTCAATTTAATGCGAATAAGCTTATATCAAAAAAACAGTTGTATTTATATTATTTTATTAAAACGAATAGGTATACGCGTAGAACAAGGTCAAACAAGACATATGCCTTTCATTGTTTTTGTGTCCTTTGTTCAGAGATGAAATGGGTCCGACATGTTATGAAACACCCTATATAGTTCCAGTTGGTCGACGTCAACAGAATCTCTGATATGTGAAAGGACTAACGTTCGAGCATGTCGAGAGCTCTCAGATTTCGCGAGTGGCTGAGAGTTCCGCGTATTGACAGTTACATTTCCTCCAGGCCGTTCCTTTAACATGTTCCACGCTATATAACAATTGTTTCCCCTGGCTCGACTATCAACGTCCATTGAAATCAGCATTTAAGTCCTGCTTTGTGTGCGTATCTTGGATGGAAGATGGTTTTGGCAGATTGATCGTAGTGAGAAAATGACATCTAGGTTAGACTTACGTCTAGATATCGGTTCTTAATCTTCTATCACATCTGCAGTTGGAAATTTCCACACGGAATTATTAGGAATTATGAATTTTAATCTTATTACTTTTTGTCTTCTTATCTTTCTACTTTAAGCCGTCAATCTTGAATAAAAGATGTTAATTCAAGATAATATTAGTATGGAAATAGAGTCTAAATTGGATTTAGGAGATTATGATACCGTTTAGATTATGATTCTTATCTATTTGTTATACGCAGAATTAAAAATGTCGATTCAAAATCTTTTAGGAAGATTCCATTTTAGATAAAATTTGATAGGCGGTTTGAACGGAAATATGATACCTAGATTAGATTTCCAATTACATAGATCTCAATTTTTACTTATGTACGTATTATGTTTGCGCAATGTATAAGACATTCCGATTCAAAATTTTTAACTTTTTTTCTTTAATACTACTTCTATAATAGTCCTATACGTAATCTAAATATAAATTTATACAATTTTATTTATCCAACTTCCACAAAAGACAATAGAAGAGAAAAACAGAGGAAGCAAATTAATAAATTCCGTCAATAATGGCAAAAATTAATTAACGATCAAATAAACAATATTGTAATTAAATTAACAAACAAATAAACTGTTGCGAACAATTTAATTTATGATCAGCATTGCACAAACGTTGAAAAGTGAGTCTAAAAAGACGCCAGAAAAAGAACGGCGTAGCATAGGGAAGTACTCGATAATGGAAGTATCAACAGAGTTGGGTTCCATCTTGTTACACATTCCGGTGACTGCTCAAGGAGTACGGTAGAACTGGCTTTTCACACCAGGGAACTCGCATCTCCTGCAATCTTTATTGAAACTTCCATAAAAGACGAACTAAGCAGGGTCTGAACTATAGCGATATAAATAACAGGCTGTCCAAGTTCTAGATGCGCCTTTCTTAACCGTCCAACTCGCTATCAGCAAGTCTGCTACAAGGAAACAACGAACAAAACGCTTAAATCTTTGTTTCATGAACGATTAAAGGGAAAGGAAGCGCGCGTAATTCAAATCCTTTTGCATGAACGTAGAAAGAATATGTAAATAGAATTTTATATTATCGAAATTCAAACAACACTACTGTAAAATATTAAAATGATTTTACTGTACAATATTATAATCTAAAAATGTCATATTGTCAGAAGTTAAAATATTGAAAGCAATCTATTGGAAAAATTTATACATTTTTTGTACGATAAAATATGAAAGTTTAAAAGATTTCTGATCAATAAATAACTGTATCGAATATTTGTACAGCTTGATGAAATATAGGAAAGTATTCAGGAAGAAATTTAGCAAATTGCAGTAAATTTATTTTAGAAGCACTTCCCTTTCATCATAAAATATATTAACGACTCTATTCGCAGCAGGATAAAACTGTTGTAAATAATAAAAAATGTCCAATATTAATGATTTACATTAATCACATTATTGTAAATTAAAAACAAAAAAACATTTAAAATGTATCTTCTTTATCGGGCAATTTATAATGCGAATTATTCAAAAACTAAAAAATTCCAAACAATAAAGGCACACATCAAGGTAAACACCATTATCAAGCGTAACAATGAGAAGAACACAGAAGAGAATATCTAACAAATTACACTCGAAAATGTTTTGTCTTCGTCATGAAATTTATATGGCGGAATTATTCATAACAAAGTAAAAAATTCTCAATAATAAAAATTCCCATTAAAATCAAACCTTCTAAAATTGCAAATAAAAAGAAAAGACACTAGCAAGAACATCAAACAAATCATATGAAATGTATTATGCAAGTAATTCATGATAATAAACATTCACATTGAAACTTGATCTAATAAATGGTCCTTGATTCACTCTGTAACAAGTTCACGTCACACCATTAAGCCTTCAAAATTCTCGACAAGGGACTAGGCTCATAGATCGTAAGTCTGTGTTCTCTCCCAACCTCTTCAGAAAAGTCCGTAAAACTGCCATTTAACAAAACGTTACATAAAACTCAGCCCCAACCGACATCCTTCTCGATATCAGAAACGTTTAGACCGCACCGCCCTCTCGCTGTCTTCCAGAATCAACTTGTAATCCCCCAACTCGAGCCCCGTAGGACAGAGAGTAGCTTTGTTAACCCGCATCAATCTTGATAAACTTATCGATACCAACGCCTCGTGTTGATGGCGGAAGGCGCGAAAAGACGCGTACCAACAGCTGAAACGGGCCACGACAAAAGCCCTTTCCTACTTTCCGACATCCCCACTCCTTTGGTCGTGTCTCTATGTGACGCGCGACGCGCCGGTTGTTCATGACTATTCAGATTTCCGCGTGCATTGTGCCTCGTTCGCTCGAGAGTCCCTGGATTTTCCTCTTTTCTTGTTTGTAAGTTAATTGACCGACGGTTGCTCGTCGTCATTTTCTATACGATGAACCAGTGGAGTAATTAGAAAAGCATGAAAAGGATCGGTGAGGGAAAACGAAGAGAGGAGTGGAGGGGGCGAGTAGAGAAATAGGACCGCACAAAGAACCGGAAACGCACAAAGCTGCCAAGATAGAAAGAGGAGATAGTCGGAGGGAAAAACAGATGAAAATTTCATTTTCCTGGAGCTAGCAACGCCATTCGCTCCGTTTATATAGGGGATACCAATCGTTCCAAGTGTTACCAGGGAATTTGGACGTTAGGAAAGTAGGATAGGGACGCCTTTGAAAATTTGTACTATAGCTGGAGAAAGAGAAAGAGAAAGAGGGAGAGAGAGAGAAAGAGAGAGACAGAGAGAGAGAGAGAAAGAGAGAGAGGTGTGGGAAGATCGTGGGTTGTGGGAGTAGGGATATCGTGAATCGTGAGTCGAGTGCGAAACAGGATACCTCGGCTAATGCCTTTCCGCTGGTTCTAGGGAATTCCCCGTACCGGGATGCGCGAATTTATGGAATATTTATTTTGAATATAAGATAAAGCGAAGAGAAAGGGGGCTCAGAGTGGAAACGGAGTGGAATAGTTTGAATTGCTGGCACTCGTACCTTTGCAAATTTTATTATTGTAAACGGGAATACGAAGGTATAATCTCGAGCTAATTCTTTTAGAACGTTAATTAAATTTTATATTTTAGTAACAGCGAATGTTGCGATTTTAATAGCGCAAAGTGGCTTTAACAGGAGCTACTAGAAAATTAATAAGAATTATTACTACACGTGAAAATTAATATGTATATATAAATAGAAAAATGATCAGTAGAACGAAATTTCTACGATTAATTCAAAATAATTTAACACCACCAATGATCTAATAATCTAAAAACACAATATATAAAAAACTCAATTAAAAACAAACAGTCTGTCTGTAAATAGATTACCGAAAGAAGTGGAATGAAATTACAAAGTATCACAACCGAGATTTTAAAAAGTCATTCTTAACCTAATCATTTTCCAAAAAAAAAAATATAACAGATCCTCGGTAAAATGAAAAAATGAAAAAAGAGGGAAAAAAGAGAAAAAGGAAAATAAATCAACGTTGAATGACGTGCCTGGGAGTTACTCATAAAAGAGCCCCGTAATTACGCTTTGAGCCCGCACGGTGTGTGAGAACATAGCGCCACAGACAGCATTAAAACCGCCTAAATCTCTCTGATTTAACCTCACACCCCCACTCAATATCCAAAGTCCGTTAGAAACCGAAAAAAAAGAATTTTAGAGAAGCAATAAAAAGCATAAAAAAGAATTAAAAAAGATAAAAAGCGTGGGGTGTTAGTAAATCGCTCTGAACGTATCAAATTCTTCTTTTAGACCGTAGAGATTCGCTATTTAACTTCCACCCGTGTATAAGCGATTGGGATCTTTCCAAATTTACCTTGGTCAATTAATTATTTGCTATGCTCTCTCGATCGCTCAATTAACGAATTCTGGACCTACATTGGAAAAACTCAAAGCTCTTGGAAATTTCATTTTAAATATAGTGATGAACAAAAGTATTGGTAAAGATTACCTTCGTACTTTAATACTGCGTAAATTTATAAAAACTACGATTATTTATTTAATTGTTGTATAAAGTGTAGCTTTTAAGGGTTGAAAAATTGTTATGATGTTCATTTCAGTTCTTAATGATAGAGGTTATGATGTAAAGCAAATATACGAACAACAATTATATATTAGCTTTCCCTGTAAAATATGTAGATTTGTAAAACATTTATAAAAAATATGATTCTTCATTTTTAAGGATTGATAATAGCTATGGTTCAATTTCAGTTCTTAAGAATGGAGGTTATATAAAGCACGTATAATACCGTGTACGTTTGGGAAAGAATATATTTTATTTAATCCCTTTGTAAAATATTACTTTCAAAGGAGAACAGTTATTTTATTGATTTCAGTTCTATTGTAAATAACTTCTTTCTGATTATTTTTTGTACATCGATTCTTATATTGTTCCTAATTTATTTTCTGCACTTATATCGATTCTAAAACATCGATTTTTATTAAAAGGGTAGAAACAGAAATAAAACTGCGGAAATGAGGATACCTGAAATAGAAAATGGATAAATGGAAAATGAGGTGTACGAAAGTATGCCGTAGTCGGTGGACAATTAAATATTGATTACGCTATTTGATCTGTAGTTTTCCAATCGCATACAAATTTTTCTTCCCTTGCTTTTTCCTATAATATTTTTTCTATACGAAAAGTTTGTTGAAATTTTTATCAGTGCGGTTTTTGTGGCAGAGAAAGAAAACAAAGAAGGAAAAAGAAAATTGGTTTGCAATCATAAAGAATATTTTCCCTTTGGTAAAAGAGCTTCCAAAACTTCGTTATTTCTGTTATTATAGGAATACAAAAATTTGAATTTCAATCTCTGAAAATTTCTCTCTTTTTTTCATTGAAATTTTAAGAAATATTTTGAGGATTTATATATATATACATAGAAGTGAAAACAATCTGTTTTTTAATATTTTTGAAGGAGAGTAAGCAGTCACGTTTCAAACTAATAAAGGAATTTTTTTCCTTTTCATAAACACTCAAGAAAAGCAAATAGTAACAGTTTCCCTGTTTTTCTTAACGTTCAACTTCAAACATTTGAGAGTTTTTCCTTTTTCTGAAATTTCAAAAAATTTTTTTTCTAAAATAAAAAATATCTCATATTCGCAAACAAGAGGAAAATAACTAGATACGGTTCAAATTGTTAACAGAATTTTTCCTTTAAAATCCCCAAAATTTAAAAAATTATTCTTGAAAAAGGGGACAAAACCAGACATACTCCGAACAGCTAACAGTTTCTATTTTTAAAGAATTTCCAAAAAGAGCTTTTATATAATGTAGAAACTTCACATTTTCAGCTGAAATCTCTAAAGAACTCACATCAGAGAGATTTGAACAAATTTTACTTCTCGAAACAGAGGAAACAAGAAAAGTAACTAGAACACATTTCAAATAGCCAATAGAATCTCTTTCCTCAAGATTCCAAAAAACGCTTATAGAAAATCCTTGCTTTCAACTAAAATTCCAAAAAGTCTCTCATTAGAAAAATTCAAAGAAATTCTAATTCCCAAAATAGAGAAAAGTAAAGTAACTAAACCATATTTTAAATAGCTAACAAATTTTTTTTCAAAAAAATCGCAAAATAGGGCTATCGAAAAAATCTACGCTCTTAGTTGACAATAATTTCTCTCGTTTCCCTAACGTAGCATTGAAAAGCTTTTTGAAAAGTTAGGTTAGGATACACGGTGCTTAAGGTGGAAAAGAAGAAATAAACGTGCGAGGTGTTGAGCTAGGTAAAGGGAAAGAGAGAAGCAGGGAGAGAAAGAGGGGAGAAAACGGAACAGAGGGACGCAGCAGTGTGTCTTCGGCTTAAATATTCACGGGAAACGGGAATGGTGAAACGCGACGGTGAGTAGATAAATCAAAAAGAGAGCACACGGAAAGTCGTAGTAAATAACGGGGCGACGAAGCGCGGGATGCCGCCGAGGAAAAGAAAAATGCGCGCGGTGTGGAATGAGGCCGCGGCCGTTGAAAGAAACAGACACACACGCTATGAAAATACCGGGAGAAAGCTGCTGGCTGCACACGGCATATAATTACGTTTCGAGGAAAGCCTTACCCTTTACCGACCGAGGGTTCTGGCCTGGCTTCGTCCTCGGTCAATTCGAACCTATACTTCCGTTCAAAAGTCTGAGGACACTTGGCTGCTTTTAATGAAATTCCACTACTCGACGTGCACTGTGATCTTTGAACCATGCATTTGTTTTTTCTTCAATAGTATGAATGTAGGACTAAAGAATTTGTAATTGAAAATTTATTATTAATAATACATTTTATCAATTATCATTTTAATATTAATCTTGAAATACATAACACAAAGATAAGAAGACGATCTTTAAACCACACATTTGTTTTTCCAATAGAATTGAGTATTTAAAATTTTGTATGACTGTAAGACAAAGGGAATCTGTAATTGAAAATTTACTATTAATAATAAATTTTATTTAAATCATTGCTTTAATATTAATTTGAAAATGTATAATATAAGAAAAAGAAGATGAGCTTTGAACCATACATTTACCATTTCGGTAGAGGTGCGCATTCAGAATTTACAATTTTATATGACTGTAGGCGAACAGTACAAAAATATAACGTACATTTGTATTGAAAAAGTTTGTATAACATAATCTATATGTATAGTTAGACTTGTGTAAAGAGCAAGAACCTGAAAAGGTATTTTTTTCTTTATATTATTCATCTTTTCCCTCTAATATGTTTTTTAATTGCAAAAATTCTAATTGGTGAAACGCGTGGTTTATTCTGATTACATGAATCATCCTGTATAATATATACGTATATTTGTGCAATTCACGCTAAATTCCACAACAATTTCTTTTGTATTTTCCAATTAATGTCCTATGATACAAAGTGACTTAAAAGTTACTGACATACCCATCTATTTAACTATTTTTTTATTTACTGCATGGCTGCTGCACCACTTCATCATTGTACCATTGCATTTACGTCAAACAGTCCATTTATAGTAGTATATTTAGTTTCTAGACCTTCCATCATAATGACAAACTATAATCAATCAAAATAATTTTTTCTCCCATCAGTAAAAATCGTAAAATATAAATAATGTTTAGCGTCAAACGTTTTTTGTCTAAAACGTTAACTTACACACGTACACACGCACAAACACACATAAAATTTGAAAAAATTTAAAAAATTTGAAAATCGCGTGAGCGTAATTTTTGATTAATTACTCGCGTAGATGGGACATTACAAAATGTAAAACTTTTAATATAATTTTCTCGGGGAAATTTCAAGCAACGTAACCTATGTATACCGGAAATCATTGCCCACTACTGCGCGCTAATTACACGCAAAATTCCACTTCCACTCTCGTTAAAGCCAAATTGTTTATACACTCGCGTTTATTCCAATTTGCAGTAAATTATGCAATTATACGTCCTAGAAGTAATATAACTGCAACGGCAAATATACTATAATAAACTTTAACAAACAGAACATAGATAAAACAAAAATAAAAGTTTTTGTCTCTATAAAACTTGAAACTTCTACGTAGTACAGTAAAAAGAAATGTAATTTTAATTAACAATTAAATTGATGTCACATTATCAAACTAATATAATTAATTTTACGCGATCGAAATGAATATGATTTCTCTATAAGAAAAATTAGGAAAATTAAGTTTTATATTAAACCAATTTTTATTAATAATTATATTAACTTTTTATAGTACTAGATCATTATCATTTTATACGATTAAAATGTACATTATTTCCTCATATAGTTTTTCTTAACTCCTTTGTGCATACTGGGATATAACGTCTGAAATAAAAATGGCGCTCCGTCTAATTGACCTAACCTCAAGTAATAACAGCTTGAAATAACAGCTTAAGTATACACGGTATAATTAATTGATATATCGTTTATACGGAGATTTTTAGTCTACTGTATCTAGATTTTAATTTTTCCTTATGTATTCATTTTTTACTTTTCTAGTAGTTAATACATAACGTACATATATATATATATACGTTATGTATTAACTACTAGAAAATATATATATATAAATGCACATACAATGTAGTGGGTAGCACGATATAAAAAGATCGTAAAATCGGTCAGGCTAGAAAAGCGAATGGTCAGTAACCTGAAGATAAGAATCAGCAACCTCAGTTGCAGCCATATGAAGCAATCGTCCTCAATGCTGCTATTTCTTTAGCGTTTTTGTGTTGTTTCTTTTTTTATTGTTGGAATTTACCTTTTAATGTTCTTACACAGAGTTTTTCCTATTATTGGAAATGCTTTTTTATATCTTTGCAATATTTGGTTTTTTAATTATCACAACTCTACTTTTCCTTGAGATTATCATAACAAAAATGTTTACTCTTGTTATAACAATTAATAACTAAGTTTTTATAATCGTTTCAGGTATGCCTATTAGCGTTCCAAAAGAATAATGGCAGGATAATTTTATTATGTTTTTCGAAATATTTTTTGAAATAAGTGCCATTTTCTGAAAACTATATATTTAACACAATTATCAATACATCTAATTTTGACTGACAAATATTGAAAAAGTGATATTATTACAGCTAAATCTTTAGATATAGATTAACGTAGCACTAACTCTATTATTACTGTCACTATATTTCCAAAAAACGATTTCCCTACACAATTTTATTACATTTTGCAATTTTTATAGTATTACTCATACTATCCAATATCCTTTCGAATGAACAACCGGTTTTAAAAACCATATGTATATCTAATGTAGCAATATTACTTATACCCATTTTTTCCAATGTTTCCCAGAACAATATCAGTTTATTTAGGATTTAATTAAATTTAAGTTAATCAAATTCCTTAGTATATTTCGTTTCAATTTACATAGCTAAAATCATACGACTATAACCTGGATGCTAAATTCGAAGGCGTGGATAATTGCGGACTCGTCGACACGCAACTTCGTTTCTCGTTGCCTTTACAAACAGCGCTCTTTGACGGCCGTTAATAAGCTGTTTATATTTAAAGACGCGCGACTGACTGTTTACCTTCGTTGAAAGGGACGACGTATCTCATTCGAATTCGCCCGAGGAAATTGCTCATGACATGTATGTATCTATATCGGGTGCAGTTTCCTATTTCTTCACCCGGGGAAAAATAGCTAGTCTGGACGTTAATATGCCAGTGGCATAGATTTTTTTAATTATTAGCAGTGTGAAGGGAACTGATTCCGCGGTAGGATAAATTTGCGCTCATCGCCACCATTGCCTTTTCGACTCGGTCGGTAAACAAAAGCGCAAATTAAAAAGTGACTAGCACCGCGGAACGCGAGAGCATAAAGAAATTTTTATTCGTCCGCAGAGATCTTTCCTCAAATATTAATCGAATTCTCGATTGCTGTTTGCATTAACCTCGAGTGAAAAGTATGGCAATTGAAAGAAAGGGAAGAAATATAGAAACGTGCTGGCACGTTTAAGAGAGAAAGAGGAAGGGGAATTAATATTTTCAATGAGAATAACAATGGTTTCTGGTGAGATCCCCCATGAGAGCTGCCATGATAATACTAAAGTGTTATTTCGACGTCGTTTCACAACGTACGATTGTAATGAACATTTATGAAGCTGTATGACGCATTTGATTAACCTTATCTGATTTCTAAGACTTGGAATTTATACAATTACTCGCAAATGTATTTGAAATTTAGATACCATTGATAAGTTGTATGTATATATTATATGTATTACATAAACGTTTTTTGATTTCATGATTGATTTTTTTTTTTTGATGTCATGGTTATATTTGTAAAACTTGTAATCAGGCTGAAAATGTATATATGTATTTGAAAGTTAAAAGATATTTATTAGAAACATTTAACCAATAAAATATTGTTATATAATATGAACAGTGGTCTTAAACATATATTATATAGTTCTAAAGATGGATCTCTTAAATATTATACCTTATTAATACAACAAATGATTGGCTCTTCAAATACTTCGTAAAATGTATGTTTGCGATAAATATCTTGTGATTTCTACATTTTCAGATTAGTAAGGTATTCATAAAAAGTTTCTATGAGCGCTGAAACACTCTCATAAGTTACTCTATAAGATAAAATAAATAAAGATAAAAGAATAGTATAGTAACGTTGACTATGCAAGAGCCACCATGTTAGATACATTATTCAAGCATAAATTATGTCTGTATAAGTTATCAAGTTCAAATTATACACATAGTTAACTTCACGCTTTAGTTCTATAAATTATTTAATTATCCATTTCCTACTTATCTGACGAAACCTTTTGAAAAAAGTTGTTTTCTATTATTCTAGCTAATTTTCATTGCTACACGATAACGAATTATGAGATGACATAAATCCAACAACGTTGAAAATGTCAACAGCAACTGTCGGTGCATCGTTCTGGTAAATATAAAGTAGCATGACTCGGTGATGGGTCAGACCAATGGTCGGTATGAAGCCATTGTTAAACAGCGACAATCTATATCATACTATGTCAATACCCATTTGCGATATATGTGATACTGTAGTCTACTAGTATCAAGACTCACGATGGGACATGTCTCTCTGTGGCAATTCACTATTGCGACCCATTAGAGGAAATCTGCAGTATTTTGTCACAAGAATGATATGGTGATTCACGCAAATCTTGTTCAATAATAATATACATGCTATCATTTATGGATGATTAGTATAATTTCGGAAAAATTTCATTCCATAAAAAATTGATATTAGGTAGTAAAAAGTTGATTTTTCTAAATCTTTGTATAATATCATTCTCCCATTTCTGTTACTACGTATAGATTATATTATCATCAAGCTACTATGTCTAGATTATTAATTTTATTGTACATTATGCCTGTATATCTTTTATTCAATATTCATATAATTCTTTAAATATTCTTTTGATCTATTTTTTATCCCTTTTGATATTTTAGGATCACAACTCATAATGATGCGTAGAAGGAACATTTTCAAACACAGATTAAAGTCAAGATTACGTTCTCAAGATAAAAGACACGTACGAAAATTTGATACCATACACGATAGCTAACACTGAAACTCACATATCAATCTACTTTTCCAACTTAATAGTATGCAAACTAAATAATACATCATTTAAAAAATTGATAATAATCTGCAGAAAATCTATCGTCGACTACAAAATATCCAACAGCAAATTTCTTTTTGAAAATTCAGCAGAACAATTTACGATAGTTTCATACAGAACAATTCATCTCCTGCAGCCTTAAAAATTCCATCACGATAATCCTGGTTACTACTCTCTGCCTCACATCACATGACCTGTTTTAAACTATCATTAGAATCCAACGATATCTACACAACTTTAAACTACTCACCAATTCCAACCACCCCTTGCACGTTCATCATGCTCGAACATTCCACACCCCACCCATCATCCTATTTCGCACTGAAACTCAATCACCCTAACCGCGCTCTCTTACCGTATCTCCCTACAAAAAATTACCATTCATCAACGGTCCACGTTTTTCCAGCCGTCCTGGCACGCGCGACGTAATACATCGATGAACCGAAACGTTTTGTGGCTCTCGCCACTTCATCTTACCGTCGCTTGTATCGCGATTTAAGCCTTCAACGATATCCTAAAAGCACCTAACCTCAAACCCCGATAATTCCGTAACACTTAAAGGCGACATTATATGCGCACGCACGCACGCACGCACGCACGCACACCTTTTATTTAATCTCTTTCATTGTTAAAATGAACTAAAATGAAAAATATATTTCAATACATAAAATAGAAATATTCTTGTTCAGTTTTAGTACTCGATATATTTGAATTTTACTTCCTCTAAAATAGCAGAAACTTTTAGATCAATATATTTTCATTAAAAAAAAAATAAACATTTTTATAAGTAAGGTATAAATAGTTCTTAAATATTTGCTTTCAGTATATTCTTTTGTTTAATTTTTAATATTAATGGAGCATATATTGTATTTTAATACAAAATAATTACATATGAATTCATTTGATCTATTTTTATATATTCTGGTGAAATGAGATTCTGAAAATTTAAAGCTACTCCTTGGATTTATATTTGATTTTCAAGAAGTTATTCAACGTACCTTATAATAATGAAAGCAAAGCCGAAAAAACACCTCTCTCAAAAGATAAAACCTTTCAAGAATCTTTCACAACTGAATAGTAAAAACACGGCCGAAAAGACTATTCTTATGATAATACATATATAATAAGCAACCAAAACGAAGCGAATGTATTAAAAGAAAATTCTTCCGAAATTCTCAGCGCTTCAGAAAATGTCTCGAACGTCAAGTATGTGAATCAACATCGACCTACTGCTCTCTACGTTCTACGTAGTATCTTATCTGGCTTGTACCACTTTATAGGTGCTCGCGATCGTGAGCATCCCTGGCGTCTCGTCGGTGACCTCGGCTCTGGATCGAACGTGTTAATCTCTCTTCAGAAAGAGGTTTTCGGCAAAAGGGGGATTTGGAGGGGATGGTCGGAGGATGGGTAGAATAGAGATGGTGGAGATGAAGAGTGAAATTTTGAACGTGGGGCGTGCACACGTATGCGCGCGGGCCACTTTTGATCGTAATCGTGGCACATTGATCAGATTCCCCGCAGGCCTACGCGCGTTCGTACCGCGCGATCCACGGATTCTCTGGATGTTTATAAACGCCAATAACACCGGAGAATTTAATGGAACCGCTTGAACAATTTCGACCGTGGACTCGATTCGTTTGCATCGGTTTGAGTCAAGTAAAAGGGTGTGGTTAAGAGAATATATCAAGCGTAGAGAAATTGCATGCGCTGCGGGGAGAAAGTTTCGGGGCTCTGTCGGTAATACAATAGGATACTATTGAGTGCTATGAAATAGGTCCACACGAAGGACCATCAAACTTCATAGGAATGATTAGGATGATTTAATGTATTATAATGTTACGAATATATTAGAGTTATAGTATATTGTACGTAAAAGTTTTTGGAACTTTGAGAACAATATAATATTGCAACTTTGCTAACTCTGTAAGGAGAAGAGATTGTAACTGTGTATACTGTTAACATAATAAGCTTTGTTGATAATATAACGGGGCGTTATTAAATGCTACGAAATGAATCCATATGATAAAGTATAGAGATATAAGAATATATCGTTTATGTTGTGCAAAATTTTTTGAAAGTTCAGTAACACTGTAGCAAGACACGACTATAATGATCATATTGTTAATGGTTTCTACTGATAATACAATAGAATTCTACTAAATCTTATGAAATAGATCCATCTTAAAAAATATGTAATCGCGATGAAATAATTGCAACAATTATAAAAATGTTTTAGAAATACACATATTTGTATGTTGTACAAAAATTTGTGAAACTTCATTAAGACTGTAATAGACATATTATTAATACACTCAGTACTGTTGATATAACAATAAAATGTTATTGATGAATATATGGAATGAACATTAAGCTGTGCTGAATTGCTTATTGCGACTACGAAAACATCGTATGAATAAAATTATACATTATGCTAACTATCTGAGACTTCATTAGCACGGTAATGAAACACAACTGTAATGGTTATTGTTAAAGCTTGAAACAAGTTGGAAAATGTATACAAAAGTTGCAAGACATTTGTATTAACTGTACGCTTCGAAAACGTCACAAAAGTACTATGAAGTCTGCTATCTGTTATATTAACAAGTCTCGATAAATTTAATGAGACAACTTTTCGTAATAATTATATACTTAAAACAGTCATTCATACTGTATTAAATACTTTTGTAATCCTGACAAAATTTATACATATTTACAGTAAACATATAACCTCCACACATTTATTGCATTTTTGAATTCATCTTATACATTACCGACATAACCTCAAATATTACAACGCAAATGAAGCTTCAAAACGTTTCATATAACACATAATGTATCTATTGTTGTCCCAAATGTTTCTTTCGTTTTATAAGAGAAATAGATGCGCAGCATTTTTTGTTTTACATTATTTTATTGAGTTATGTATGATTCATTTCATGCAATTCCAATTGTCCATTTGATTCAATAAAATAATAGAAAACAAAGAATGTTGTGCATCTATTATTTCCTTATAAAACGAAAGAAACTTTTGGGACAATCGAGCATAAATGTTTTCTAACGTTTCACAGACTTTCATAAGTCACTATATTATCTATACATATTACATTGATAAATATTATTAAATTTTATTTTATCGTCAGTATTATTCTTATCAATAATATTGATCTTTCATAACGCCGTGTAACTTCGGGATTACATAACCTACATATCTACGTATTGCATATTTGATTTTATGGTTCATCATTATGTTATTGTATTTCATTAGTACTATTATGTATACTAAAGCCAAATAATTGCTTTATTATAACTATTATTTTATTATTAATTATTAACTTTCGGATTAAGGTAAAAGGTCTCTCAGAGATAAACAGAATTTTACTTATCAAGAGTTAAAAGAAGAAATTCACGTATAGAATAAAAGATTTTATCTTTTGAGTGTCGAATATATTAAAGACAGAGAAAAACAATTCTTTTGTATCTTTCGCCACTTTTTATTTATTAAAAATATCTATTTATGAATATTAAAAAAACAGGAAAATAATATTACGCGTTTACTAGGAAACATATCGAAATATCTAAGAAAAGTTACCACATAATATAATTCTCTGAAGTCATGCTTCGATTGAAAGAGAAAGAATAATCTAAAAAGAAAAAAAAACATGTAATATCAGTGAAGTATAATCAAGAATAATAAAAATATTAAAAAATAGTCATATTCGTGTGGTATTTGCATTGAAACATAAACTTGATGAAAAAAAAGTAAAGGTTTGTGGAAACAGAAATTTAGCATTTGGCAAAAAGTCGTGTAAACGTCAGTCGAATATTTGGAGTGAGATTCGAGATTGGTGATTTTTCATTAGGAGATGAAACGAAGGGAAAGGTTGGGAAATACCAGCAGCGATAACATTTTAAGAGATATTACTAAATATAATCTACGACAAACAACAAGAGAAATAGGATTTTGAGCGAGAGAAAGTCATTCTACCATTATTCGTCGCTTGGCACGAATAGGAAAAGTAAAGAAAATGGGTGAAAATGAGTTCCGCGTGAGTTAACCGATATATCCAAGCTTAGACCAATAGATATAACCATCTGGTTATTTCACAGAAATAAATAGAATTCATTCTTCGAAACGTTTCTCACATTTTCGACGAGAAGTTGAACGAGAAGTTTACATGAAAAGTGGAAAATTTTGTAGATTTACGTTGATCTGATGTAAAACGGGGATGCATATCGTAGGAAAATTATTCTCACGTTTGAAGAAACAAATGAAGAAATCACGTGTGCCGCTGATTATATAAAAATCAATCCTGTTACATAACCTAATAACATGTGACACAAGCAAAAATTTATCGAAGTCATACAACGATTTAGGGAATAAAATATAAAGTTTTAATAAATAAACTGTAAGCTTGGAACTTTTGTAAAGGAGGATGTCAAAAAATGGCCGCTTTTCGACCTTCTTGCGAACCATAAATTTGAGAATCTCTGAAGGAACGAAAACCGTTACTAGCATTTATGTGAAATGTGAAAGCAAAACGTAAACTGGGAAAGTTGAAAAAGACGAGCGCAAAGATGAAAAAATGGCAGCCAAACTTACCCACGCATTATACTTAATCTTCGTCTTCTTCGGATTCTGATCCACCTACGAAATAATTCTTTAGAAATTCTGCTGGTAAGTGAATTGAAGTTTGGAATCGAGCAAATCCGAAGTATCATAGAATCATTGGCTATTGTTCTCGCGTAACAACAATCTGATACTTCAGATTTGTCCGATTTCAAACTTCAATTGATTTGTCAGCAGAATTTCTGAAGAATTATTATGTCGACATGGACGAATAATCATACTGTAGCTGGAGCAGAATTTGAAAAAAATGAAGATTAAGCGTATGTAACGCACGGGTGAGTTTGACCCACTACCACTTTTTCATCTTTGCGTTCATTTTTTTCAATTCGCCTATCACGTTTCGGATAAATGCTAATAACAGTTTTCGTCCTTCGAGAGAAATGCTCTTAAATGAACCGTGGTGCAGAAATAGCCATTTTTTAACATTCCCCTTTGATTTTTAGGTTAGAATATGAAACATTGAACATTTATCGATGGATAAGTTGTGAATTCGAAAATGTTTGAAATATGAAATTTTTAATAATTCCTTAACGAATAAATTACTTGGAAATTTGCAGAAAAAATAAATTAATATGTTATACCATCTAAGAATACAATATTTATGTAAAATTGATTTTATATCTCTTGCAAGACCATCAGTTAGAGGAATTACATTTTCAAGTAACGGAGATGCAACTTGATACTTGCTGTTGAAACAGAATCCGACAAATAATTCATTATTTACTTCATTAAACTGCAAAAAATAACAGACGAACAATTTTATATCTTTCATAATTAACAGGATAGTCGCGTGTTGTAAACTTGAATTAGCGAATACCTACTGTAGAAACGAAGTTGAGAGGATATCAGTACAATGTAATAACACTGATTCACGAAAATGCAGCGGCTACTTCATTTACAGCTGTCAAGTATGAAGATTCCTGTTTCATTAAACGTACTACGTTTCATTATGACCTTTTGTTTGCTTGGAAAACAAACGTACTGCAACAAATATCTGCATTTACACGTTTCAATAATTCCCTAATCCTAAACTTAACACTAGCCTTACCAGACTTGGTCAAATGACCAGTTTCAAAATTTCATTTTAGGTTGTACATTCATTGTTATTTCTTTCGTTCATCTAACTTTATATAATTTCTTGTATTAACAAAAATTGAGAAATTGATTGTTCAGATAATATAAGGATTTACATAAAATCAGATGAACAAAAGGAATAATAATGAATGTACAATTTTAAATTAAAGTTTGAAACCGGGCCTGGTAAGGTTAGTGTTAAAGAAGAAAGAAGTAAAATAAACGATGAAATAAAACGCAAATAAAATATAAAAGCGTAGGAAGTGAAATTTAGTGTGAGTATTTATCGCGGAAAGCAATGAATAAATACGGTGTAAATATATAGGTATATACGTATAACACGGCGTGAAATACAAAAATTACTGGAAATTCATACGTATATAGATATAGGTATCAATTTTAAACTTCCTTTTGTCTGCTACTGCATATCTATTTCTAAATGTCCAATACTATCGAACTGTAGTTTTGTATCGGACGGCAGAGTTTCGAATTATTTAACACAGCGATTCTCAAACCAACGCTGTACGTCGCACGTGCACGATGTACATTATGAAATATTTATCGTCGATGTCAGATTAGATGATTTTGTTGAATAATTTTATTAAAATCGAAATAAAAATATATTTCATTTGTTTTTAGTATCATAATTAACCAATCAAGGACCAAGCAGTAAAGTAGCGCATAGAATTTGAGTAAACATGATACCATTGCACGATGACGAATTTTAGAAGTATGGGAATTTGAAATTTTGAAAATGTTGAAGAATTTTGAAATTTCGTACAATCAAAAATGCGAATGATGGTACTGAAATTGTTCAATCTCGATATCGATATCTATCTATTTTTACATTTTACTCTACTTAACCTCACTTTTCGCATCGTTCCATAAATATTACTTTCAAAAATTACTAAAAAAGTAACGAAGCCTAAAGTATATCAAACCAATCCCAACCTCAAATCTCTCTCTCAAAGAACAAACAAACAGTGACCCAACAAAAGAAGAAGAACACAACTCCAACCATGAAGGAAACGACAACCTAGCCCTTACAACTCACAGCAAAGTTATGTTTAACTAACGAAAGATGTTCTTACTTAGATAGGCGAATGTAGTGAAGCTGTGTGCGGGAATGAGAGAAAGATCGTGTTAGTTGGAGTAGTTGGCGTGGAAGTTTAACGAAGTGTTCGAAAAAGGTAATCGTAATAGGCAGTGAAAGGAGAAAAAGAACCTGTCTTTACCGGAAACGGAACTGGTAACTGATGTAATCGAGTGATTAAATAATTAATTCATAATCTTCATAGATTTCAGTGACGAAAAAAGGAGAAGAAAAACTCAAACAAAAAATAGAAAAAGAGAAAGAGGTAGAAGGAGAAGAAAAAGAGCAACCATGTCTGTATCGGGGACGAAACTGATGGCTGATGTAATCGAATGATTAAGATATTGATTCATAAGCTTCATAGATTTCAATGATGGAAAAAACGAGAGAAATCAAGCAAAAAAATAGAGAAAGAAAAAGAAATAAAATGCAGCAGTATCTGTATTGGAAACTAAACTGATGGCTGATGTAATCGAGTGATTAAAATATTGATACAGAGGCCTCATGGATTATAATGACAAAGAAAAAGAAGAAGTCAAAGAAAAAATAGAGAAAGAAAAAGAAAAAAGGAAAAGAAGAAAAAGAAAAAGAAAAAAGGAAAAGAAGAAAAAGAAAAAGGGAAAGCAGCTATGTCTATATCGGAAACGGAACTGATGGCTGATGTAATCGAGTGATTAAAAAATTGATTCATAAGCCTCATGGATTTCAACGACAAAAAAAAAGAAAAGGAAGAAGAAGAAGAAAAAAGGGGAAGAAGAAGAAGGAAAAGGGGAAGAAAAAAAAATTAATCCGATCGTTCTGCACGGTCACCTCGTCCACGGTGGGCGTCGAGTGAATCGTGAAAGAGAAACTCCCCGGTGGAAACCCGCCTAAAAGGTGGTCGGAGGAAAAATAACAAAAGGAAGAGTTTGAGCAAGAAGTAAAAATGGACGCTGCTGAAGTTGGAACAGACGAAAAAAGAATAGGTGGAGCACTTTGGTCGAAGGAGGAAAGGAGGGGAAGGAGAGGAAAGAGTAGTGGTGGGGGAAGTTGGAGATCGAAAAAGTTTTTTTATCGACTAATTGGTTCATTGCCTTATTGAATATAGTAGAAATGGTATTGGACAGGAAAATAATAACGAAAAAGAAATCGGTCTCGTTGGAATTAGGAGAATCGGAAGGGTAGCAATAGGATGAATGTGAAACATGAAATATACAATACATATATCTAATTCATAAATCGATGGATACTCACATCAGTTGTATGTGTTAATTTAGATGATCTTTAAATGTGCATACAAGTCACTAATAGGATTAACTAATTATAGAAGCAAAGCGGTAGTCTAATTGCAATAACAAGATAGGTTAGGTTCAATCATATAAACGTGATAAAAGGAAAGTACGCAGTGAAGATGGCGAATGTTTCTCAAGATTAACGGTAGTCGTAACGTAAGAAAAATATACTACTATTCGGAGATCAGATATATCACTACCATGCGTCAATTTGTATATTTTTAAAACACGGTAACATAAGTTGTTATTATTAGTAGGATTAGCTAACTATGAGAGTAACGGGATTAACTCGTCCTGTAGAGCCTACATATAGAAAACACGATATACAGTAACACAGTGGATATTTATAACAGTTTATCAAATTATTCAACAATTATTATTTGTCTTTTCGAAATAGATTCGTTTTTGGCAGTAAATACTATAATAATACGGACTATAATGCACTTAGATCTAGGAAAAGAATAGAGGATTATATAACTTTTTTTAATGAGATATGTAGTCCATTAATCTTTTTCTTGGGTCCGCCGATTAATACTTTAATTTATGACCTCACTATATCTCTTCCACCAACTATACATTCAGGCTAGGGATAAATGACCGTTATAATTACAAGATGAAGCTGACACTTATTAACCGGGTGTAATAGAAGGAAAACTAAATTATATTATATCTCCAAAAACCTTATCATAGACCTGTTTTAAAAAAAATTACATAACTTGTAATGAAAAATTATATACTTGTTCAAGAAAAAATTCATATACATCAAAAATAGATAATTATTTTTTACCTTTCCTGGATATGCAATATACACTTTAAGGTTAAGTTTAACTATTCATTCGAAAATTGTGTACATTCAATAATATTTATTTACAACAAAATTCACTATATCTTTTGAAATCATGCTTGAATTAATGAAAAGAAGGTAAAGAATGGAAAATTATATGTCCTTTATATTTTATTTCGCTTCTACCATGAAAATTAAATAAGAGTTCTTTTATTATTGCTAACACTCCTCTATTCAAACAAAGGCCATTATCATATTATGTCATGTATTGTGTCTTCTTACAATGCTAATAAAATTTTAAAATGTTTTATACAGTGAATACAATATGAACATAAAAGTTTTTATGATAAACATCTAAATACTTTTATAAGCCAGTCCATGTCAATAGATATGACTTAAAAGATTAAACCTGGCAAATGTTTGGCGACTTATGAAAGGCGTTGTACTTCTGTGACCTTCGATAAAGGATATAATTAGAGAAATCGTTTTGAAGGAATTTTCCTCCCAAGGGATATACTTATACTTCCGGTGAAGAGTTTGGAAGGAATGTAATAACTCTAGGAACATTAAATCTTCCGCTAACTTTCTCATCGATCGGAAATTAATTACGCCGGAAGTCTGGTTAACGCCCGCGGGACTGATTCTTCGTGACTTTCCGTTTTCGCCGCACAGCTCCACGTTTTTTTCTATTTTCTTGCTACTTTTAAATGCTTCAGAGAGAAAACATCTTCTACAAATTCGTATACACATATTTTACAATTCAATCGAAATATCTTTGCAACTGTGAAGATAGTAAATAAAAAATAACTGTTTTAATGAAAATTTAGTGACTCTTGTGGCACATAAATCTGTACAGCAAAATTATTAAAAAATTTGACTGTTCAAATAAAGAAATATCTCACCTGTTACGATTATTTTTAAAAATTGGATACTGTCTTCTCGTCAGGTCGAGAAATATGCGATATCTCATTGTAAATATAGATATATATGTCACAAAATATTACTACTGCAGTTAAAAGTATAAAAAATATCAAAACTCAAGATATTGAAACATTAACCAAAAATAATATCATAATATTTGAAAGTCTTTAATTTTCATGTCCTTTGTATATTTCACTGCAATAGTAATAATATTTTAACATGTATAGATAGGATATACAAAAGTTAATTATAATTGTTAAAGAATAGAATTTAATTTGCGTGTGTTTGACTGCTACATTGAACGCTATTTTTTAATAATTATAACTGATTTTTTTACATTTCTACCAAGCGATACAATACAATGACGTGAATAGTATCTGTTTAATTGTTGCTAACGATAAGTTTATATCCACTAGAATTTTAGCATAGAATAACTTTTATGAATAAGAGAAATATACCTAATCGCCAGGTCCCTATATAAATCAACAATTCTTAATATCTCTATAGCAATATGCCATTTTGCAAAAGATTTTAAATCTAGATATCCATCCACGCTTTGCCGTGGTGCATGTACGACTAGTACGGCCCACGCGACAGACACAATCGTGCAGTTAATCCCATCGCAAACTTCTCCAAACCGAACTTGCAAAACTCACAATCCCTCCTCAAACAATGCTACCTCCCTTGAAACACCTACAACGGCCACGAATATTCATCACCAGTGTACTCGATTGACAACTCAAGAAGTAACAATGTAAAATACTAAAGCAAATATACAATCAAAAGAGTGGCAAAATAGATGAAAAAAAAACCTTTATTTATTTGAACGAAATTTTAATAATTAACCTATTAATCAGAGAAGATAATTTAATTCGTCAAACGGATTCTTAACCTTTCATACATAATAACTGCCTTACTTACGATATAATATATTTGTATCTTATAATACGTTCAGATTCCAGCTGAAAATTTGAAAAATAGATTTACAGAGGTGAAACTCGATCTATTTGATTCATTCTTAATGTTTTGATTATAGCCATTCCTTATTAAACTCCGCTAACAGGTTAAGCTAACTGCTGGCGGTTGAACTCACGCACACTAACGTGAACGTCTGTTATACGAATTTCAATTATGTTGGTTAATAACATAAATTCGTCTCGTTTCTATATTTACAACAATACATGTAATAACAACAGGTCTAATTTACTACACAACATAATTTAAGTTCACATGTGTTACAACACATCACATATATACAAATTATTTACCCACCAACAGAGTCACGCGAATAGAAATCTACTCTAACCAAATAAATAAAACGAATAAAACACCAAATTACAAGGGAAGGATAAACCTAATCCAAATCGAAAAGTTAAAAAAAGAAGAAAATTGAAAGAAAGCGAAGAAGAAAGCAAGGGGAAGAAAAAAGAGAAGAAAGGCAATATCAAAACCATAGTGTGTGTAGTGCAGGTGTTGACACACTGTCTGGCGTTGAACGAGAGGGATATGCGTGGAAGAGGAACGAGAACTGATACACTAGAAGCACCCTGTTTGAAGGGGGAATAGGCGAGATAAATAACGGTGAAGAGGAGTGGTGGCGTGTAGAGGAGGGACGAGTTGGTAGAATGACAAAGAAGGGACGGTATATGAGAGAAAAAGGGAGACATTGAGCACTGTAAAGTCGATAGGGTAGGTAGAGAACGCTAGAGTAGTAATGGTGGGGATAAAGAGTGAGGACGCGAATGAAGAGTGTGGACGAGAATGAAGAGAGGAGAGGGGGAGGAGAACGATGGGATAGAAAAGATGAAAACGAGAGGACAGGAGGTAAGTGGGGTAGGGGGTAGGGGACAGCAGTTGGAGGGACGATGGAAAATTGCGTATACCGGGCCGAAGGATAGAGCGGGAAAGTGGGCGTGCTCTGTTGCATGGAAGGTGACAGAGATAATGGGCATGAGGAAGAGGAACGAGAGTAAAAATGAGTGAAAGACAGTGGAAAAGCCTGCGAATTGTAAAGACAGACGCGGTGGTACACAAAGAGCCAGCTGCCAGAGAGAACTGACACTCTTAAGAAGGATGGACGGAAAAGACAATGCTTCGTTGGGTGGGAAAAGGATAGACGAGGCAGATGTGTATAGGAGGGGAAACAGGAGGAAGTTCAAGAGATAGAGGAAGAGAGGAAGAGAAGAAGAAAAGAGAGGAACGAGTCAGGTGGAATTGTAAAAAGGAATGTAGAAAAGGTTGGAAACAAAGAGGGATGTATGTGCAAAAGGATTTGAGGAAAAAAAAGAAAAAAATAAAAGTGAAGAGAAAGGGAGAAACGAAAGAAAAGTATTGAGACGGAGGAATTAGCTAGACGAATTGGTGAGATAGTTTTATTCGTTGCCTTCAAACGAAGAATCTATTCTAAGATACCGGAGTTGTTAGAGGTAAGGGTGTAGAAGTTGATTAAGAGGGTAGACCTGGTAATGAAATGAATAATAAAACGGGCTACCGCTAATTGAATATCAATGATACATACAAGATACCGGGGGACTGCAAAAGAGAAAGAATCGTTTCGTAATTGAATACTATCTGATTCGGAATACAGTTCCAGAACAGAGTAAGGAAACTTTCCCGTAAAAATGAACGAGGACGACGATAGTAGCGAGGAAAAGGAGTTTTCGGGAATTCCAGCGCGATCAAAATTCAGTGAGAGCGTAAATTTGTAAAGACACGGACGAAAGCCGCGGTTCTCGTTCCGTATGCCGTGGAGCGTGGCGACCGCTTCTTCGGGAAATAATTGAATAATTCATTTCGTAAACTACAATTTGAATAATTTCGAGTCTATTCGCGGGAATTCGCTCGCCTCGTTGGTAATACGTGTATAAAAGGATACTCGTTAGCAGGGAGGAAATTAAAAAAACGAGAACAGAGAGAGAAACGAGTATGAAAGAAAGTGGGGGGAGGGGGAGGGGGAGGGGAGGAAAAAGAAAGGAAAAGAGAAAATGGAAACGTGGCGGTTGGGAAAATTAACCTTACTTCTGGAGGCAGGTGGTTCCCTCAAATATTCCTTTAAACCTAGTTAGAAAAAATTACATAATTAAGTGGCCGATATGACCACTTCTGACTCTGATCTTGCGTCGTGCGAACAATGTTTCGTAGTTCACTGTACTTAGCGTAGAAAATTCTGTTTTCGCCCTTTTCTCCCGTCATCGCATCCTATATTTTATCCTATTATCGTTTCATAGTTTCTATATGACTTGGGAATTTTTCTGTTAACATGAAATTGAATTTATTAGAATTACACGTTGAACGTCGTTCCCATTAATTAATCCCCTGTTATTGTTATCGGATACTACTATACCGGTATAGGCAACAGAAAATATGAAAAAAGATATGAAAAAAGAATATGAAAAGATCGGGATTAAAGTTATATACGTTTATCCGTGTCTCACGTTAATGGTGATCAATAACGTTCTGCTCGCCCTACTTTCGGCTCTTTCTTTTTCTGCGATAATTTATACGAAACGGCATAAAATGATTTGCGCAACACACACACACACAATGTATACACACGTATATACAGTCATATATCAAAAATGCAATACCTCGTGGTCATGGGTCCAATAAATGGCGGTCGGTGGTTCGGGGCTGTGACGTACCACGCAAGTGAGATTCATGGTGCTGTCTTTGTTTATGAACATCTCTGGTTCTCCAACGATCGACGTGACAGGTTCTGGACAATAGAAAATAAAGGAAAATATGACTCACCATACGTAATAATTTCTCTTTGAATCGAACAAAAACAAACACGAAAAGAACGATGCGAAACTAAACCGACCAATGAGGAAGGGAATATATAAAACATACGCTATGTTCCTCTTTCATAAGGTGAAATTCACGCGGCGATGCTGTGCACACAAATTGGCTGCACGTACAATTGACGAGGAAAAAAACAACTGTTTAATTGAAATTCACAGTAAAGTCAAAATTGCGAAAGAATTCTCTATAGCTACGCTTGATTGCACGCGGCAAATTGTACAATTGCTTATGGACACGTTGGTCGTCGATTCGACAGCCGTTCGACTGAAATGAAATTAACGAGTATCCGGTGACGAAACAAGAGAGACAGGCTGATTCGACGGGAAGATTGCGAAACACAAACACACGAATGAAGAGTAAAGAACAGCATAGATGTGAACTTACCGACGACGGAGAGGTGCATCGAATGGCCGATCGGTGGTGTTGTTGACACTTGACACTCGTAGATCCCGGAATCACGACGCTGAGGATATTTCACCTGCAGCGTCCAGTCTTCGGTTCTGGGAAAGTGTGATGCCACGAATCTTTGGTCGGATGTATACGTTTCAACGCCAACAGTTAAAAGATGGATATCCCTGTGCCTTACCCAGGAAACCTACATACAGGACAGGCACACGCCATATGTATATATATATACAGGTAAACACGTGTTGTAGCATAGAAGGGATCAGAACACATAGTAAGCACAAATCTCATAAGGTGAACATAAAGCAGATTTGAAAGCGGATCAATGGTAACCAGCGGTGCTATCACGTGTAAGTAGATACCGTTGAATAATAAAACGACCATCGACGTGTAATTTTGCGTGCGAAACTATTTAAAGTTGAAATCGAACACTTGCGTTTAACTATCAATTCGCATGAATAACTGCTGGAAATTGATTCCATCTCTGATATCCGATAAGCGGCGGTCCATTTAAATAATATTCTCTATCGGCTACCGAGAGATAGTCGTATATACCGATTATTTGTTGACTTTTCCATCGAATAACCGAGGAATGCTTTTTTAAGCCGTGGCTAATACGCGTATCGATGTTAATTCGAACAATAGAGTTTTCCTCCCACTACGGATGAGGAAAGAGAAAAAAAAAGGAAACACAGACAATCATAGAGATTTACTGTACCGTATTTTTCAGGGAATGTTCAAA
Organism: Bombus pyrosoma; assembly: GCF_014825855.1. Classification (NCBI taxonomy): domain Eukaryota; kingdom Metazoa; phylum Arthropoda; class Insecta; order Hymenoptera; family Apidae; genus Bombus; species Bombus pyrosoma. The sequence continues at coordinate 4,304,756 of NC_057776.1, forward strand.
AAACTGTATAACGTATCTCTCTGATTCTCATATTATCTGACGCGTAAAAACCGCTCGATGGGAATTCCGCGCCGATGACACGTATCACAGGTGTGTGTACACGTGCGCAATGTAAGAAATGCGATGTTGCCAGGACAACAACGACAGCGTAGATATCTGTAATTAATGCTCCTGTAACGCGTCCTGATATATTCACAAACATCAATTTGCATCAGTTGGGCACACCGATTGTTGTCGACTAAATAATTATTAACGTTATCCGCTACATGACAAACTTTTTGTCTGTGTGGGTCTCACGTATACGACACACATACCGAAACAAAATGCGATCAGATATGCATGTGTGTATATATGTACATGAAAACCGTTGAATATGCATCATTCGATGTACAGACTCTCTATCTGTCTGTCTGTCTCTCTCTCTCTCTATCCCTTTCTCCCTCTGTCTGTCTGTCTGTCTCTCTCTCTCTCTCTCTCTCTCTCTCTGTCTCTCTCATAGAGTCAGAGTAAAATGTTCGTACTTCACGCCTTCAGCGATCGTCATTGATTGCACGCTGATGGTTTAATGCCATTTGTTGTTCTGGCTCGTTAAACCACGTTTCCCTGGCATGCGCGCGCGCTCGTGTGTGCTTCTAAATAGACTACAAATTAGTATTTAGGACATACCGATAATCGGTACGTCGCGTCATCATCGCACAAAGGAATATTAATGAAAAAGACGTGACGGATAACCGTGGGTCCTGGCTATATATACGCAGATGGATGAAACGCCACCCTGTTGGGTTTTTATAAAACGCACTTACTCAAGACCCTATCCATCGTATCCTGACCGATTGTGATTAACCAGTAGCTATTTAAAATTTAAGTAGAGATTAAAACGTTATTTGCAATTAAAGCTGACTGAAGATAGGCTGGCCAGACTTGCATGAGAATTATAGCGTTCGGTAGAAACGGTAGACTGAGCAGTAGACTTTCGAAAAGGACACGCGCGTGTACCGCGATGAATTATGCACCGGATCGCATAAGTAGCTTGATGGAACCCTGATATGTGCATTTACCGCACGACACGTGATCTCTTCGCGTGCTCTCGCTATTCCTGTTACGTCGGCAGTGCTTTTTTCGATACACCATAATATCCTTTCTTCTCTAATGAGAGACTTCTGACTTGTGTGACTCCGGCAACAGCACAGAAAGGAGTAAAGGTAGAACGAAAAAAAAAGAGACGAAGAGAGAGAAAAAAAGAAACTTTTTTGAAAACAAAGTGCACTCCGTACAGCGTTATCGGTGCTTCGCGAAAGAAAGGTTGAAGAGGAAACACGGACAGGGATTAAAGGAGACGGGATAGGTGGAAGGAGTGGAGGGTGCACGAAATAAAAACTGCTCGGCCGTGCGTATTATAAAAAAGCAAAAGCTTTCTGTTTTACTTAAATTTCTCCGGTAAATAGGGGAACTATAGGTAACGGAAAAACGAACGATAGAAAAGAAATAGGAAACTTCGCTCTTGTACCTATCTGTATCGCGATAGCTAACTTCTACTCCGTTATACCGTAACCGTCTAATGGCCGAACTTAAATTGTACATTTCGCTACATTATGCAGTATATACCAGACCGATTCTTTCATTTTTTTCTCTCTTTCAGAAACACAACCGCATTATACTCTCTTTCAAAATCGTCATTAACTCCATCGAGCACATATACCTGAGCTTGAAAAGCGCTGCTGTTGCCATCCCATTAACGTTTCCAAGCGAAAGTAATTACGAAGAGAAAAATCTCCGCGAATTATCGAATTTCTATCCGTTGCTGACAGCCGATAATCTCGTTCGCGGACAGAGACCACGTGACTCGCATCTTTAATAGAAGAGAGATTACCTACCGTACGATCGCCCAGATTCCGTACTCGACAGGTGAGGGTGGCCGTTTTGCCAACCAGCGCGGTGACATTCCGTGACGCTGAGATGTCAAAGTAAGGTCCACGGTCGAGCGGTTCCAGTGCCCGATTCTCGTGCATCTCGGAATCGGATGTGCTCCGGGCAAGTCTTTGCACTTTAAGAAGAAACATACACGGAACAAAACCAAAACAACCTCGCGCGCGTACATGTAAAGATTATATATTGATATATATATACACGCACACACACAAACACATACATATAAACAAACACATAAATGCAGAGAAAAGCAGCTTTCAATGGGCTCGCTTCAATCTCCAGATTGCGGTGGATTGTTCTTTGACCCGAAAGATTATTTCCCGTGCTTCGCTGCACCGCGAACCGCTATAAGGCCGGAAATCGCGAGTAGAATAGAGAAAAGAGGAAATGTTCGCCACGTTTCGTCATTCGTTATCGGAATTTTGTTAACTCCTCGTGTTTACCGCGGAACTCTCGTACGCGCCAGAGGAGGCGTGTACGATATACGGGCCAGAAGTGGCAAGAAATCATTTTAACGTGTCCCGAAGTGGTACGCGGTAAAAGGCCACGTATATAATACATACGTACATATGTATATCTGCACGTACACATATACGTGCATCTCCTATTTTCGGGTTCGGACATAGACCTTGCCTACGTTTCGTCATAAAGTATTAAAGTAACTCGGTAAAGTTTCAACGCAGCAGTTTCAGAAACTACTTTATCTCATAATACGTGGCAGTGAACTATCGCTGGCAACCCGTTCTGTCACTTTTCTCTCTTTTGTGCGTATCCCGGTGGAAAAATATATCGCACCCCAAGTAGCAGCAGCAGCCGTCGCGTTATTATAACGAATGTTCCCAATATTTTCATCGCGGTACCCGTCGTTGCTCGTGTAACCGCGATTATATTCGTATTCGTTGTACCTGAAACGGCGTGCTTTATTCGCCCCGTTTCATACCGCTTACAATCAGCAGGGTATACACACGAGAAATTACCTCTTTTTCTCATTACCTATTATTTTCAATCTAAACAATTTTTCAAAGAGAAATTCTTTTCAAACCGGGGGGGGCGAGGTTGAGCGGCGGGGTGAAAATTCAGTTAAATCGTTTTAAAAAGCATCATTGTTCGGGCAAACTACGATTACGCAAACCGATTCAAAAAACAATCCGCCTTGAACAGTTAAACACGTGGCTGATGAATTTCCACTTACCCGAAAACAATAGACCCAGAGTAAAAAATAAACTCTTCATTTTTTGTTTCTCTCTCTCATATTCGATTCACGATGTCGCTTGATAGAACCGTCGCGTTTTTCAAAAAAATCCACCACAATCTTTGTTTCAACCGGCGAGATGTATGGGAAAAAGGAAAAGTAATGGAATAGTAATACGAGGTTTATATGAGACGAGATAGTGGGAGATAAGGGAGTTTTCGCGTTCTCTGTGATCACTCTTCCTCGAGACCAGACTTTCACTTATTAATTATTTCCATCGAACCGATCCATCCCATCCGCGATGCTTTAATCTTCTCCCTGGTATGGTGCAATAATCCAAAATCGAGCGTTCGATACAGCATTTCGCGATACAAAGACTAGTGTAGAGATCAAACTCGTGAAAGGAGATACGAATCGATAAGCATCCGATTTTCCTTTAGTTTTTCACTGAATGTCGCCATTATGTCTCCGCTATTCGAGATCTACGCGTTGGCATGCATAGAAATCGCCCCCGATACTTCTTCCCCATAATAGTCCGTCTCACTCCCACTTACGTGACACTAGTACTTCTCTCTTCCCGCTGGAACGTGCCTTTATCCGTGAACTACTTAATTGACCAACGGTACATAGATGAACAAAACCTCTCTTTTTTACTTCTTCGTATTCTTTGAAATTGAGGAACAAAAACTATCTAAAAGAAAGGGATATTCATTCGACGACTTGTACACCGTGTTCTTATAATATATATTCTACTATGCAAATCGAACGATCTCAACTGATTTTCATTCTTCTGTACGTAGCAACGGGCGGTGGAAAAAACAAAAAAGTCTAGGTGTAATCTCACGTTCTACTCGTATTTCGTTACTAAACGAAGCGAACGATTAACGTAAAGTAGATGATCTAATTCTTCTGATTCATGGACCGTGTTGTCGAACGAATTGGAAAAAGAGGAGTATGCGTCTGAAGCGTGTGCGCGGATGGATCTTCTCTCCTTAGTGAGTTTGGTACGTTGAACGAGGAGCGCGGCGAGCGTAGACAGAGCACGATAAAACTCGTGTACGAGTATCCGAGCGAAACTGACAGTGCATGCGACACGGCCCGGGAGAGACGCCCTGCCATCTGTCCTTGCACACGCCCCGCTTTCCCTCACCCGAAGTCAAGGGGAAGATGGGGTAGACATCGTCCGGCGCAAGCGTATCCCTTTAGTTCTATAACAGGCACGCACACAACGATGCATAACGGGGTGAGCGTGCAGCATCCCTAGTCAAGAATCGAATTCCATACCGGACCGATCGTCGTCCTCGTCGTCGTCATTGTCGTACACGTGTCATACGCACCAACACACGTTATGCACCGTAACAAATTTCATGCAGCGCAACGCAAAGTAAGAGTAAAAGAGAGAGAGAGAGAGAGAGAGGAGTCAGTCTTTTGCATCGTTTTCCACGTAAACGGGCTGGATCGAGCTTATCGCTTCGATCGCGGTCCGTATGAAAGACAGTAAACAAAACGAGGCTGTTTCCTCGAATGTTTTTGACCGTTGAAATTGCTTGGACCTGGCTATCGAATGTCGAACTATACTCATCGTAATGCGCCCTTTAGAAATGCAAAAATATTTGTCATTTATGCGGTGTTTGCGACTATCAATGTATTTTGTATTTTGACCTTTTTGAACGTACGTTTGATAAATAAATTTTCAAAAGAGATTGAAATCGCTTCTCGTCATTTTCGGATTTTTGAATTTTGTCATTTATTAGATTTAATAAACAATTAATGAAAATCTAATAATTATATTTCTGTTGTATTTATTCCAATTTAATAATAATAAGGATTTAATCAATCCTTTGAATATGTATATATCATATAGCGTGTTATAGATACAAGTATGTTAGATACAATTATGTTAGATACATGATATACATATGTATATACGTATAGATACAAACGATACGCGTAAATCTCGAGAAAATTTGCCGTTCAAAGAAGACATTATGTGAATCTGCTTGGGACGAGAAAAGACTGAGATAGGGTGCTCACTTTAGGAAATCTTCCATGGAACAAGATTCTGGCTAATCTCGGATATTTCGTGTTAGCGGGACAGATGTTGGGTATATCTACGTTTACTTAAGGAACGTCGTTGCACATTTTTCACTGAACGTCAAGATGGTTTTACAAGAAGAGGTTGAATAATGGGCGTTTGTAGTATCAGTCGTTGGAAAGAAGAAACAAGGAGAAGCTTTAGGAAGTACCAAAGCACACCACCCCCTTTTGTTCTGTCGAGTATAATGGACATGCATCGCGTCCCTTTTCTGCTGCTTTTTAATGTATAATTTACACGATGGAATTGAAAGAGAAATCGATGCCCTAAATCGTTAGAAGTGAAACGCACAAAAGACGTACAGCTTTGGTATCAAGGGATTCGACTTGAGTTTTCTCTCTTCGTGAGAGATTTCTTTCCCTCTTTTCTTTCTTCTTTTTGCCTCGGTAATCACGTAACAGTACGCGATGATCGAAAGTAGTGGAAAAAGCGCAGATTCAGTCGATGGTAAAACATGCAGTGCACGTTTTTCCGATAAGTTTATCTTCTAATTTATTTACGGTTCAGGCGCTTAAGAGCAAAGAATAAAAACGGAGAAATACAGCTATAATTCCTCGAACTATATTGAAATTATTCTTCGATCTGATACAAACATTTCTTTGAAAATGATGATATACACAATTATTTAGCGCTATAATAGAATTTGTATTTTACATTTGTAACATTATAGGCTCGTTACTAAATCGTAACGTTGCATTGTAATCAGTTAATTGATTAATTATATATGACAATTAATTTATGGAAATATTATATATTATGCTTAATAAGCATTTAGTTTGTGTGGTTATGAACATCTTCGATATCAATGATTTCGATAATAGAAGCTTCATTATTCGATGTTACAATATCGATTATGGTTCGAGTTTCAAATTTCAAGATGGTAGTAACGTGAACTTTCAAGTTTTATAGGTTATGTTACGGAATGATGATATTACGAATCCTTTGCTACGACATCCAAATATAAAAATGTTATCGTATTTTGGCTGTTTAGCTATACGGAGTGATTCAATTGATTAGAATTTAAAAATTATGTCATACGTCGGAATGTAAATTCTACCCTTTAACCGATCGATCGGTCTGCGAAAGCAAACTGTGGTTCCTATAAGTTTAAGTACTTGTTTTCCGTACCTCGCAAAAATGGATGACCAAGCTTGCCCGAGATGCAAAACTACCAAATATCGAAATCCATCATTAAAAATGATGGTAAACGTTTGCGGTCATACGTTGTGTGAAAGCTGCGTGGATTTGTTATTTCTGAAAGGTTAGTATCTTTGAGCTTAGTAATCGTTAAGAGAATCTTGTCATGCAAACTTTGTAGGTTCTGGATCATGTCCCGAATGTAAAATTCCTCTGAGAAGAGCGAATTTCCGTGTACAATTATTCGAGGACCCTATGGTAGAAAAGGAAGTAAACATCAGGAAAAGAATTCTTAGAGACTTCAACAAGAAGGAGGAGGACTTTGCAACGTTAAGAGAATACAATGATTACTTAGAAGAAATTGAGACATTAATATATAACTTGGCTAATAATATTGATGTAGTAGAAACAAATAAGAAAATAGAACAGTACAAAAGAGACAACAAAGATCAAATAACAAAGAGTAAATCTAAGATTGGTAGAAGCGAATATGAACTGGAAGAGATGATCGAGTTAGAGAAACAGAAAGAGGAAGAAAGAAGATTGGAAATTGCTAAAGAAGAAATTGAAGCTAAAAAGAAAAAGATCCGTGAAAAGGAAGCATTAATAGACGAGCTTACATTTTCAGAAGGAAATGCAAAGAGCATTGTAGAGACATTTGCCTCTGTCATACAAGCATCTAAGAAAGAACAGAAAGCAGCACCTGCTAAAGTCACTCAATTTAGTACAGGAATTAAATTTAGTAATCAGGGAGGTCAGAGTTACATGCCCATACCAAAGATCGAAGAAGGTCCTCTGTATTGTTACACTCCTATTAGACAAGGGACAGATGGCCCAACACCTCCTAGTTGGAGAGAATTGCAAGCTCGTGGATACGTTTCTCATGTACGCGTTGAATCCTCAGCAGAAAGGGCAGGTGGATTTAAAGCACATGTTGCATGCTTAAGAGCATTGCAAGAATCCATGGCTGGTTTATATCACAATCCCTCACAGAGCCAAACAGAATTCACAACTGTATAATTGTACAAACTGTTTTAATACCAAGAAAACCATATCTCTAGTTTTATATATAGGATACGATTAATGATCGTCTAATTGTCGCATACAATCCAAAATCTCTGATAAATCGTTACTCAATAAGTAATACATGCCAAGTTAATTACGTATATGTGATATAATCAGAAGTTACAGGTATATGTGCCTTGTATATTTATATAATTTAGTATTATATATTGTATATTATGATTATAACATGAACACTACATGACTGTAGTACCTGTGCATAGATTAAGAAACAATCACTTTTTTGTTTCCATGCAAAATAAAATTCATTTTGTTAAAAATAATAATACATGTTAATAATTTTCTCTTTTTCCTTACCATCGGCGAAAGATAAATTTTTGTTTGTGTTGCAACATTAATAGCGGTGTTGGTTAAAATTAAATATGTACATATTATTACTATTGCTAACTGTGTAATGTGTAATCATCAATCACAAACACATGACATTCAATGCTCTTTTGAGTTTCACATCTTGATAGTCGCTTGATTCCCCATACGTAGTTTTATGTCGCATGTGACGTTATCGGTTTAGTACAATACTGGTTTGAATTAGAATTAAAGTCTTATATGAAATTATAAATAAAATATAGAACAGCATATGCTATAATCGCAACAAAAGTTATTATTAATTATAATTTAATATCTAATTTTTTAAAGGGCACAGGATATAGCCTTCAAGAAATTGTTAAGAATATTTAACCGCATTATATTTGTTTCTCCAGTAATTTTAATCTCGGAAAAAATATTTTGAAAATGTTTAGTTATTGAAGTGTGCACGAATGTGGTAGAACTCCAGGGAGTTAACTCGTATGTGGACTCAAATAATCATATTTGGACATTGAGCTCGACTTACCAAATGTAATATACATGAATGGATGACAAAATCTCATTGTATTGCATTCGATTTGATTGCATTTGCTTCCTCAAACCTATGAATATGATCTGATTCTTTGGTTTTGTGCGGGCATGGAGAGTTACATTCCATTCATAAACACTTAATAGTTACACTTTGTATTGGCACTGATTTTATATGAATTAGTTAAATAAAATTAAAAAATGAATTAAAAAATGAATTAAAAAATAAAGGGTTATTTCAAAGATTTCAAAGGTTTGGTTCATTAAATAAAATAAAATAAATCATTAATTCAATTGTTACGAATTGATGGTATTGTTGTAAATTAATATTAAATTGTCATAAAATAATTAAATAATTATTATAAATTAATAGTTAAAATGTTAAAAATTAATGACTTTAACGTCATAAATTAATAGCTTAATTTTTGTAAATTATCAGTTTAATGTCATATATTAATAGTTTAGTTGTTATAAATTAATAAGTTTAATGTTATGAATTAATAGCTTAAGTATGATGAAATAATAGTGTAAATATTAGAAATTAATAGTTAAACCATTAATAAGTAAGCAAAAGCTCTTTCTCGAACTTCACAATGCGAAAGTTCAAGGAAAAATGAGTTCGCGCGCAAATCGAATGTTCCTTATATGCTCGATAACATATCGTTAACGACGTTTCGAAAGGTTAGTCGCCTCATCACGATGTGCTATGTTTACTAATGTCATGAAAAGAAGTTTTTTTATTATAACACAATCAAATTAAATAACTTGTTAGTTGCAACTTACCACCTTTAACAATTTGTTACAATAATCACGTTTATTACTTTTATATTTTTTTACGAGCTAGAACTAAATTTACATTTCTTTGGTACTTAGGATTGTGTTAATCTATTGTTGATCTATTAAATGCTATTTTGTGACAAAAAATTTGTACTGCAATATATAAACATGAAATTGACCACTGGTAAAGAATGTACACCCATCCCGAAGAGAACATAATTTACTTATACATATATATATATATAATGTCTGAATTTATAATGATTACAGATTTCTCGAAATTTTTTTACTAAATCTGTCATTTTTACCACTCGTGGTAATATGTTTTAACAAATTATAAGTTTGTTTAATTTAATTTTAAATATACACCGTTGCTCAACAATTAATTATTAAAATATGTTTTCGCATACACAACTCTGTTTTACTTTCTAATATAAGAATAATATAATATAAGAATATAAGAATCTAATATAACAGATTTCACGGTCAGATAAATGAGTTTAATGATCATAAGTTTATTTAATCTAGTACTGAACTGAAGTTTTGTGTGAATAAACGGAGCGTGTTCAAGCATATAGTTCAAACGGACTTATAATTACAAGTATCGCGGCGTGAAGTTACTCTGATTTTTTTGAAGGTCTGTATTTCAGAATGTGAGTTATGGAGTCCCATTTAACGTTAGGTCTATCTTGTTCTTAGTTAATAAATGGAACTTCGTATCTCACGTTCTTAAATGCCAACCTTAGAAGAAATAAGAGTGTTTCTTATACCCTCTAAGATTTATTATGGCGAACCTTTTAACAATATCAGGCATTAGTACTGATGATAATAGAACTATTGATCGACTGTAGGTATTTTCCAACATCAATGATAAATGGAACAGAAATCGAGATGATCGGAGCATATATAATTTAATTCCATATTGTAGCATTCTTTGTAAACGATATTTTGTATCAAAACATATCGCAGTAACATTATTAAAAATAAAAATTTTAATAAAAGATTGACAGTGATCGACAGAGCAATCAAAAGGTACATGACCAATTATCTGAACAGTAGAGACCTATCTAGAAGGAAACACTGTCCCCCACCAATGTTCTTTTTGCATTTAAATTAATCATAAAGGACCCATTAAAAAGAAAACATTATAAAAGCATATTTTAAATTTTACATAACCTTACATTCAACCTTTTAAAAAGTACTGATATTAATCAACATGTTTTACGTATAATATGCTGCTATCGCGATAATTATAGTTATTTTGTATATGTAGTTATCAAAATATAAATATAAATGCATATTTTTCAGAAATTCCTTTATCCTGAAAAAATTATAATAAGTTACCATTATGTTGAAATCCGGAACTTCCACTTAATTAGTTCACTTCATTTCACTCAACTATAATTAGATAATTGTGTAATAATAGTGTACAACTGTCCATTTTACTTTACAAATAACAGTAATAAAACGTACATCAAATTAATAGCAAATTTATTTTGTGATTTATTGTGTGTATTCCGGTACTTTACTTGACTTATTCCAAATAGAATTCTCAAATTTCCAATATAAATACGATCTTCGAACAAAAACAAGTTTCGATAGTAGTTATTTAGATTGTAAATAGAAACAAATAAGACGTTTATTTCATCGATCAATATTTACGTATCGAATTGGCAGCCGATTCAAATAAATCAATAGTTGAAAAGTAGATAAAAGGATACATGTAGCCCAAACAACAAAGAAGTGACAAGTGACACCATTTTACTTTAGTTGGCTTTTCGTGAATGTAGAGGTTAATAGAATGTTTTCATTAAAACATCTGTTTGATGACTGAAATATTTATTTTCACATGAAGTTTACGTTTATTATAAACAAGTGAATGATACAGAATGTAAAATAAAGATCTAAGAACATAAACCAAACAGTATATTAATAACATGCATTTACTTCGACACATAATTTTTTAAGCCTGCAATATTATAGGTCACGGTATATATGTACATATTTTCATTACACATAACTGAATGTATATATATATATATACATATATATATATATATACATATATATATATATATACATATATATATACATATATATATACTATCATTTTATACAGTTATGTGTATATATATATATACTATCTTATACATGTCCATATCCAATATGTATGTATATATATATATACATATTGGATACATTCTAAGAATTCCACGGATCGTAAATGCCTAACAACTCTAACATAACAAACATAACACGGCACGACACGAAACGATGCAAAATACACGCAACATATGTAGGTAAACATGTGTAGTATTTGCTTGAAAATTCTCGATTTCAATTATCTGTTTTATATATATGTAAATCTTATGTTAGAAGAAGTGATGTCTTTTGAAATATATTTAACAATTATTCAGCAATTAATAATATTAATGAATCTACAAATATCAAGTTGTAGGTTATAGATTCTTTTTCGGAATTTTATATTGGACACGATAATCAGATGAATTGTAATTTGTATTCTATTACATTCTATCTACTTTGGAAATTACATTTAATTGCTATACAAAAGAGTTTATAAATATTAATGACTATATTGCGGATTTATCGTATACATATTTACAACGGAGCAGTCATTCGGAGCTGCAAAAATGTATATTTTATTTAAAGAATAAGACAAATTTTTATATATTTAGGTTATAATTTTTTAATTGCGATCATCAAAATATGAATTTGTATAAATATTCCAACAATTTATAATTTATGACTCGTAAGATTTCACAATAACATTCACAATAACTTACGTGTGTAAGTTAACTTTTCTTATTACTATATATGCATACAAAATACAGTTCGATTATCGCAACGAAATCAACTTGATTTTCATCGATCAATTCGTACCGCAGTTTGGGATCTGAGATCTAGAAGAATCGCGATAACATAAAATTACTCACGCCGCTGTCCCGACGTTTCATTTTTCTATTATGAAAATATTTTAGTGTCTGTGTTTCCGGAGTTTCCGAGTAAAGTCACGGAAACAGACGGGGTTGGCGAACGAATCGCGAGCGAGCGAGCTTACGCGCGAACCTCGGAGTCGGGACGGAGTGCCGAAATGCTTAATTAACGCGAGTGGAGCCTCGGTGGGGGGACTTCCGCGATGCAGCCAATCGCGCGGTAGCAAGTGACCGGAGGTTCCGCCCATCGAGAGAGCCCCGTTGCCCTTTTCCTCGTGACTAGCAGCCACAGTACGTACGCGAACGTTCATGGAGTATCGTCGCGTTCGTCTTCGCTTCGCATTTCCAAGAGGAGCCTCTTATATTCTTCGCGCAGCACGAATCACGAATTTTTAACTTTTACTTCAGTTACATTAACATTTATATACGACATAATACAAATTCTCACATTATTCGTGCTCTATTACCATCTGTAAAACATTTCGCGCGCTGCGAAGCTCGACTTAATTCAAAATTCGCGGTTCGTCTCGCGGTATTGTGTGGTCAAAGAGTGCGTGTCGGGACATAAAAAGTAGCATATTTTTTGATCATTTATCGTATTTGTCACGAGATCAGTGATGTATACGATCCGGGAAACATGTAAGAAACACAGTTAAAAGGAAGAGAAAAGAGAAAAAAAGAGAAAGCCGTCGCGTTCTCAAACTACGTCTGGAACAACGATCGAATCGGATCACGGACGACGTTCGATCTCGATCTGTCAGCCTCGGGATCGACTGCCGATGCGAATCCTCGATCGATATCGACGCTCGTAAGAATGCGTGGCTGAAACGACGGACGACCTTGTCTTTTCTTTTTTTTACCATTGAACCAACGAACGAACCAGCCAGTGTCCACCACGCTTTTAACTTCGAATCGAAATTGAAGATGCGGCCCGTCGTCACGACCTTCTTACTCGTACCATTGCTGTTCATCGCGTGGCAAAACGGCGCGCAGGCCAACTGGTGGTGAGTTTGTACAACACGATTGTTTATGTCCACTGTGCTGATAACATCTAGTTCGTGTCATTAAGAGGCTGGATCTTCCCTCCAATACACACTCGTATTATTCCCTTCGAGGGGCACGCCTTGTGTCGCGAATAATTTAAATACATCTCCATACGACTCACTGCTGACTGTAGAAAAGATAACATCTTTTTGTTTTTCTTTTTTTCGTTCTTTAACATGTTGACTGCCACACGAATTACATATATTTTGTCCTGGAAGCCACAATAAATTGAAATACCATATACTGTAAGATTTCATTTCTGCAAAACATTGTATTATATTTGCGCACATTTTATCTTCCAGTTATGTAAGTCATAAAAATTTTTTAGTCACTGCATGACTATCGTGGAAGTCAACATAACAAAGACTAACGTTGACTTTACGTCGAACACCTTTTCAGTTGATAAAAATACTTCATGGAAAACGCGAACGTGTTTTGTCATACAATATCTCAACTTAACCTATAACACTGGTTTTTGACTTGATAAGCAACTTGTGCGATCTGATCTGTTTAAAATGCAACGAGTATAGTGAGTCACAGAATTATTCATAGCTGTATTTATGTGTATACGAAAATAACGTAATTGTGAAGAGAAGAAACAGATTAACAGATCTTGCTAAAAAATAAGTATGTATTGAAACTTATTGAACTTTGGCATAATGGTATCCTCTGTGATGAAAAGAAATTTAATATGTAGTACTGGGATCGGATGATTCTTGAAAATATGAAAAAAACCAAATAGGTATAATCATACTACTAGACTAAATATTTATGCTGTATAGTCGTCACTAGGGTAACAGCAAAGGGTTTACAGACATACATCAACTACTTAAACATGGCGCTAGTCCCATAAAAAATAATAAAGTTTTCCATACTATCAGTCAATTATTTATTTATTATTTGTTTATTTTATATAACATTCTTGTATTTTCTTTCTAAATTATTATAACTGGAAAAATACTCAACACCAGCAGCAAAAAGATATAGATACTTTTATACTATTTAGCGATTAAGGAACAACCTGAGAAAGCCGCATTTTAATGCGAACTACATGACAGGTGTAAATTAAGAAATATTTTCAGATATTAGATCAAATCTTATACATGTCGCAGTGTTCGATTTTTACTCATTTGCAATGTAGAGGTACCAATATTAAGAAAAAAAAAGTAGAAACAAGTTTATCAACAGTATGTTCCATAAAACCCAACGTCAAACATAATAAACGATCAATCTGCTGCGCGAAAAGTGTGCGACAGTAATTCGTGATAGTCGGCGTAAACGAGAGGGCCGGCGGCCGGTCGCGCGCCGCCCGTTTATCTACGATCTACATTTATCCGATCGGAATATCCGTTCGCGTAGAACTCTCTACTTTCCGATCATGACAGTTTTCTTCGGGAGACGCATGGCTAGTCAATCGCTAGTTCCCTGAAACCTACTATTTATGAACTGAGTGAAGTTGGCACCTCCAAATGCCAAGTTCTACACAAATCAAATAGCACTCGTTTGTCTACGATTTGTCCACATTTGTCCAGCTATGTTTTTCGTTTTTCCACCCATGAAAAAAAGATTACTGTTAAATGAAAATTAAAAAATACTGTGGACAATTACGTCCCGTTTAAAAATCAACGAAAATGTTCGAGGGACGCCAATGTAAAATATTTTAAAATCTTCATTTGATGATAACCTCCTTATGAAGGGTGGACAAACGAAAATTTTGGACAATGTGAAAACATTGTGGATAAACGAATACTGCTCGCTTTTTTGTAAAAATTCTTGTAAAAATTGTATTGGGAATATCAACTTCACCTAAATATATTTATGAATTATTCTATTTGCGAATCGTCGAAATTGCGATCGCGGTGCTGATATATACGGTGATCTAGCATTAAATTTAGCAATATACAGTTGATAAATATTATTGATTTGTTTTCATTCGATTACTTTTGATAGAACTCATTAAGTTCAGGTTAGATTTGCATATGAAGAGTTAGATTTGTCAAATCTTATTTATGTATATGGGTTAACGAATGTAATTCCCCCGTGAATTAATAATAGTTTTATAAAGATAATTTTATAGAATTTTATAGTTTTATAGAGATTACAAATTTCTAAGACTCGATAATCCCTTGCTTAACTTATGCGCAGTGAGACAATGTGCAATGCAAAATGTTTCACAGAAAATGTCTTTGTACAGTTCCCTTAAACACACTGTAAACAAAAAGCAAATTTGATGTGACAATAGAAAATAAAAACTCTGAAATAGATTACGTGAACTACTTAACAGATATAATACTTGAATTATGTTCTTTCTACCTTCCTTCTATACAATTTCTCCCATACGAAGAGATATAGTAAAAGGCACAAATCTAAATTGGCCGCCATTTCCTACGTGCATATCCTAACCTAATCCTTTCTCAGCGATATCTCTGCATAATCTAAGAAAAATATTCCAATGATTACATCACAGACTTTGATTTACTCGATTAAAGTTCCTCACATATAGGTACTCCACGGTTTTACTTCTAATTTCATTTGATGCAATTGCCAATTAATTATCGTCGCTGTAGCATGACTATCGCGACCGTTCTTATGAAACTTATTACCGTAATGAAAAATTTTTTTCTTTTCCAATAGAGGTCATGTTTCGTATGATTAACGATCCGGTATATGTATGTACTTCTATACAAGTTAGTTAGCATGATTAGAAATTTATCTCGTGAGACTGTTTTCGCAAGATCCTTCGAGAGAGTACAGTCGAAAGAATGAGCTACTGCGATAGTCGTGCGTGTAACCGATCGAGTTTAGCGTGAGACGCATGTTCGATAGGAGGCCGGACTCTCGCGAGATTATGGTAGCATTTTTATAGGAGCTACGATATGTTTCCGCGGCGTAAGCGTTTATTTTAGCGTTTGAAATACACCAACGGCAAATCGCACCCAGATATGTATATTCGCTAGCGTAAAGGTGCGCGTTTCACGTTTCCGTACATAGAAAGGCACGTACATATGAAGGAGACGATGACGAAACGTCTGCTTCGAAGGACAATTTTCTACAGATCGTTTCACCTATTGTTTGTAGATATCGCCCGATTGCTGTTTACCTATATGTATTTGTCTCGCTATAATCTCAAACGTGTCTCACCAATCGTCAGTATCCGCGTTTTTCTTCGTTTTAGTAACATGATTTAAAATCACTTTTTAGTAATATTTATATATCAATTCCTTTATCTTTATTGGTTGTGTCGGAAAATTGCAAAATAATCTACAACACAATAGCACTCAGTGTCACTATTTTTCACAGTTTTACCACTAACAACAGAGATTACTGAGGACAAATAGCGTGAACACTACGTATATAGAAGATACAAATTATTTCTATAAAAATATACAAATTTGCAAGAATATACATTATTACTTTCATGAAAACATACGCAAAAATAAAAAGTTCAGTTGATATTTTAAAATGGAAATCAAATATCCTTTTTGCAAATTGCCAAAATAAGATATAAGAAAAATAAAAAGAACACAGTTTGACGTGCCTATTTATCAGTTACGAAAGTAAGCAAGTCACGAGAGTAGCGAATAGTTGAACGTAAAATTGGCCGGTCTAAAGTGCCTTATAGACGACGAATCCCTTTCGATCGGACACGCGAGTGGCATGCACGATCGGGGGAAGCCCCGATGATAGCGATGATACGCCGGTATAGAGGATGCACCGGGCGAAGTGCGTCGATGGTGTCGACGCGCCCCTGCAGGGCACACTTTTAAAACAAGAAGGCCGGCACGTTGACGTCTTATGGTCAAGCAACGATTCCACCGGGCAGATTTTATTTCCGACAAACTGGTTCCTCGAGGCGATTAATCGGCTTCGCTGGCGGCACCAAGCCTTCCGGTATATACTTACATATACATAATACATATACCGATTCGCGTCTCTTCGCCTGTCGCTTTATCTTGCTCAGTCAGTCTGGGCGAACACGCGACGCGTGAACTGCAAACGCTTAATAATTCACGTTAAGTCGCGCCTGTTAGCCTTGCTTTAACGGACAAATAGTCGTTGGCTTTTCTTGCTTCACCGCCTCCTCCCCCTCCCCTCGACCACTTTGTCGTTCGCACGGTCGTACCATCTTTAGGAGATTTCTTGAAGCCAATCCTCCTTAACACTCGCGCGATAGTGAATTTTTAGATCCAGAAACCAATTTTGTTTCATTCATACTTTTAATGAATTTTTTATGAGACTAATATTTCTTGTCTTACCTATCCATATATTTTATGATTGGTCATTAGATTACGTACTTAAGTACGTATTGTATTTGCTGTACATTTATACATACAGTAGTATTAAATCTAAGTACTTAACCTAAATAGAGATTTATTTTACTTCTTAGATATTATAATGAGTATTTAATTTAGATATTTTATTTACTTTTGCATTTTGTGTATGAGGAATACATAGTCTATTAAACATATAGATACCATTGATATCTCTAAAAAATTGAGATATTTCTGTTTTCTAAATTTTCACTCAAAATCATCATATGATATAGATATGTCCTATACATAGTTGCATGAACGTTATATATAGTTATAAGATTTGTGTCTAAAGAAATGTAATGGCGGCTCTCTATGTATGTATTATTTCGGCTTTAGTGTTAATGTATATTATTGACCGCTCGATTATTTCAATAAATTTCGTCTAACTGTCGGTTACCATCGTCGTGAATGTTGCGTTGGAGTAGTGTACTTGTTATTGAAAGATGCTCCTCATAGTGGAATATCATTAGTATTGTTCGAAAGTTCATCGCTGTCAGTTATCCTAACCTCTCCCTTTGTGGAGCGTATTGTGTTTGGTGATTCTGAATATGAAATATAGGAGAAGGACAAACGTCGAGTGATTATCATTAGCTGAAGCTCTCTAGAATAGGGTAAGTGAATTTAATTTTATTGATCGAACTCCAAGTCGGTTTCCGATTGAAGAGTATCAACCTTTTTGTATCTGTACAGTTTCAAGCAATATATGATAGGTTACAGTCATTGAAACATGAAGATTACACAAATAACAGCACGAAAACCAAAAATTATCACAAGCAAAGAATATGTAGGTAACTATATCTAATAAGATTCTTGTGAACATGCGATCCGTCGATAACTGTCACGTTAGCACGACACGTACAAGAGAACCAGCCAGTAAGACAAGATTTTCATTGAAACGCTTGCCAAGTTGAAATAATATTTCCGCGGTGAAACGAGTGACACCTCGCCTGGCCGTCATTTTACAATACTATGTACTGTTACGATCGCGTCGGTGCCGCATAACGGTATGGTAAAAAAGAAGTAAGTACAGGGTCATTAAACAAACCAGTTTGATATTAAAGAACGTCCGTTCACGTCTAAATCCGCCGGCGGGTGAGTACGCGTCATACGACGGAAACGATTTCACCGGGCATAGGATACATTGGCGCTGTCCTTTCAGTCGTCACGAATAGTCACGATCACCATAAAGGGATAGAGGACGAACAGTATGTCGTAAAGTAAACCATCGAGGTTTTTAGTGCGGCGTAGGAACAAAAGCGGGGGAGGCAGATAAGACGGGACGGAGTATCGACCATGAACAGAGAACAAGATTTAATAAAAGCATCTTTATTGCCCGAACGCGCGAATGTCCTCCCCCCTTCCACCTTTGGAAACATTCGAACGCGTTATAGTTGCACGCGCGATCTCTTTACGACGAGCGATTAAAATTCGTATTAACGACCGAGCGAGAGTGGCGACCTTCCTTTCCACGACCATGTTTCGCCGTTAAATTGCTCGGTCATCTCTGGAACGTCGATTTGTCCTTCTCTTTCTCTTTCAATCTTCTTCCCTCTCAGAGGTCGTTGCTTTATTTCGCGAGCTTTAATCCGGCCATATTCCGGCCGCCTTGACCGTCGTATAAGTCCTTCGCCTATGGAAAAGAAGAGCTTCCATCAGTTTAACGCACGCTCGTAACTCGCGCAAATGGGCTACCTTTCTATAGATCCGATTGACGTTCGCAGCGTGTGCGAGGCAGAGAGGGAGTAGGTTTACGAACAGGGCGCGCTCTTACGTCGACGAATTGCCTCGCAACGCGTCGGTAGGAACCCGTCGAACCCCAAATTGCGCCTCCTTGCGAGATTCAATGGCAGGATAAAGTCAAGACGACCCCTATACTAGCCGTTGTTTTTCGCGGCGGTAGCATCGCTTTATTGAAAGTCCAAGCACTCGTTCTGTAAGTAACAGGAAGTTATGATTACAGTGGATATGTGTTCTGACGAATACGTCATTATACATGTATATTAAATATACAGAGTATTTTGTAGTATGAGGAAACCACTTCAGGAATTGATTGTATAGCTGAAAATAGTGAGAAAGTTCATATAAATGTATATTCTATTTGGTCTTATTTATGAAATATAACGAGTTCCTGTCATGTTTTATTCACTTTATAGAAGATGCTCAAAATGATCATCATGCATTTCAAATCTTGCCATTGATCTGGTTATTTTCTTAGTACGTAGGCACACATTTCTATGAACATTTTTTTATTGTTTTCTGGTGTACCATCAATTCCTGAAGTGGATCCCGTATTTTGTGGGCCACCCTATATAAATTCTTACGAGTATATGGATTTCTTCAGATGTTACATTCGCCAGAACACGTATCCAGTGTAACCATAACCTAATAGTTCCAATATGAGATATGAATAAAACAGTGTCTTCGTGTGTCATACTACTTTCTCTCATTTATCGTAATACTGTTTATAAGGTTAGTATAAAAAGTTACAGAAACATATATACATACCAGTTTCGTGTTTCATAAAAGCGGACAGCATTGCCGATAACAGGTTCCCGCGAGGGCACCGTTCTCCTCAGCCCTTGCCGGAAAAGTAATGGAATTAGACGCAATGGTCGTCTGGCGAATATAGCTGACCATTTGCTTCCACACGATCCGATAAGAAGTGTTTGGATTCGTTGTTTTTGATTAACAAGTTGTAAGGGAACCGAAAATAAGCTTCCATAGACAAAATTACAGTCGTTGATTCGTTTATTTGACGTCAAATGGGTTTTCAGCCATACCACTGTTGGTTAGCCGCCATATTGGATTACTTAAATTGTCGGTTTTTATGACGCCATTTTGGTCATCTGTTTCCATTAAACACTTATCTTTAGATTTTTTCAATACAGATGAATCTGTCTTTCAGTATTCTGAACCTTCTTGCCAACTTAAATTATGTATAAATTGTTTTAAATTATTCATACATAAATTATTTTACACAAGAATAAAAAATTTGGGGACAAAATACACGAAACTGTCTTTAGTCAGGTTGTCTTGCGTAATATAAAATCGTAAAATTAGAAGCAGGACAACACACAAGTTTACAATCTACAATTTTCAACTTTTCGATTCATTAACTTCATTAATTAGTAGTCTATTGCATAAGAGAAGCTAATAATAACGCCATTAGCAACAAAGCGGAAACACAGTACAAACAAGCAATAAATCACGGTCTTATGAAGTCACTTATTTTGAATTACAGCTGACACTTTGACCGACCAAAGATCCACTCCGTACTATGTCCTCCTAGTCCTAATTAAACCTGGCGTTAGGCGAGTCCGTTGATAGAAAACAAATACTATCGGCAGGGAAAAAGTTGTACTGCTCCCTCCATAGCTTTCTCCTCGCGACCGTAAATCACCGCAAAAATCACGTATACCAGTTAAGGTAATGCTCAGAGGGAATAATATATGTGAGACCTTTAACATCACTTCGCAAAAAGTGGCGGGGAGCCTCAAAAGGCTCTGGGTGTCTTCATTTTCTACGGATCGCGTGATCGAGATAGCGGTCTTCTGTCTTTTTGTCTGGCCACCTATAGTCGATCGAATATACCAGTGGTAGAATTCTCGTTCGAAACAGTTTGCCCGGTGAGCGCAATTAAGATCGCGACGTCGATTCGTGTTGTCTTATCATCTAGATAAGTCGTTTGAAGACCGTGGCGTATTTCAGCATTCTTATATCGTCGTCGATATCGAATCGAACCAATCGAAACGAATTAAAGATACAGGGCGGATTTTCAAGTTGCATCCTGGTACGTAGATAGGTCAGTTTATATATATTATTCATCTAAAAACGAATAATGAGGTGATTCATCTTATATCATTGTATCGTTAACTTAAAAGTTTGAACGATTCATTAACGATTCCTTTTATTATCTTCCACTAGTTATTTCTATTTAAGATTAGGTTATTTACCAACTTCAAGTAATTGAAGGTAAGAAATTCCGCTCTCTTCTTTTTAACAGCCTGTATAATTAAAACAATGAAAACACACAATAAATAAAATTAAAATCAGAAACAATGAAATGTGGATCTTTGTATAGAAATAATATAGAAATTCCTACAAATTCAGAATTGATATGTAGTGATGAAAAATCGAATGAGATTTTATAACCTATCGAAATATATAAACATAATTTTATCTGAACAGAACCGTTCCGTTACCGTTTCGTGTCTGACCGGATAATATAAATTATAAACCAACTAGAACGGAGCAAAAACCTAATAGCGTCCTGTTTTGTTTAGCGTGTCTATACTTCTCGTTTTACGTGGTGCAGCACGGTGATGTTGATGGGTGTGGGGGTAGGCTGTGATCTCTTCTACGCGCGGCTTCCTCCTCTCGCTCGAAGAATCTCCGACAAAGGATGCCGCCGCAAGCTTTCGGAGCATACCTTCAGGACTTCTCGGCCAATGTTTCCTTCGGGGCCCAGATATATTGTCATAACGAAGAGGCTATCTCTGGGGGATGGCTACGA
The DNA here is from genome assembly GCF_014825855.1 of Bombus pyrosoma. NCBI lineage: Eukaryota > Metazoa > Arthropoda > Insecta > Hymenoptera > Apidae > Bombus > Bombus pyrosoma. The sequence continues at coordinate 4,326,627 of NC_057776.1, forward strand.
CATACTCTGTCTCTCGTTTTCTTTCCTTCTCCCGTCTTCTGTCTTTCTTTTCTTTTTATTTCCCTCTCTTTCTTTCTTTTAGTGGAATATCGCCGCCACGATTCGTTTCTTCATAGTCTTCTTCTTCTTCTTCTTTTTCTTCTTCTTCTTCAAGTTTTCGTTCGATGACCTGTCCTTTCCTTAGTTTACTTCACTTCTTTATGTTTACTTTTCCTTGTCATCAACGCCACTCTTCTTAAGTATTGAAACTTGGTACTATTCTCATTATATATAAACCATTGTTCTTAAAGTTTCGTTTTTCCTCTTTGGGACACAGGTTTTGGTGGATATTTGCATAGGTTAAGTAATTACATGTAAAAACAGGATTCTTTGATTGTGAAAGATTCAATATTTCATGATTAAAGTTGAAATTAAGTTAAAATTTTTCATTTAGAAAATGTATGATTTTGTATACTTGTGTTAGATTCACTATGACCATCGGATGATCACCTAGAATTCGTCCTATTTACATATTTGCGACAGAATTTTTCTTCATATAAAATAGAATAAAATAATATTTTAGAGTTTATAGTTCATATTTAAAATTCAAATTAGAATTTAAATATTTAAGTCTGAAAGGATAGCAATTTCTTCAACTGATTACACTTTGCTTTAATAGTGCTGCAAGGAACATTTACACATATTAAATATTTAAGACCAAAGATTAAGCGTTGAAAATCAACCATAACCAAGAAATGAAAAATTCTCAAGAAATTGAAAGGAATTAAAGGAAAGAAATTATGGAAAAATCGACGTTCTACGACCATAACGATTATGACGAGAATGTTAACTGTCGGATTTCAATGAAACCTCTAGGAAACACGTTCCGCATCAAAGCCGTTTGCGTTTGCACACCGTCGAACGGCTGAGAAAAGGGAGTCCATTAGGCGTGCGTATATACGCGACGGCACGTCGCCGTCACACGCGACGCCATACGTCGTTTCAGCGATTCGTAATTTCCTTTGGCACGCCGCGGTTACCGCCATGGGATCCATTCTCTTAACGACACCGCAGGACTCGTTCGCCAGCGCAAAAAATCCGCGAAAATTACGGTACTACCCGATCACCTTTGCGGTTTCTTGCGGATTTTTTATAAGTTTTGTACAATATCGACAAAAAATATTTATGTAAAAGACTTCTACATAATTTAACTAATTTGCCCTAAGTATATTTCATATCATTTAGTAGTTTCATATATGACTATAAAAATTGGATATTGTGAGAATGAATGTAGATCTTAATAAAAAAAAAAAAACACATCATTGGAAAATAAGAGTTTGTACGAATACTTTTTGTAGACACTGTACATATATACGCACAGCCTCTTACGAAGTTGGCCTTTTATGATATAAGCAGATTTCTCTTCATTGATTACAGTGTTGAATTACAATAGAATAGCTAACAATTTTTAATCGCGATACATTATGTTATTATCTATATTACATTACTTTATGTTATATACTATTTATGTTATAATCATAGAAATGTTATATTAGGTTATCCGAAACGTGTCTTTCTTTTACAGGCACGTCTTTTATAACGATGCATCTTTATACAAACATGAAACCTAATCTGTCGAACGTTGTAATCTTTATCTCGATAAAACAAAATGGATCATACGTAATTCGATAAAATAATATAACACGGAAAATGTTGTGCATCCATTGTTTCTTTATGAAACGAAAGAAACTTTTTGGACGACCTAATAATTAACGTTTTAAGATGCGAAGAGTGTACCATATCTAAATGCGCATGTCTAAACAAATAGAAGGAAAATAAATGGATGTGTCGTCTTCCGTAACTTTGTGGTGACAAGGTGACATACAATATTTTAGATTAAGACGCTATCCTTTGATACTCTTTGATGGCGTAATTGGTTGAGATCGCAGAGGTCTCATTTTACCGGTGTAGCAACAGTTGAAGATTCTTTACGACTGCTTTATCTTATACTTTTTTAATTCTAACTTCTATCAGGAATTTTGCTTTTGCTCAGTAATAACTCAATAGTAAACAAAAGAATAGCAACAAAATATTAAATTATTCAAAAACAGCTTCTACCTGTTTCTCCATAATAAATGATACTTTTTATATTTTATCGAAAATCTACATTGTAGCTAATAACTCAATATCTGCTAGTAAGCAATATTATAATATTTAAAAAATGTAAATGGATGGGCATCCAATTTTTAGGTTACATGTTATTTCTTAAATAATCATTTTGCTATGATGACACCTTAGATGTTATCAGTTCAAAGTTGAAAAATTCAAAATTTCAATACTTTAGTTCCGAATTTCAAATTTCAAAATCCCAATGTTTCGAAATTGCTTACGATACTTTATACTTATACTTCGTACTTTATAACACTTTTCAAGTTGGTCTGAGAAAATACAATAAATTATAATATGTACTTACTTATTCGTACAAACAAACGGAAGGTTAACAACAAAATACATGTGACTCTCGTTATATCTACTATCCGCTTGCATTAAAATTTTCAAAAACAGGTTCCTCGTGTTCATTTATAATAAACAATGGTTTCTATATTTCATTCGAAATCTCACGTTTCAGTCATGAAGTAAGCAATTTCGACGGAAGCGTATAAAGCGAACGCATCAATTTCTAACGGCTTCAATTTTGCCGGTTGGGTTCGGTAGACTCATCGCAGCGGGAAATATCGGGTCCGCGGAGAGCTGAGGCCAGCACGCGTCCAAACAACGTAATTAAAAGTTTCGTGTGCCACTAGCCTCGATAAACCACGACCGTTCCAAAGTAAATAGACGCAGCCCCTGGCTGGTTAATTACGTGCCGAAATACGTCCTTATAGAAATAATTAGCCGTAGCGTGTGCGCGTGCAAACAATCAAGGGAATGGGGAAAACATCGCGCTGAACCCGCGGCCATTGTTGCGTTATAATAACTCGCAGGAAAAATTCGAGCGAATAATAGGTCGACGACCACAGCCGGCTCGTTTCTTCAATAATTTTCATCCCCTCGTTGCAAACTCAATCGATACATCGATGTTTCATGTATTTTTTACATGTGCTATTAGATTCTACTTAAAGTTAGACTCATTTTGTTTGTGTTATTCTAATTGTAGGTTAGGATACTGTTTCGCGCAGTTACACTTGAAAATATATAATTGAAAAATCAATGATTTTAGCGGTAATCAAATAATATCCTTTAGGGAATTTATTTTTGTAAAAAATTCAACTGTAGGAATTTCTAATTTTCAAGATTCCAGACTTTTGGAATTTGAACTTCGATGTTTCTCACACATGATGTACAAATTTTGATGTCAAAATTTCGTAGTTCTAAATTTCGAAATTTTGATGTTTCTACATATCAAGTTTCAAAATTCAAATTTCTAAATTTCAAATCTAATAATTTCCGAAAACGGCCACTTGCACTTTACGTATTTCATTTATTTGCATTGTATATTTTTATTTTATATATCTGTCATTAAATACTATCTACTATATTTCGTAAAAAACAAGGGAATTGATGAAAGATACAAACGAGTTAATATTTATTTTTAATTAAACATTTTTCCTGTAGTATAGCTTCCGCAGAAAAGAAAGAAAAATTGGTGCAGTCAGTGCGAATAGCGGAAGCAACAGCAAAAGACTATCGACGAGACATACTTGTTGAACGTGTGGTTTATCTTGGGCCATAGATCACTCAGAGTCTAACGTATATGCGCTTTCCTTTTCTCAGCTATCTCCCGTTCTGCTACGACTAACCTGTCCTATAGCTTGCGAAGGCACGCCTTCGGAAGACACACGTGCCAATATCCGTTGTTTACGATGAGGAGCACAACTCGAGAATATTCTTCAAATGGAATTTATCCTGTTATCCTTTTATCCACTTCCGCTTGTTCATACTACAGCTAGCTGTGCAATTATTCATGTCTCTTTGGTCAATTTCTTGCAGCTTCGGTTTTTGTATTTTTATAGTTTGGTTGGATTTCAGTGAAATGAAAAATATAGTAATTCAGTAATACAAATAGCCGGGATGAAAAGATAAGTAATAAATAAGAATAAAACAAGTAAGAAGAAAAGATTCAGCGTTAAGAAAATGTTTTAATTATTGAATGGACTTGAAGAAGATGCATTCGGTTTTAATACTGACAAATAATCTATAAATGCTACAAAGGTATTGCAATTATAAAAGAATACAATTTTTTCTTATATAACGCACTCAAATATTGCAATTACAGGAGTTTCTACTTCAAGATGCAATTATATTTAATGATAAAAAATTGAGCGCAACGAAGGTATTACAATAACGTGGATAACTCGTCAAAGAGATAGAATTACATTTCAAATACTAAAAATACTAACAATTCAATGCAACAAAAGTATTTCAATCGCAGACCAATCGAAGCAGTAAAATTACATCTGCTTCTAGAAAATAATAACACAGTGCAATAGAGTCATTACAATTATGAGAATTGGTTTTCAAAGAGGTATAATTATTTTTAAAACTAAAAAATAATAGCTGCACAATTATTACGATCACAAAAATCACTCTTTAGAAGCAGAAGATTATCTTTAATAATGAAAAATAACAATTGTGCATGATAAAAACATTGCCATCACAAGATACGCTCTTCAAAGGGACATAATTATTTTTCACGCTAGGAAGTAGCAATTTAGCACAATAAAAGTACATTCTAATCATAGATTGCAGAAAATAATAATACATATAATGCAACAAGACTATTACAATCGTAAGTAGTAATCTTCGAAGAGATATGATTACCTTTAATATTAAAAAATAACAATCACAAGAATTGTTCTACAGAGGGTGTAATTATTTTTAGTACCTACAAAAAGTAACACCAACTGACTGCTACAAAAACATTGTATTTCCGAAAATTCCCTATTTCAGGAAACATTTATATTATTCATATTATGTCGTATATTATTTCCTAACCTAAGCAAATAACAATTGACAAACTTACAACAATAGGAAGTAGGGCGAGTTCCAATATTTAAATTTTATTTATTGGAAGAGGAAGAAAGGAATAGATTTCATATTCAGAAATGTAAAGGGTTATTCCTGCGGATATTAATTTATAACGCTTTTAAAACAACGACTTGATTTTGTTCGACTTTACTTAAATCAGGTCCCTGGAAAGTGGAGCTGTTTCTTTCTGGCAGCTTCAATTGGCAGTACAAGAAAAAATAAAACACATCGCAATCGCAATAGTTACGATCGACTTCGGTCTACTTCCGTGGCCCCACTTCTTCCCCTTACCCTCACCACGGCACACCGCTTTCCTTCTTCTTCCCTTAGCAGAGCATCTCATTTTTATTCCGTCTTCTCCTGTGCTTTCTCACCCTCTTGGACGTTATCCACGCTGGCCATAAATTACACGCTTTCTCCTTTTATCCGCGGCGAACTTAAGTAACTAGATCCGTAGCGGGGCTTGCGAGGGTTTAAACGGCCGATCCGTGTTCCTCCTTCCTTATACGGGTCTCTGTGTGCCCGTGTGGCCAGCCACCAGCTCCCCTCCACTTGAACCACCACGTTCTGTTTCGCTCGCTCAGTCGCTATATCTCTGTCTGTACGGCTACTCTCATTCCGAGCAGATGCAATTGCGTTGTCCCGCGGGGGCGAGAGCGTGTCGCGCAGCCGGACCAAGGGGTCCAATAATGGCAGCCTGAATAATACAGGGGACGCACAGGGCGGGGAAGGGTGCAGAGTCAAGTCGTTGTCGCCGCCATGCTCCTTCTCTATTCATGTTAAATTTCATACCCGATCCGGACGGTCCGTGGAAAGGCCAGACGGACCTAGCAAAGAAGAAACGCGGTTCCGTTTGGACCACAGAAACAGGTTGCTGGCGGGATTACGAAAACCGGATTTTGCGATGGTTAAACTACTATTAACCTAACTATCAATGGCGAGCTTTTCCTTTATTTAATTTTCACAGCTGTTCAAATGTAATTAATGAAAAATGATTTTTGAGTGTAAAATATATAGGGTGAGATTAGTATCTGGGTCAGGTTATATTTGTTGGAGAGGGTTAACCTATTAAATGACAAGTTCTTCTTTTATTCGTATTATTATTTTGATTTGTGCATGTTATTATTATATTGGTTATTATATTTGATTTTATTGATTTTTATTAATCTTCGAGTAGATTTAATGGCAATTGATCTCGATTTTATTAAATACACAGGCTGTTTGGATTCATAGTTAGATATGAGTAACTGAGTTAGGTTATGTCCTTTCTTCTATTGAGAAAACTGTTTTAATACTATTGGTCTGGTACTTGACGCACAACGTACTGAATTTTCAAATTGCTGTCCTGTGAAAAGCAAGATATGTGATTTACTGTATCCTCATTCTTCTTTCAGTTATTAATCTTAAAATATTAATCCTTTCAAATAACTTTGTATAATTTAACATATTTTTGCATAGTTTAAATGATGACCAGAAAAGCACATTTCTATAGAAATAATATCAACTCGTCTATAACATAACCTAATTTAGTAAAAGTCACAGGTTTAAAAGTAAATCTGTTATAAAACTATTTTATTCCCTATTTAATTTCGAAGATTTGGCTGCGTTTGAGGTTAGAACAGCTCGGTCGACTTACCGGTCGGCTTAGATACTTCACGGTGGTGAGTTTGTACACTCTCATTCGTTCCCGGTGGATAGTGTGATGGGAGGCAGAGGGGAGAGAAGATCGTCGAGAGTCGACAATCCCGTGGCCTGACATAAATTAGTCGTGGCTTAAATCCTGGCCTAATCCATCATAAATAACTCCGTGCAGATGCGTGTATATACGGGGAGATTCCGTCCCCTAAATTATTTCGAAAAGATCGCGGCCCACGTGCTGCATCATCCGTTTCAGTCTATCTGTGTGTAAGCGTATAAGTGTGTATTCTCGCGTGTATATGCGTTTGTATGAGTATGTCCGGGTCTGTATTCGCTAGTGTATATGGTCGCCGGTAATACGCGGCCGTATATGCCTCGTCGAGTGCTTAACCACCTGCCAAATGCACGAGGATTCTTTAATCCCCCATTGACAATTTGTCTGTCTCTTTGTCGCTTAAACGGCCATGCTTACACACGTTGAAAAATTTTTATCTTTGTTGGTGGTACTTACGTTTCATATCGTTCTCGTTATCTTTTTTATTCAGGTGGAATTCTTGAGTTTTAAGGAGAGACAGCCATTTTTTTATGTCGTTAAATTACGTTTTTAGAGAATGGGTGCGAGGTTCTTTGGAGCATGTAATAAATTTTTATTGAGTTTTATAATGGAATAAAGATTCACGAGACAAGAGGTTGTCCTTGGCTTTTGAAAAAGGGTTCATAAATTGTTTGAAGAAGATGACGTATTTTTATTATGTTTAATATTTAAACAAATTCTTCAACGAAGAGTTATTTGCCTTTGATCATTAACTGTGTTCATTATTTATGTGATCGTTATTAGTTATGTAACTAACATCTTTTTTATAGAGCAAGACACAGACCTAACCCCAATCATTAATACGTATATGCAAAAAGACTTCAACAACAGTCAACTCATAATTAACGAATAAAATTGAAACAGTCAACAAAATGGATAAAATGCATCAAGAAGCAAGATATACAAGCTTCACTCCCATCACAAAAATTCATCTAACAGATCACCACGCGCATATGTATACATATATTTAAATATTTACTAGGCGTATACAACTATTCTTTTAATAATTCAGTCGTCGATAAACTATCCTCACTACAGCCCCATTATTGTCACCGTATTTCCTTCACAAGCAGACTCATATATACGGTAATCCTTACTATTAACGTGGTGAAAACCTGACCGTATTCTCGGAGGGATACGATTCATAAAACGCGTGCGTGCGTCGCGTCAAAATCAACCCCCGTTGACTAGTAACTTTCGGAAAACGCCGCTCCTTTATTTACGATTTAAACGGGGACACGGCCGCGTTTACGTTGGATGGTTATTATACGTGTAGGCGAACGTGTGCTTAACACGCGTTTCGCGATGCTAAATCTATCCTCGTGCATTCTGCCCGCGTTCTGTAACCCCTCGCGTGGCTGCACCTCGCTTCTTTAATATTAATGGACAAGTTAGTGGACATTCTCCTTCGTCGGGTGTAATGATGCCGCTCGTGATTCCGCGTACGCATTTATTTGGCCACGCGGAACCCTCTTCTGGTGGTTTTTTCTTCTCCTGATTTCTTCTTTTTTCTTTCTTTCTTTTCCTTTTTTCTTTTCTTTTTTTTTTTTTTTTTTTTTTTTTTTTTTTTTTTTTTTTTTTTTTTTTTTTGTTTTTGTTCAAAGGAGCATTATAGTAGGCACAGTAGACTTATTCTTGCGGCTTTTATTTCATTTTGGATTATTGTAAGAGGCTGCATTATGTGAATTCTATTTCTTCTTAACAGATAACATTAAGATAATGTTTAATTTTATATTTTTCTCAGGGTGAGTAGGTTTCTTCCTATAGATTTGGACGCATTCCGTAATTTTTGTGAAGGGGATTTGTTTTATTTTTTATTCTTGTGAATGCTGAATTTGATGAATTCTACTTTTAATAAACTTTCGATGAACCCTTGCCTGCAAATTATGAGTTCTTTCTCTTCTATGTATTTATCAATAATCGGTGAATAGATTTATCCCAATATGTTTCATTTTATTTTGTTTTTGTTTTTTGCGAAGAAGTGAATTTATTTCATTCTTGTTTTTATGAATGATGACTGCTATAAATCCTATTTTTAGCAGATATTTGCCGAATACTTACCTGTAATTCGTGCGTTTTTTTCTTCTGCCTGTTTTCATAGGATGGGTAGATTTCTTTTCGAGACTATTCTCACTTTTTGTATTTTTATAAGACAGTGGTGGTAATTAATTAGATCCTCTAAAATATTGCTTTAAGAATGTTAAGATATGCTTTTGTAATTTTACTTTTTTTATTTTTTAACGAAGCGCAGGTGGATTTCTTATCGTAAGCTTGTTTTATTTTCGTCGAGGAATGATAGATATTTCTCTCATGAGCAAGCAAAATTCTGATTATCGATGGTTAAAGCCTAAAGCAACATCGTCAAAAGCAGGGTGTGCGTCGAACGCAATTTGTAGCCCAGAAACATCAATTTGTATTCATCCATAGCGAGCAGTAGTTGGCTAATACACACTTATAAGTATAATTGCGTTATACATCAACGGGGAAAGGAATCACGTGAAAGGCTCGCACGTCCAACGCGGAATGGCGCGCATTAATTATTACCAATGCGATACACCTTTCGTCGAAATAAAACAAAGGGACGAAAAAGAAGAAAGTGAAACAAGATAAGAGAAAAGAAGAAGCAATAAAAATAAGAATATACTTTAGCATTATGAAATACTTTTTTCAATAATGATGACAATCTTTTTCATGTCTCTCATTCGTATAATGAGCAGCTTTTATTTTAGTACAATTTTTTATTACGAAAAAACAATATGTAAAAAGCTATATGTATTTTATAAGGTTACTTAACCTATGACGCTTTCCAATATTGTTACGTTTCAATACAATTTTTACATATCTCATCACTTGATCCCTGATGGATTAAAACCATCCTCTACTTTCATCCTTCTGTTCCGATCTAAATCTTCTATCTCCTATTACATCCACGTCTCAACCTGTCTGCCTTATTCAAAACCATTTTTCCACTTCGATCTCCACAAGTTTAAAGATGATTTCCTTAGACAAGCTTAACGATTCCACCTCATTGTTCGAGAGTTTGATGAATCAGATTCTTATAGACGAACGACTCAAAGGTATTTTGTTGGAAGCTTCTTCAACTACTCGAGGGTTTTTCCACCCTCCGTTTGACCTAACTCGATTGCGATAGCAGAAAACCAGGACCAAACTGGTTGTTCGGTCTTTCTGTTCAAGCATTGTGAGAAGGCTGCCAGCCAGGTAGAAGTTAGGCTCTCTTTTTCCCTGACCTCCCACCCTTTTCGGGTATTGCTTGCTCACGCCATAAGTAAATATGGATTTTAGTCTTGGGCGATAGGCGGTTATGGTTTTTTTAGCTTCTTTCTCAAAAAGGTTCATGAGATTGGCTCATGATTTTTGCTTAGTAGCTGGATTTGTTGAAGTGTTTCAGAGTTTGGTCATTCAAAATTAAAAAGAAAAGTTGGAAGTTTTCTCATTTAGATTAGGAAATGAGATATTGGTTGGAAAATCTAGCTGAATTTTTATTTTGTTGCCGTTGGAAGATTATTTAACTTAACAGATAAATAGATTTCAAAAGTGAGCTTGAGTTAATTTGAATCAAGCGTAACCCAAATCCTAATTTATCTATTTTATTAAAATCTTTAAGTTTAATAATAGAGATCATTTATCTCGAAATGCTGAAAAATGTTAATCTGACGTAAGTAAGTAAAAGATTGTTCAGTTACATTGTTCGGTAATAATTCTTCCAGAAAATTCATTCCAATTGTTCAGACTAATTTCATGTAAAAAGAAGAAAAAGATATGGAATAATATTTGTTCACTTTCGGCTGAATCTTCGAGAAAATCGAATTTGGAAATTTATCAGTATACTTGAACATGGTTAAGTAATCGATAAGAGGTTATTCTACGTGTGAAAATAAGTCGAAAATGTAGAATGAAATTTGTTTACAAGACAAAGAAATTGAAAATTTATCGTACGTGTGTATTAGATCAATTAACGTAACTAAACATGTTCAAAGTCTATTTTTTGGAAAATGAAAGCTCGAACAAAAAGATGTTATTTCATTTCGGCCTTCTGCCGATTATTTAGTTCAATGTTCAAATATACTTGATAAATTTTCAAATTCGATCTTCTCGAAAACTAAGTCGAGAATGACAAAATTTTCCTCTATACTTCTTTCTTATTTTTGCATAAACAATCACATCGTTCTCTCTTTTATATGTCATCCGATCGGACCCTACAGATCACCAGTCTAATTTAATATAAACCTAGCTATCCACCATAATTTAATATAAATCTACCCAATTAATCCAAGTTAAGTTAGTAGTCTAATCCAAGTTAAGTAGCCTACACTCAAATTTGACTTTTCCCCCCAAAATTCTGAAAAATAACCAGAACTCATTCGGTAAAATTCATCACCTAAATCTAGTTACCGATTCTAGTTTAATCTAAATCCACCAATCCAGTCTAATCTAATTTAAATCTAAGCAAACTAAACCGCCATTTTTCTCCCCAAAAATTCCTAAACCCAGCCGGAAAGTCAGTCCCTAAAATTCACCATAAATTCTCCCACCGCAAAGATCCTAAAACTATACCAATTACGTCAAACCCTATCTAACCCCTCTCATAAAACGCCCTAAACCTACAGTAAAAGTCATTCACCCGCATGCACCACCAACTCCTGCACGATCCTGCAATAAAAAAAAATCCCTAGACAACTCAAACAATTTTTCCATCCACCCATCTGCTGTTCACGGTGATCGACTGACATATTACTCGAAGAGCATGCACAAAGGCCTCGGCGGAAGAATAGCGTGGCAGAAGAAGCGGGGCACATTCGTCAGACAAATTGACCATTTCCATGTCAGACTGACCCTATATAACATATGTATGTATATAGATAGATATGCGGCTGGCCGAGTATGTATGTAGGTATATAGGTAGTTTGAGGCCCGAGGCGCTGTCGGAGGAGGTCATTACTCGGTTGCGTATACGCGGCCCTCCGTGGGGTAGCCTTCTTTTTTTCTTCTTCTCTTTTTCATGGCAAGGTGATTTCCGTTCGGTTGGTGACTCACGGTCGAACAACAGCGAACGAGCTTGGAAAAGAAGAAAAATACGACGAAGGAAGGAACGTTCAATCAGTGGTTGCTCCGCGTTCCTCTTTGTTTGGTCCACCTATACCACTTGGCTGGAGTACGAGAAAACCGCGAAAGGAGCGGTGGAGAGAAAAAACAAAGAAAGAACCTAGAATCTAGAGTCCTGGCGTGTTCCTCCAGTTCCCCATTTTTTCCTACTTCTTCTTCCCTCTTTTTCTTCCTTGCTCTCCCTCGATGAACTTTCTAACCCTCTCGTGTTCCATTTCTGGCTGCCTTTTCGCTGGGTCGTCGCGTCGTTCCTTTCTCCGGAATATTATTCGAATGGTTGGAGAACTCGAGCCTGGAAGCAGAAGAAGAGTATAAGGACGGGGGAAATCGCGGTAACTGGGGCGTAATGCGTAGGGATGAAATCGAGTGGGCAGCATATATACATAGGGGTGGAAGGTACCTTGGCGGAGATGCCAGGGTGAAGTACCAAAAAAAAATCATACGTAAGAAGGAGATGGAAGTTGAGGAGAAGTAAGAAAAGGAGAGAAAAAAAATAGCTGATGGGGAGGGTACTCTTGATTTGCCCGGTAGCTCGATTTTTCGTGGTCGACCTTTTGTCGAGGCAGAGGCCGATCTTTTCTGTTCTCCTCTGGTTTATAGCAAGAGAGAGAAAAAAGGGGGCCATGACATGGAGGCGGTGTACAAGAGGTGTACGTGCCCACGGAGAAGTAGGGGCGAAGGAGGGTGCCTGTATGCTCGAGGGAGGAGTGAAGGGGTGGTGGGAGGGGTCGGGAAAAATGGCGAATCTCACTAACAAGCTTTCGAGCTCGAAGCTTGTGGGAAACAAGCTTGAGGCTTGTACGTTCGTCGTTGGGTCTCGTCTCCTCTCCTAGTCGAGAGTAGAGGAGGAGAAGGGGAGAAAAGAGCAGAGGAAAGGAAGAGAAAAGAAGAGGAGAAAGAAGTACACTCGAGCGGAGAAAAGCCGAGCGTGCGGTGCTAGTCGTGTGCTTACACCGCTTCATCCCTTAGCTTCTTCCACTCTCTTCCGTTCTATTTTTCTATTCTTCCCTCTCTTTCTCCCATTTGCTCTTCTTACCCCTTCTTTGCAGCCTCTCCCCGCACCCTCGATGGTTTGGTCCCAGGAACGCGTACATCGCGTAGCACATACGCCGTTACACCGCTTCTCGAGCAGTCTCGAGCGTCCTCGAGCGCTCCACCCTTTACGCCGCGCTGCCCTCTCGAAAATCCAACCCTTTTTGGGTCGTTCGACCAATCGTCGCCAGCTAACTAAGGCTAGTTATGTATCGGTCTCTTCTACCACTCGATTCAGTCCACCTTTTTTCTGTGTCGCCTCGCGTGTGCGTGGCCTCTTCTTTATTTCTTCCTCCTCTTCTCTTCCTTCTTCCTTCTTTTTAATTTTTCATCATCCCCGTCTCTTATTAGGTGGAAAGTGCGTAACTGTACTCATTGTCGGTACAGTACATCGTATATGTGTACACGATTGCCATTTTCACCCCGAAATTCTATTTCGTTTACAAGTGTGTGCAGTGTACCGGAGTGCCTTCTTCGTTTTCTTCCTGCCTCGCTATATGGCCGCTCTATTGCTCCCACACGCTGGTTGGTGTGTTCCACTCGGTCGAGAGGCTTTCCACGTTCGTATGCTTGTCCGTTCTCTCTCGCTTTTGGTGCACACGATTGCTCTTCTCTCAACCCGCTACACTTCCGCCTCCTCTTTGTACCCTCCACTTCGACAGCTTCCTCGTGGAGGATCCAGCCAAGTGCTGCCAACTCCCCACCCCACACGCACGAGCTTTTGTCTCTCCGTTTCACTTAGGATCTGTACCGATCGTTGTTCACGTGTCTCTTCGTCGGACACTCTTCGCTCCCCCTGGCTTTTGCCCCTTCGAGAGCATTCTACTTGGTTTCTTACTCGGTTTTTCGAGTTCCTCCGAGTTTAATAGCCTCTTTAGCCTCTTTTCTACTCTAGGACCCGACTCTCCGTGGCCCTATCTGTTGCGTTTCCTTGAGGGTTTGCTTGATTTCTTAGTCGGTACTTTAACGTAAGAGTCTCGTGTCTCCCGTTGTCTCCTGTTCTTGATGGAATATGCGAGGTTGTAATCTTTTACAGTTCATAATTTTATAGAAATTTTGTATCAATTCATTTTTCTTAACCGTTCGCTGTTCGTAGCTCTGTTCCTTGTATTCCTTTAATAGCTTGTTTGATTTCTTCATTGAACCTTAAATAATATATTTTGTGTCTTTTATTTTATTCTAATTTTTTACCGATTTTTCTTTTAAGGGTTGCTATCGCCTGCTTAAGTTCTTATTCAAACTATAGATATAAGACTATGTCCACTACAACTGTGTCCTACTTTATCTATTTCTAATGTACTATCCATTTTATAATTTCATGGTCCCATGGTCACCTTCCTTCTTAAGACAAATCTGCAACGTTTCTTTATAACCTAACTTATTTACCGCCCTTTCTGTGGAATTTGCACTCATATAAACATCGCGTCGCCGATACGTCGAATCGCCGATACGTGAAATCATTTCTAACATGTGTTAACGACCCGAACAAAGGATGCACGCAATAATATTTTATAGTATTCGTGAAACGCATTCCAACGAATAAAAGCAACAATGTCCGAGGAATTCGAGAAAGGGCAAAACAAGCAGGCAACCAGGTCGACCGTTTCGCACGGGTTTGTCGAGTCAGTGACGGAAAAACTGTACCACTGTTGAACAAAAAGAGAAGAAACTGATCAAGAGTCGACCTGTTCCACGCTTTTCCACCAGTCGAACGAATCGGGGAACCAGTAACGCGACAAAAAAAGAACAGCATGGTCGGTGTGTTTCCAGCATTCTACTTGTGGATGTCAATGGCGAGACCAAAGGGGAAGAGGCTGCAGGCGGATGAAAGTAAAGAAACAAATCGCAGGAAAGAATTCGTTAGGGGAGAAGGTTGGAGTTCTTCCCGCGGGAACGTGGCATCTCCACGCCTGGTCGCGTGCTTTCTCGTCCGCGAATCCATCTTCTGCGTTTTCTCTTTTTCGTCTGGATTATTATGTGACGTTCCATCTGGCGAAGATGATTTTATTAATGGCGCTTTAAAATCCGCTGGTGTGCGAACTGTAATGTTATTGTAATACTGTATAGCAGAAAATGGTATTAAATATTTAGACTCTGAATTAATTTCGAAAATCTTTTTAGGTTGTTAATTTATAATGCAGATTAACTGGCGTAGGAAATATAACATTATTATTATAATACTTTACGGGAGAAAATATCGTTCAATATTTAGATTCTGAATCAACTTCTAAAATTTTCCTTTTAGGTTAGAAATTTGATAAAGAACACTTAAGGTTTAATATTGTGGCCATTAGATTTTATATTAATTGCAGCATACCAGCATTAGAGATCCCCTTTATAATAAAGTTGGCAAAGAAACCGGCAGTATTTAATATGATCTTTTCCATTTTCTACCTTATCCTACAAAACAATACAACACATAAGCGTAGAACAAACCTATACCTAACCTCTAACTCTCGACTCTGCCTCCAACCTACCAAATCTTCCATTCTAACCAATCAACTACCTTTTCCTTCGGATGCGGTCGGAATCTCCATATATGAAGATCCTTAGACGGAAACGTGATCCAGTCACATTCGTCGAGTGGCCAAACGCTATGTGTTCATTGGCCACGCTGGACAGCAATGTGCGTGCATATAGATGAGAGCGGAAATAGGCGCGCAAACAAACAGACAAACAAGTCGCATTCAGCGACCCGCGGATTGTTCCGTGAATTTTGCAGAAGTCATATTCATTTCTGAGATTGGCTTCTTCCAACTTCTCTCGTTGCTTCCTCTCTTTTGCCGCTGTTTTTCCGCCTCTTGGACCCGGTCCTCTTGTTCAGCATCAGCGGCTAGAGTGAACGAAACGAAACGATTCCATCTATCGGAGATGCTGGAGATAGCGGAACTCGGAATAAAGCGGCGCAAGATAAAAGGAGGAGCACAGATCCTCTCTGTTAAGAGAAACAGGGAATTCAGATTGAGGAGGGAGAGGACGAAGGAGGATGGGGAGAAGGAAAGAAAGAAAGTGAGCGACCGGACGGAGCCGATCGATCGATTCTTCTTGCCAGAAAAGTTGCGGGCTCGCTTCGACTACGTCCTCCTCTTAGGCTTTGCCTACCTACTCCACAATTTTTCGTGCAGCCGTTTACCGATAAAGCAGCGCGCCGCGACGCGTGTCCGCGGAATCTTATCTAGCGGGTGTACACTGTGAAATTGACTTTGCCGTGGTTGGAAATGAGGTTAGTTTCTTTGCATCGAAAGTTACGTTATCCTTCTGCGGAATGGCAATGATACTTTCGCGATACCGGAAAGTTTCTTATAAATGAAATCTTGTTGCCACTTGATTCTCATAATCTTTTATTTTATATGGGGTTTTCTTTCTAATTTTTGAAATTAGTTTCATAGTTGTGTGATACAGAAGAGGAATTCTGTTATATTTTTGTGAAATAATAATGAAATAACGATGAAGCCAAAATTAGATCGAACGTGTCATACTATTTCACTCACATAATATACTGCATGTATACTGTATAGTACTTTGAGGTTAGAGTCAGGATCATAAACACATTCTTGTAATCCCCTTTGACTGGTATAACCTTCAAAATAAATTGCGCAGGTATTTCTCAATAAGTTTGAGGGCTCAATTAATCAATTGTCACACGGATTGTAGCGTTTAAGGTTACGCAATCACGCTACAAGCCTAATCTAAACTTATCATGAACTTTCCAGTTCAACAACCATCCAATTTCAACTCCAAACATCGGCTACTATACACAAATCAATCCCTAACGTCATCAGCTCAAGATTATACCTAAGGGCAAGATCAATTTGGTATATACATAGTCATAATCCGGGTAACACGGTTTCCATCGAAAAGCCGATCACCGGAGGTAATATTCGGCGTAATAAGATAAAAGAAAAGACGGTCTGGTTCTCTCCCAGGAGAGGAGTTCCGGCGTAGATTGCACCGAAGTGGTCTTCCTTGGAATCCTAGCCGTTCGCGTGGCCGTGCATCCTTGACTCCTCCCCACCCTCTTATCCCCACTCCACTTTCGTCGCGGAACGCAACAATCGAGGCCAGATCGCAAGAGGAGACGCGAAATCGTCCACTTCCTCCGTGTATGCACCAAATATTTCCACGAGAAAGAAATTCTGTCAATGGGAACTCGTGAGATTGTCTTTCGACCAAATTCGATATCCTTACGAGACACGGAATGCAAATCTGAATAATATTTATGAGACGAGAATCGAGACCTAGAGTCAACGGTGGATAGCTCTTGGACAGAGAATCGTGTGGACAGTATCGCAGGAGTAAAGGTAGGCTCGTCAACTGTACGCAGATAAACGATTTTACGAGCAGTCTTGGAATTTCAACTCGCTAAAAGTGACACAGCCTTTCCGGGCGCTTTTACGCGGCCTTTGAGTTTCATTTCTCTAACCTTTCTTTCGTCATTTATCTTTGCGATAGGGTGGTCTGAGATTTCGATCGTATTGGTAGTAGGATCTTTTGTAAAACATTCTGTAATTCAGTTTCACATTAAATGTTTAAATAATTCACGTGTTCAAATTCGACTATAATACAAAATAATGGCAATACAGTGTTCTTCTTATTCTAGTTCCCAAGCAACAGTTTTCCGCCGCCTCTTGTCACCTTTTGTTACTGTATGTTGCAAAACATTTCCAACAATCAGCAACAAGAAGTTCCTTAATGTTGCTTTACTCAAAATCACTGAATCTATCTTTGTTCTTTTCGCTTTCACGTATCGTCCACTGTAATGGAAACCATATTTTTACCAAGCCCAAAACCCCATCAACACATTATCTCCATAAAACCATACTAATCCCTATTTGTGGTTAGTCCCACAATTTCCCGTAAATTTGTCAAGCCAAAACTACTACTACCTATTCAACGAACATCAAATAGCCATCGACGAAGCTTCTACCCGAAACCGATACATCGTTTGGATCACCGCTTACTACCTGGCCAAGCAACACCTCCCTGTAAAACACTTAAGGGCCGCTCTCGCGAGTCGAAATTAGAAGTCGATAAAATCCTCATTGGCGTGTGTATCGGTTGCACGGAGGTCGATGTTTGCGATATACTGGCGAATGGTCGTCGGGATACCGGGCCAGTAGAGAAGTGGATTTAAATATCCTTCTTCCGAGCTGTCCAGCATCTCGATAATTCTCGTGATCCGACGGCCTGCTGGACAACCTAACGAACGTACCTCGATCGAGAATCGTTAATGGCGGATGGAGTTAAGTTAGGGTGGGGATCAAGCAGTCGCCAAATTCACAACGCTAATGCCTGCCGGCCGGTTCTCTGAGCCTATTTCCGATATCGGACAGGGCCGGTTTATAAAGTTCACCCGGCAAAACGACGCACTTGAGTGACGTGCGGTTGGATCGTACTCGTTAATAAGTACCGCGGGAATGCTCCTCAAGCAGAAAGCCGCTTCCATGATCCTTGTCTCTCTCTCTCTCTCTCTCTCTCTCTCTCTCTCTCTCTCTCCTCTCTCTCTCTCTAACCTATGGATAGTATTCTTGAAAGCCTTTTCTCCAGTAATGATCTCTCTTTACGATTTATGGTTTTAATATATCTTTAATACATGATGCTTGTTTTGTTCTTTATTTGATGGTTTAAAATTGTGGATTTGTGTCGGTGGTTTTTAAGCTCTCTTTCTTTGTCCAATCTGTGGATAATATTTCGGAAGGTATTTTGCATGAATTTATGATTTCAATGCTTCTTTCGTTTTTTTTCTTGGTTTTTTATCTTGATGATTTAAAAAGTGTGGTTTTATATTTGTGGTCTTTTTGATAGATTTTTTCCTGTGATGTACTTATATAGATATTTTTAGGAAAGATGTTGCAGCCTTATTTCAATTTAATCAACCTTAAAGGTTTCTTTGACCTGATAACTAGGTCATCTCTGAACCATAAATTGCTTTGATGCATGGGATTAAAGATTAGGCATATATACTCACAATATAATATATGTACATATATGTATATTATAAAAGGTGATACTGATACTATCGCTGTTTAGTTAACTCAAAGGCAATGCCGCCAACGATAACGCTCTGTCGGTATATTCTTTGGTGTGATTGGCGGCACTGTTTGTGTTAACTACATACACATATATATTGGCAGGAAACACCGTGTATATTTTGAATTATATTATTAGCATAAATTTAATGATGCGTAAATAAATTTCTAAGTCCAAAATATGAATAAATAGTTTGATTTACGCTTATATCTATAACATGTATTTTATTTTGAATGTTTTAACACGTCCTTTTATATTATATCCTTTCTGCAAATTCTTGCACCTTAACATTTTCCATATATGTACATACCTGTACATAAACATACACGATCTATTCATTAAAACTAAGAAATTTATTTATGCCTAGACTTTCATATCTTGTTATGTCGTTAAATTTATCTAAAGAGGATTCTTAATAACAAGTTCCTCATTTTTTCTCAATTATGTTTGCATCACGTCGAGACCACTCTGCAAATCCTTCAGGCTATTTCTCGCGTTCCTGAATGCATCGAGAGTCGCGGTTAAATCGCGTCTATTCTCGGAAGGTGGAAGTCCGCCACGGGCGACGAAACGGAGGCGGCGGATCGTGCCAAGGTATCCGCGACATTTCATAAACACGAAATCAATTTTAATCCTCGCCGAGTGAGTCTGTCCTTCTCGCCTGGTCTGAACGGTGCTTATTTATAAGCACAACCGGGCCACTTCCTGCACGGGATCATGCCGCGAATCTCGCATCCTTGTGATCGCTTTGTAACCGGGGAACATCGCACGTTAATAGACTCTGTGTTGTATATTTGTCTTTCTGTACATTCATCGCGAGATTATCACGGGAAATGGCAAACTTTGTGACGATACTTGAGTGCAATTCAAGGTCACTTGGTGAGGATAAATCGTTATAGGTTATGATGTTCATGTTAGGTAATTTTTATATTGTCTCTGTTTTATAATTATTATATAGTGAAATGCCAATGTAAATATTATAAATATAAGTATTTTTAACCTCTTAACCAGGTCATCTGTTAACCAGAAATTTCTATAATTATGAAATTGGAGGTTAGTATAGATACAGCAATTTCAAATAGGTTAAATGTAATTCTTGAAAATGTAAGTATTGCGTAATTTATTTTTGACAGGAATAAAAGAAATTTTTCAAATAACTTTAAAAAATAAAAAATCCATAAATAAAAAAGTTATTAGTAAGAAATTGTAGCAATAAATCCGTTTTTTGTCTTAATCGTTAAAAGTGTAAAATACAAGATTTGAAAAAGACAATTTTTGGTACTATTAGTATTAAGAAGCTTTTTAGCTTCCATATTTGAAAGAGGTAAGGGTAAAGGGGGATAAACTGTATCGATTAATATGGAATTATGGCATTCTTTGTTTTCCTTGTGTGATACTTATGTCGTTAGTGTTACCGTTTTCTTGTTTTTAATATAGCTTATGTTACACAGAGGGAGATGTAATCTTATAGGTTATGTTTGATAATTAAAGGGGAATTGACGAGTAGGTATTGGGTAGTGAAACCTAATGTTATAATTATTAAGCATTGAAAAGTTAGAATTATTAAGTTCTTGAAGAATCGGGTTACCTTCCTACAAATGTGTGTGAGTATACTGAATTACGAATCTTTGATTCTTTCTATCGATATTTCTATATTTTCTCTAGTAAAGTTTAAACTTTTACTAGCTAATAATAAAAAACGATGTATTTGAAAACTAATTTTGCATAAACATTAAAGTGGTAAATTAATACAAAACGATCAGTGGATGTTGTAAGATCGTTGAACTTGAACTTGAACTTGCTGGCGGGTACAAGCAGATGGCAGACAAAAGGTGTGATTTTGATTAGAAAAATTAAGTTCACCAAGGTATCAATCTTTATGAGAAGCAAAAATGACTTCGAAATTAGGTTTAATGCTAGTGTTTCTCTCTATATTATTAACGTTAATTCTCTGTTCATAAAACGTGTAATACACCTTTCTGAAGTCCACGACTTTATTGCTCCCTTACGTTCACTTTAATCTCACTAATCCATCATCAATCTTTCCGCTGCAAAAATGCATAGTTATTTTTTATATACATTCAAACGTTTCTTAATATTTACAAACAATGTTCATAAATCATGGATATCTTAAAAATAAAAAATTGGAGAAATAGTTATGAGAACTTTATAAAATTTGTATACAAAATTGTCAATATAAAAGAAAGAATTTATTTTACTAGTAAACATAAATCTTTTTTGAAAATTCACTATCACGTTCCGAACGACAATAGAACACCTCAATTTCGCCCAACAATTTATTTCCACCAATCCACTGAATGGCTCTCGCATACGTCTTCGTTCCGGTACTTCCGTCGCCGCATCCGTCGAAGACCAGTGCCACTGTCACTCACCTGCCGAGCTCGGTGTAGCTAGAAAATTTAATTAAAGCCGCACGTGGCCGTAAATTATCCTGCTATCGACAGGGATACCGGATCGTGGTGGCGGCTGTAACTTCCACAACAAGAAAAAGAAAAGAACGAAGAATAAGTGTGGAAAAGAAACAAACGAAACGTGCCTATATGTTTGTCTGTGTTTGTGTATGGACACATCGTGCCCGCCGTGTACATTGTGTAGTTGTATATACTTGCATATGTATAAATGCTTGTGTATATTTGAGTATGCTGTGTGTGGCTTCCTATATATGTGTATTTGTCCTATATATGTGCAGATGTCATAGATGCTTATGTATAGTAACCTTACTACATACATGGTACTATCCTTATTGTATATACTTGTAATGCTTGTGTTACATGTATTTGTATATTCTTCTTTGTAATATAAAAATTTATCCATGATATCATGCGTTTGTGCATATTTCTATACGCCACAAATATTTGTATTTTGTTATCAATGTTTATGTACACATGTTCATACGTTTCATATTTGTATGTTTATATTTGTCTCACATATTTTTCTCCTACTTATATTTGTACATACTAGTTTAGTTTAGATTTGTTCTTACGTACATATTATATCGGTATATAGTTCGATGTGTTGAATATTTGTCTATATTTTCGTACGTATTTTATACGTATTGTGTCGAATATGGATGCATATGGGTGTGCGCGTGAAACGAATGGACTGAAGAAAAGTAGTGGGCTCAGGAGGTATAGTAATATTAGTAATACATTCGGCGTGTTGCGGCCGCTGTTAGCACCGTTAAACTAGCTTTTACTGTTCCGGTCGGTCCTTTGAACCTCACCGCCTATGCGGCAGCCACGGGCAATAAAATGCGTTCACCATAAAATGCCGAGTCTCTCTAGCCTCGCCACGGCCTCGACCATGCTCTCGTCAATGCTCACGCAACCTACCTAGCCCATTGCACATCCGGTTGCGCCCGTTTTCCCCGACCCGCAGATTTTTCACGGGAACCTTTAATTATTCCACGAACGGGATACTCTTTAATGTCCATACGTTTTTTGGGATTCTAATCTAATTCATACTAATCGTATAAGAATCGTATAAGTCATATTTATCGTTAATACAGATTTGCCGAGTAAGAGCACGGATCTTATAAATACTTAGTCAATGGTAAAAGTAAAATTCCTGAAAGGAAAGGAAACGACATTTTGGCAGATAAAAAAATTTGTAGATACCGTCAATTATTTATTTTTAATCCTATTAATCGATCAAACTTAAATTAAAACATATGTTTAAAGTATTTTAAGGTAGTATGAGATACACTAGATTAGTAGATATTGTTTGAAATTGTAGATTAGTGGTGATCGACGCATGCGTCCTCTGTTTCCTATTTGTTTTGACATGCGTATTAGAGGCTTCGCGATTTGTTTTCAGTGCAATTAAGTAGTCTTGTCAAGTGCTATCTTTCTTAAGTCTTAGTTCTTTTTTTAAGAACTTTCAAAGTGCGTTCTGGTTATTTTGGTTGATACAAGAGAAATGGTTTTTGGTTTGATGAATGGAGATCTGTCAATGGATACTTTCATTGAAACATTAAAACATGAGTATCCACAATCGGTTATGTGTATCAAGGAGCTTCTGTTATCCTGATTCTACCTTTATGGAATCTTCCACACTGATCATGTTATTGTAGAGAAGCATTCGTATATGAAGTAAGAAAACACTAATACTTTAATTTAATTTGTATTAAAGCAATTCATCTGCGTAAATTATCTTGTTCTTACATTATGACTTGTGTCTACTACATACAAGTGATGACGGATTCTACTGGTTAACAGGTTAATACATTTACTGTCACGACAATCACCGATAGCTGGCGCAGAACTTGACATTTACACCTCGTCAGTCACCAATGACCGTTATGTGGTGGATGTGTCAACATTGTACCATACATAATTACCTTACATTTTTAAGGTTATGGTAAGATTTAGTCATAACTTAAAATGCATAAAATTCATTATACATTACATTTTGTGTAGCATAGTATCATGCATTCTATAATGTATTTTAGTACTTATTTTTTACTATAACGTTTTTACTGTATATCACAATATATTACGATTAATATGGAATAAGTTATAATTTTTCAATTGCAGAAATAATATGAGATTTCTTATTGTATATATTTTAAGGCTCATTAACTACATTAAATTGAAACTTTTCTAAAAAGTCAATTAGCCAAGGGACGTTTTTAAGTAATTGAAAAATATGCCCCTTAACCTTTCAGCCCAAAGTCCTTATACTTTCTCCGATGACAATTTACTCAGATAAATCACCTTAAGCGGCCTAAATCAACAGATACCGAATCACCAGAAAAATCCCAACACGGAGAGAGATAACCAAAAAGTACCAGACAGACGGAGGGCGAGTTTAGCGGGTAAACATCGGGGGTAATTGGTAGGACGTATAAGGAATTTTCTGGTAAATTGAGCCGGCCACGGAACGAGATGGAATTTTCTCCCTTCTTGTTGTAGCGCAATGAAAGTTTTCCAATAAGAAACGAAAGAGCTAATCAGAGTTTCCAAGGACTCAATGGCCCGTGAACCAACGTGTCTATGCCTCCCTGCTCGGCCGCTTCTCTGTGTCGGTTACCTTTTGTCCGCCTTCTTCTTTTTCCAAAAAGTCGGCAAGCATGTCGAGAACAGTCTGATCCTGCCAGTTTTCTGTATATTCGGCTCTGTTCGTGGAGAAAAGGGCCTGCGTAAAGAAGAAGAAGCGACTATAGAACCGTGTCGCCTAGAGATTTTAAGTTTCTCCCTAGTCGAAGGCGGAGAGTCGAGGCTTGTTCGTTGTGGTAAATTGGGTAAAGTTTGATCTGACTTAAATTTGGAAATATAGGAATTATGAAGTCTTTGATTATGTACATTTTAGAAAATTGGATTTTATTGTAAAAATTTAGTTTATGTATCTGTTACGAATATTAGATTAAAGTAGTTTATAGATATAAAATACAAACAGTTAAATCGAACGTTGTGATCTTTATTTTGATGGAACAAAATGGATCATACGTAATTCGATAAAATAATATAAAACAGAAAATGTTGTGCATCCATTATATCCTTATAAAACGAAAGAAATTTTTCGGGCGACCTAATATTTTAAATTTCTACATTTGATAATAGGAATGCAAAATAATAACGAAGACACGATTATTTTCTCAATTGTCTATCCTGAATTCCTCATTTTATTATGTTGTAAAAGGATTAAATGTCAATAACAAACATACGTAACATCACGATACACTGCTGTCAAAGAGCATCGGTAATACGCTAAGAAGACAGAGAAAGAAATATCTCAATGTATAAACGAAAAACGATACCCGTATCACCGTAATAAAACAACTACATACAGTATCATTTCATCATGACATTAAAATTCGTCGTCTCAATTTTCATTCCATCTATAAAAAAAAATCATTTAAAAAACGAAAGGGTCACTAGTCACACCATTAGTGAAAAGTACATCATGCTATCCATAAAACATTTTCTATCAGATCACAGACGTGGTCGATGCTTAATGGACAGAATTATTACTCTCTGATGCAGTCCAAATCGAATGGTTTCCCCCAAAAGAGGTAGCGGAGGGAGGGAAACAGCATACTGTGAGGATAATTTGCGGAAATATCGTCCGTGTAAAATGATCCGCGGCAAGTAAAGCTTTCCGCGTCGAGATACATCTGTTTGTATATTACGCCGAGGTAAACATCGTTGTTGATGCAGCGCGCTATTATGCACCGCGGTGCATCATGCACCATCGTGTGGCACGCACACAAACACGAATTAACTCCACGCGATTGGTGAGGCTTCGATAGCCACCCCATCTCGTATCGCTCCACGATAGATATCCAATTAGCTATTCAATATTGAAAAATGTTATTCGATTCGCAATTATTTACAATTATTTCGCAGACCCGTTTTTGTTTTGTTCTAGCGGAACTTAATACTTTTGTTAGGATTGGTAGCAGGATATGTTTTACAGTGGCGAATGTTCAAATAGGGAGAATCTTTATACTAAATTTAAATTAATTTCATTTGTATTTAATATTCATAATAATATTTTAGGGAGCGTAATGTAAGGAATTAAGATATAGATTTATAAGCAAAATATAAAAAAGGAAGAATTTTTAAGTCTTATATTACAGAAAATAAAATACACATTTTTGTATGTTCTATATTATTATGAAAAAAATGAAACTAAAATATTTCACAATATAATTAGCTAAATTTATATAAATTTGTATAAATGGTTGTCTGTTTGTATAGTCATCTCCATTGTATATTTGGGTGAATATTTACGTTAGATTCTTTTAATATTGTTGATTTAAAATTAATAGAAAATTCTCTTTAGGAAGAGGAAAGTTGTGTACCTGGACGTTGTACACTTGACCACTTAATACTTTGAGCACTTAAACATGTTGAGTGCTTCGATCTAAGTAGTTTGGAGTATTGGTACAATATTGATACATATTTGCAGTCTATGGTTCTTGTATACTTAATTAGTTAAATAATATGGGTACTCGATTAGGTTAAATAGGGTAATCTAGTAATTAGGACAAGGTTCGGATTCTGAAATGTATTGAAGAATTAGATATGTAATTCTAGCAAACATCGTCTTGTTTTAGAAACTGCCGTTATTTAAAAACACACGTAACAGAACGTTTTGCGATCTCGTACGGAAATAGTGAAGTTAATGTGAGTATAGGCGCATGTACACAACCAGAAAACCGTACTTTCAATTTTCGTTCGCACCACACAAAAATCACAAGCCTGTCAGACTTGAATCTCAAGGATAACAAGTCCGTCTGATAAATTAGGGACAGATAACATTCTTCTTCCTAGTTTTTGTACCCCAGTCCGTTAATTCGTTTTTTAAACATTTTTAACTCAACTATTTAATCAAGATTATATGATTGTCGATCTCGAATTAAAAGAAGATGATTAAAAGATAAAGTGTTTCAGAATAAGAATTTATTGTAATCAATGACAATTAATTAAAAAACGTACAGAAAAAATTTACGTATAGAAGAAGAAATGAAATAAATAAATTTCAAAAAGTCCTTTAAAGCAAGGTCTCGTGGAAAAAATTATATTTCATCTTTCCGATCTACTAAAAAAAAAAAAAAAAAACAATACGTACAAACGATCTGCTTTTTAAAACTCAGGTTTTATTAGGGTAAGTCTTCTTTAAGTTAAAAAAGAATTGCTCGTTCGAATATCATAAATATTCGGCGGTGTGTGTTCTTTCCGATTTATATGTCACGAAGGATCAAAGAGAGATGTGGCACGTTATGCTGAGAATAATCATGAAAAGAAGTTCTACAGCCGCGCTCGATAAATTTTCGACGGGTTCTACGGTCTGTGCTGGGGATCGAAGAGAAAAATAGACACGTACCGCTTCGAACAAACTTTCCAACCTCAACAATCATCTTTATATAATGTTCCGTTTATTACTTACATTGCAATTTTTTTATATCTGTATGGTAGGTTATATAATTTTCTCTAAATCTCTATGATATTTCATGTCATTTTTAAGTACTTAAAATAGTGTTTTACTTATAATGACTCAAAAGTTTCTCTTTATTATTAGTAGTAATTGTATCCATAGAGAGGCGCTATAAACATTCTTTCCGTCCACTATAACCTATAATTCCTATATCGAGGATCGATGATCGTGATCGAGAGAAATGTTCCAGCAGACCGTATCCAGGAAACGAAAAGTCGGTAACAGACCGGGCCATGGTATTTATTCTCCGTCCCGTGAGAACGCTATACGTAAGCCAGCCTCTCGGTGTGTATTTACTCGCGGAATACGTGCGCTCTCGTGCGGCCAAGAAGACAATTACCTCCGCGGGGCAAACGGGCCCGGTCGTGTCGGCACGCTTTGTGCCGCGGCCACTTCTTTCCAACCGTTCCTCGAATTTACGAAACGTTTCTGCAAGCGGCGCGTGCACCGCCGCTCTCGCCGCCCGCTTGGAAAACCACAGGTATACTTTGTTTCCTTGTTGAGAATCGCTTTGGTATATTACGTGTTTTCATAGAAGCTGCAATATAAAGTGGAAAGTTTTTGTGGAAAAGAATTGAATACGAAAGTGCAGATTGTGTAACTATTACATATACTATGGAATTTTGTGTACTCTTTCTACAAGTCGTGTTTCTATGAAATTAGATATGTCGGAATTTGTGAGCTTTTGAGATAAAATACGGTTTTAGGAATTGGATTATTTTCTGTAAATTTTGATAACGTGTATGATATTTGATCAAGTTCGGTTTTAGGTAATCGAATCTCGTTTCTCTGAAACGTTTCTATCGAAAGTTTACAATTTGCTTTCGAATAAAGTCTCTGCAGGTGTGACTCTAACATGATATTTGTAATCTGTCTTATCTACTATAATTTACTCTTCAAACTTAAACAGCTTTTTCGATAATGGGATCTGTTATCCCTTCCAGCATTTAATTCCCGAACATACATGTACATTTAAAATTCAATTCTTCCTTTATCTTAAATTTCTTCATAAAAATAATCTTAATATACCAACTAATTACATCAACAACTACATCGACCTCGAATTACTTTAAAATAAATTCATTTTTCTATACATACTCTACACTTACAACAGCATGACGAATTAGGATTTATTTACCATAACTCTTTTTCTAACCTCAAACTATATCGAACTTCCTGCAGCAACGTAAAATCTAATATTCCTCCCATGTATTATGCCAAACTCTGCTCTCCATTCAAGCCTTCGTTCTAATCACCTTTATAAAAATCCATCTTTATACTGGAACCAGCCATCAAAGCGATTCAGCGTATTCATTCGGTGTCCCCTCCCTGAAACGAATCTACGTGTCGAAGAGGATCTGCGACAAGAAGTCAAGACAACCCGATTATCCCATGCACGCTTCTCGGCGTGTAGTCTCGGTGTCTCGGGGCCGGGGCTCGCGCATGTGCCAACAGAGTGTACATGCCGTTGGAGAGCGGCAAACCCATCCACTCGACCAAGTCAAAGTCTCTTCTCTTCCTCTAATTTTTCTTCTTCCTTTTCCTCTTTGCAGTACCTCGATCTTCTTTTCCGCTCTTCATCCTCTTCTTCTTCCTCTTCTTCCTGTTGGTTCTCTGCAATGTCCCATGCCTTGGCGGCGAGTGGGCGTCGGACGGCAATTAGCATACTCGCGTGATCAAAGCAGTGGGACACGTGCGACAAGAATTAACGACCACCAGCAGAACGACTCTTTCTTCACGGAGTGCGCGCGCGATAAATCGCGCTTCCGATGCCTTCGTCGACACCCGCCATGCCGCCCACACGCGTGGCCCCTCCCGTCGTGGTTTGTCCACGAGCACGCGGCGCCCTCTGCCCACTGTTTTCTCATCCATTTCGCCAACGGACCCAACGATCCGCCTTTGGCTTTCGGTGATCGTTTCGCACAGGTTATATATAGGCGGGCGCATTCTTTATCAGGCCATTGCCGGATGAATTTATACGGGATAATCCAGTGCTCGTTTCCGCTTCAACCACTTATGAATTATGTCTTCTCAGAAAGTAATACGTATTTGGCTCTTTTTGGAGGTGTATAGGTAGATTAGAAGTGGATGGTTGTGTTTGGTGAGTAGAACGACTGGTTTCGATTGCTCAATATAGTCTTGTAGATTGTTGAATATGTATTATAGACACTTGTTTTAGGATAAATCCAAATATTATTAATTACGTATCGTATAATTTGGAAATTGGATACGTTTTTTTATTAGTACTAATACTCTAAATTAATGATGTGATTCGTAGAAGGCAAGATTAGGATCAGATCTAGAATCTATTATTATATCAGAACTGTAGCAATAAATCAATATAACGTAAACCTCATTATTATTACTTAATATTGCTTGCAAGCAAGAATTTCTGCTATGTAATAATTCCAAGATTAAACATTATAACCTCAAAATTAAAAAAGACAAAACTACATATATTTCAGATAGCAGTAGATATAAGACAAGCATGCCACTTCACACGAAGGTTCTAAGTGCCATACAAAGAGAAAGAAACCATCGTAGAAAGTAATTCCCCTCGAGGAAATTCGACTATTGACCCCGAAACACTCGAGTGGCCTTTAGCCGGCAGGAAGTCTAACGGAATCGCGATCCCTAAAGCGAATCGAACGGAAGGTACACAGGCGCAAGATGGATTCGCAGCACGATTTTAATATTACCACTTATCTCGAATTCCTTGTTACACGGGAGTAGCATTTTCTGGTATCTCGAATACATACTTGTTTCGTTGGCTCGGGATTCACGGTAATCCTTATGGTCTCTTCTGTAACCACCTACTCACGGAAAAGGATGCCATTGACAGAGTGTATAGAGAGTGTAGAAGCGTGATTTGCTGTGCAGACACGCGTGGTTGCTCGTAATCAGCTGCAACATTGTATGATGATCAGCCAACGGGTGTTTGTATTGCGATAGTTTCCGGGTCCTCCCTTCATGAGTTCTATTCTTTCACAATTGAGGGCGCGACAGTTTTACTGTTCGTTTTCATTGACAAAATTTTCTTGCTTGCTGATATAGACTAATAATTAATTAATTGTAATTATTGAATTGTAAGAAGTGAAGTGAGAGTGAAGAAAGTGAAATTCATAGAATTTTCAGGTTTAATCAAATAAATTTTCAATTTCATTGTAAACTATTAATTAAGAAATTAGAAGTCGATTAGTAAATATGTCTAGGGTCTAATGTGACGAAAGAATAAGTGAAGTAGAATTTCAAAATCTAATAAGAAATCAATGATGAGTGTTATTTCCAATTTCATCAATTCAATTAAATCATTTATCGAACTCATTGGTATAGACTCCTACCTTATTTAGTGTCAATTTTGTGGAATATAACCTCTAATTTGTAAAATTTGCATATGTTATTTCATTTGTTTTATTACCAAACTTGCTGTTATTATACATTGTTAGTACCTTACCTTGTAAAGTTTCATTAATAATATTAGCTTGATTATTAGCTTGAATAATATTAGATTGATTAATATCAGTTGAGCGACAGCGAATAAAAAGAAAAGGAAATAGAATCTTAACACCATATCGATAATCTCAATTTTCTTCAATTTCCCAAGACTTCTCCTGATTTCTTCATCAATAACTCTTCGAATGGTTCTGCCCATAATATTTAGCCTTTCCCCCGGCCATAAATTAACCATAAACCGATTCAGTTAAATTGAATCAAGTTATGGATAGACGGTGATAGACGTTCGGTATCGTTTGCGTCGCATGCCTCTTCTTCCATCAACTCAGTGTTATACCAAGATCATAACGTCCTTTATTTCGCGCAATTCGTCTATTCTTATTTGCTTTAGGTGAAATACAGGAAATTCAAAGTAGGAGAGAGAGGGAGGGGGCAGAGTGAAACGGATAGATACAGAGGCTGAACAAAACAACGTGAATGGTTAGGGGTCGATAATACAGGGAAATGTAAATCGCAATATGCTAATGCAAGCAACGAGAACGTTTGTCAAACCGAGCGTTAAGATCCCAGGCCAGGACTCCTTGTTTCACGCGTGAACGAGCCTTAACCCGCCGCAAAACCAACGCCTGAACCAACACTGACTGTTTTCGCGCACCACCGTGCTGTCTATACCGATGAGTGGGTCCTAGCGGGGAGAGGGTGGACATGATGGTACATGAGGAAATATGGAATCTCCAATTTATACAAGTTATTAGTATTATTATTACTGTTTTGGTTACCAGTGATGTCAGTGAGATTTTTGAATTGAATTAAAAAATAGAAGTAAAGGTTAGTAATATTATTTACATTTAATATGTATTTATAATTACTGATGGGAAATTGACGTATAAAATGGTAGTCCTTGAATTTATGAATTGTTATCGTTATTTTTATTTTTTTCAAGTAATATTAGTTACCAGAGATTTTGAAAGAGAGCTTAGAATGCAAAATAATAGTAGATTAATAGCAGTAGTAGTAGTAGTAGATTTTTGATATTATCTATATTTACAAAACTTCTAGTCACTAATATAAAATAGTAATCATCTTAGGTTTGTGCAACTGTGAACAAAATTGTTTTCGTAGTCTTAAACAGCAAAGTAATTTTCCAGTAACTGAATATAAAATAACTTTTCGCAACCTATATTTCTGTTAATGATAAAATTTATTTATGTGATTGATCGTGACAGAAGACTACTAGAAATTGGTTAGAATATAAATTTAAATAAGCTAAGGGAAAAATTGTATAAAATTTAAAAAGGAAATATGAAATACTTCATATTGTTCCCTTCATCACTGAATTTGTGATTTAGTAGAATATGATTTCCCATTGCTGTTTATCACGATTCATTGGTGTCATTTAGCTGGTGGAATTGTTTGACTGAGTTGAGAGAGGGGAGGGGGGTGGAAGGTGGAGAAAATGGTATTGATATGTAGTTATATTGGCAGGTTTTCGTGCTGTTGTCCCAGATAGTTTTAATTTAGGTTGTACGATGAGGGATAGAGATAGGCAGGCTTTTAAGAAATGAAAAATCCGGCCAGGGGCGGGACAGTAGGAAGGTACGGTGAAGAAAATGAAGCGTGTAGTGAATGCTTTTGTTCTTTGGCCGCCTTTGAAATGAAATCACTGATTTAAAATGTTGCTGACTACGAATCTTTTTGTTTCATCGAGCATTGAGATATTCTTGCCTTCTTGCACAGATCTATTTATTTTGTTACTTAAAAAAAAACATTTAGTATAAAAAATTAAATAATCTACTAACGTTCTTACATATTAAAAATAAATCTATTAAGGAATTTTAAAGAATCCTATCTTCTAATAAATTAATGGAAAGTCTAGTGATTTTATTTGTTACCTCGAGATTTACTAAAATTATTTTCGCTATAATATATATTTCCCTATTGTAGTTGTAGCATTATAATAATAATTACTTAAAACTTTGTCAAGAGATATTCCAGTAAAAATACCTTTTCATTAAACGCACCATACTTAATTTTTACTATCAATAATCTCCTCGAACTCAATTAAATACTCTCCATCACAAAACAAACTCCTACAATAACAAGCATCAGAATTATTCCAACTTCGATGGAACAATATCCACAATATTTATGTAGTTCCACAAACAAGCCCATATGAATGTCGAAAAAGAGTGAAGTTCATTGTTTCAACTGGTCATCATCATTCCACCGTGTTGAATATCACGTTACACAACGTGTTTGCCAATCACGCACGCGGATATATTTAATCTGGCCGGGTTTCATGTTTGCGTAGCCACTCCATGATCGCTAGGAACATGTAATTAAATTATCCATCGTTGTTTATTTCCACTGTTTTCTGAGAAAACAAGCACGCGCTGATTTCGCCGCTGTTGACGATAAACGAGTCGTCAGTGATGTTACAACAGGTCTGTGCATTCATTTAATGCGCGTATTGGGGCTTTCCCCACTCAATCTCCGTTGTTATAACATGTTAGCTATATGCATCATGTCTTGATGCATCAAAATGCTACATAACCTATGAAGAATATGTCCCTTCTATATTGGTATTGATATCTTAGCTCGTTTTCAATTTTAAGTCAATCTGTTTGGTCGGTAAGGCTTGGTCAGCGCTGCTAGAACTGATGGAGTATAGCAATCAGATGAAAACACAGTGAGTTGTTGGCTCAGGTTATCGGGCTGTTAAGCAGCGCTCACGCGTGAAACGCGTAGTCGTCAAATTAATACTATATCACTTGGAAATTATAGGCGTTATTTATCATGCTAGATTGCAATTTATTTTAATTGCTAGTCAATATATAACGAATAATAGGTATGTATCACTTGGAAATTGTGGCATTTATTTTATTTATCAAAAAACATATGAGTTATCGAGCTAAGTTGTAATCTATGTTATTTACAAGTCAATACACAATGAATAATGAGTATCTTTTCACTGCGACACTCAATTTAATACTAGAACTGCCGCTGACAAGTTAGGTATCAATCCTTTCATTGACGTTTCCTCTGGATTGATTCATAATCAATAAGTTACTTTCAAAATCTTTTGGGATTCAAATTCATTTAAAACCTCAGACTACGTTGTCATATTTCTATTAAATTAAGATATAACGTTGAAGTATATTCATCGAAAAAATGAAATACTAAATAAAATAACAAAATAAATAAATAAATAAAAATAACTAAATGTGATTATGTCAAACTTTACCATAATAGTAAACATGATAACTTTCATTATCACGTGAAAACATATTAATGTCACTCGCTCAGGCGCATGCGCATTGCGCGCATACGGGATCCACCGTCGATTCAAGGAATTTTGTTCCATGGTAAACGCCGGAGGAGACCGGTAGTACTCTACTTGATATCCCAGGGGCACGGGGGCGTGCACCTTTAGACGCACCACATCCGCGTAGACGGTGTTCTCTCTCTGGCGTGCACCGCACCGCAGAACGGTGCAAAAAGGGAGGGAACAATGGGGATCCCATGGGAATGTATCCGCCGGTGCATCCCCTAATTAAGATTGGCCTTGTTTTAAGCAACCCGGTAAATGATTCGCCGATCCCCTCGAGAAGAGCCGATACATCGGTTCGCCTACCAACTACATACGATCGACGAGTATACAGAAGAGTTGGTGACGTAATCGACTATTCTTTTTCTTCTTGCACTTTTCCCCACTCTTTCACCATCAACCCCTACTCCCTCCCCCTAACCTATCCGTTTTGTTGTGTAATCTTTCTGGAACGTTAAATTCTTGAAAGCACCGGTTGAAAGCCGGATTATTCCCTTCTCCGCTTCACCATCGTCTCTCTTATATTCTGGCTCTTTCTCCACAGTTTTCTTCTTCCTCCCCTTTCTTTTTTCACTCTATCGACCTCTGGTCTCGTTACGCGGGAAACGTTTTTAACCGTTCGACCGCGACAATGGGAACGACAGAGGATCACGTGTCGTTATGGTTTATGGCAGTGGTGCTTAACCTGTCATCCGCGAAGCATCTTCGGGCTACTGTGAGTTCCTCACACGCAGAAGTAGTCATTTTTCGAATAAGGGATAATTATCTGCGTTTTTATTTATTTATAATTAGACTATGGATTTTTATGCATTTATGAGATACTTGACGGTACAAAGATGCGCACAGCGTATATAATATGTAAAAGTATATAAAATATTTAAGGTAGAATATTTATTATGATATTTAAACATGAAACATTTGTATCTATGTTCCATTCCTTTAGTTATGCTCATAAAGATATAAAAATGCATAAAATCTCCAGTCTATTTATAATAAATCACTTCTCCCCAAATTTGAAACTTGTTGATGAGCAGTTGATGAATGTTTGAGATATACACGTTTGAGGCGCATTACGGATCTAAGTGTTGATTTTAGTCTTGGGGATCCGCGACAACGAAAAATTATTTAAAGATCCGTGGTACACAAAAGATTAAGAACCGCTGGTTTATGCCGTAGAAAAGACGTGTAGGAAGTTGAAAGACGAGAGACAGGGGAAATGTTCGTGGAATGAGGGAATGTAACGAGTAACGCTGGTGAGAGGTTATCGATTATCGAGCGCAACTTACGATTCGTTAGGCTCGCGTGTGCTGTCTTAAGGAGGAGTGGGGAGGATTTAGCGAAGAAGCACCGTGCTCGTGAAGTGGGAGGAGATGTGTTGCGTTCCGTGTGGATCTAATAAACGCGAGCAAATTGGTAGCTGATGGGGCATAGCAAAGAGGGATGGCCAAGTGTTTAATTTCTGAAGCAATGGAATTCTTTGCGCTGCGATTTCTTTTTGGGGCTTTCAACGCGTTGATTTCTCAAACATGTATCGTGTATCACATTGTACTTTTCACAGCAGGCAACGTATTAAAGGCTATTAGATTATTATAGAAATTATTATATTATAGGCTTATTATAGAAATTAGAACACGGTACAATGTGTCGATTATGTATGAACGTATTAACGTATTTATTGTGCAATTTTGTATATATACATTTACTTGGAAAAATTTTCACATAACATACATAAAGGCAATATTAGTCTGTTCCAAGATGAATGAACGTCGATGATCTTGACTTCTAGCATGACTCTGAGGAAACATTTTTTTCATCATCAATAAATATTTCCGACATGTCTTGGAACTATATAACCTTCTCCTAGTCGTTCTTTTTATCTTCAACAGCAATAAAGGTAATTTAGATATTCGATTTGAGCGAGACGTGCTTTATATTTAATGCAAGATTTTATCTAACGTAAAAAGGTAGCCGTTGTAAAAAGACAAATATTATGGGAAAGATAGGAGAGGGTACCGAATGCAATATCTATAACTCTCTCGGCCTACTCTTTCGCGGTTAATCTTATGCGGAGCTACTGCGCGCGTTCCGTTTAAAAGCTTTAATCTTGTTAGCGCTAATTCCTCCGCCTATATCTTGTTAGATTCTGCGTGCTCAAGCTATCAAGCTGACTTGTTTTCCTTCTGAAAGAAAATTAGCTGACCGGAAATCGAATGACGAGCCCGCGATATCCGGTATATTTTACCCGCTGAAACACGTTGAAGTCACTCGCTCTGTGTGTGAAATTCCTCGTAACTCACCTTCTCATCCTTATACATACATATGTACATACGTAGAACGATTTTTGAATGTTACCTTTGCAAATTTGAATTTCATGGACCGATATCGTACGTTTGATTTTGTTCAATCATTTTGCAATTGCAAATTTCCTGTAGCAGTTTATTTTTTTAATTTCCAGCACAAAAATTGGAATTAAAAAGACAGAAATGTAGAAATTAAAATTAAGAATTCAATACATTTTCAGTTCGAGAGATTTGTTCGATCATTTTGCAATTGCAAATTTCCTGTAGCAATTTATTTTTTTAATTTCCAGCACAAAAATTGGAATTAAAAAGACAGAAAAGTAGAAATTAAAATTAAGAATTCAATACATTCTCTGTTCGATAGATTTGTTCGATCATTTTGCAATTGCAAATTTCCTGTAGCAGTTTATTTTTTTAATTTCCAGCACAAAAATTGAAATTAAAAAGNGCAGAAAAGTAGAAATTAAAATTGAGAATTCAATACATTCTCTGTTCGATAGATTTGTTCGATCATTTTGCAATTGCAAATTTCCTGTAGCAGTTTATTTTTTTAATTTCCAGCACAAAAATTGAAATTAAAAAGACAGGAAAGTAGAAATTAAAATTAAGAATTCAATACATTCTCTGTTCGAGAGATTTGTTCGATCATTTCGCAATTGCAAATTTCCTGTAGCAGTTTATTTTTTTAATTTCCAGCACAAAAATTGGAATTAAAAAGACAGAAAAGTAGAAATTAAAATTAAGAATTCAATACATCCTCTGTTCGATAGAAAGATTATAATTAATTTTCATTTTCAAGGAAATAATCTAAATCGTTCTACAATTTCAAGGTAATATAGTTTTTTACTAAAGGTTATCGCGACGAAAGGTGAAAAATGATGAAATGGAATTTTCATGGAAAAGGTACGAGGGAAGCAGGACAAGAGTTAAACGATAAGCTGCTCATATCCATGGTTAGGTGAGATAAGTTTTATGACGTCCCCATTATTTCGAGAACCCTTTCCGTCGAAACATTGTAAGCAGACCCTCGGGACACCTATTCGGTGATAATTTTTATTGTCTCGAATGATTTATGTGCAACCCATTAGAGTACACGCTCTAGAAGCTTAACCTATCGATAGCTCTAGGTTTGGTTGAAGAGAATAGAAGAATTCTTGTTCTATTCTTCTTTCTCTTCTTCCCCCCCCCCTTATTCTTTTTCTTCTTTTCCCTTTTCTATTAGGTTGTCCGAAAAGTGTCTTTCTTTTACAGACACGTCTTTATACAAACATGAAAGCTAATCTGTCGAATGTTGTGATCTTGATAGAACAAAATAGATCATACGTAATTCGACAAAGTAATATAAAACGGAAAATATTGCGCATCCATTATTTCCTTATAAAACGAAAGAAACTTTTCGGACGACCTAATATTTTGGCTATCAGGAATGTATCATCTTTCTTGTAATTTCTTGCAGGTATTAATATATATAATACAGGAAATTAATACATATTAGAGATAAATTATAAATATTCATACAATTTTATACTTCTCTGGATACAATTAAAGAAGTGAAATCTAGATAGGAATTTCTTTCACCCTTTATATATTATAATAAATACTGAATTTTACATATATGCTGTACTTTTACATATTGCATATATCCTGTACATTTTTACATATTTAATTTGCATATTTAAATACATAAACCTGAGTTATTTAATACTTAAATATATAAGTCCTCAGTTTAACAATGAATATGTCTTTCAATCTTTAAGAATCCAAACAATAATTCTAAAAATAATATTGATGAGCTCTTAAGGGATGAAAATTGTTATCACAAATTATTATTACACATTATATTACATATATTATATAACAATTCCTAAAATAATATTCTTTAAGAACCATTATCTCACGTACTAATGAACAATATATTAATAAAAAATCAAAAGAATTTTTTCAGTGGATAATAATTAGCCACTGTGTATAATTATGCATACATATATGCGTGTATATATGTGTTTTAACAAATACTATAGGAGAGCCGCTGTTCCTCTCACAACCGAAACTTTACCTCGTCCTAATTAGTATCGATTACCGAACATCCCCCTTTTCTCTGCCAGCATTATACTTATGCAACGTTCCTCGTTCGTATCTCATTCTATCCAAAGTGGCCCCCTCGTGACTTTCACGGTGAAAAAAGGGGATGACCCCCGGGCCAAAACTCTGCCCGAAGGGTGGTCATTAGATTGCGGCGGGAACATCGAGGTGAAGTTTCCTCTCGTTGAATGTGCACGAGCACCGTGCTCTATGTTCATAGAGGAATCACGATCCGTGTCTTTCCTTCCGGCTAATTAATCCTGATCGACGATGACACGTACAGTAGGAGATGGAATGAAATGATTGGGGGACGAAGCATTCAGAAAGTCGCGAAAGTTCCTGGATCTATTACGTCTAGACGTTTTATAGAAGAATTAAATATGAAAGTAGAAGTTGTGCAGGAATTTTTCAGTTTGTCTTAATGGAAGATTCGTTAAAAATATCTATTGATTAAGAAATCCTATATTGCTTTCAATTCTGTCCGAAAGTTTCATTTAAAATAAAAATACCAGATTTATTTCAAGATCCCCGGAAGTCTTCTTCAAAAATTATATTTAAATATTTGAACAATCTTGAAAATACAGCCCAAGATCTTGATAAGAAAAGATTCTATATTTATTCTATTCAAAGCTTTCTGTGAACGCTTCTAAAGCATCGCTTAATAAAAATGTATCATTTGTTACGCTCAAAAATGCTCATTTGTCTGGATTGTTTTAAACAGCCCACCTGATCGTTAACGATAAAAAATTTCACCCGTCTAGTTTACCTAGTTTAAGAAATTAACAAGGAGCAAATAACAGAAAGTAAAGAAAAACCATATTTCTCCTAATTCTTCCACAAATCTTTTTTAAAAATTCTTTAAATATTTAAGCTTAAAACATTAATTAAAAATCTCCTATATTCGAATTCTAAAATTTTATTTGAATATTCTTAAAACATACGATCCAAGACATTGAAGAACAAGGGATTTTGTATTCTAATTTCACCCAAAAATTTTCATTGGAGATTCTTGAAACACTACATCACGTACTAAAACCAACTTATATCCGAATTTCTATAAATACAAAATTGCATAATCCTGTGTAGTACTTGTTGTACACCATCAATAAAACGGCCAAAAGACACGCGGAAGCGTTGCCAAGCGCATTCCACACGCGATTCACCAGATGCCACGAGAAATCTCAGAGGGCGATAAGGATAGTTTCGGTTTGAGGAAATGCAGATCAGAATTGTCGTTAGCCAAATAGAGCGGGCAAACGTAGAACCGTGGCACGGTCGTAAAACTGTAAGAGCCGTCCATGAGTATTTATCTACGTTCCTTTCTGTGGGTTCGTAAACGGAACCACGGCAGCGAATCTTAGCCAGACAACCTGACGAACGGTCGACTTTTCGTCTGGTATCGTCGGTTTACGACCGCGTCGACGATAGATGTTGTCTGATCATCGTCGGTAGCGGTTCCAGTTCTCTTTGCGATGTCTTTTCGAAACTCTTCTTCGTGTTTCCTGCTCCTTCTGCTTGAAACGGATCCGATTACAGTTTTTCCGTCTAGCAGTAACAGCCTATCGAAGAGTGAGGTTGTTGTCTCTTTGAAGATGAAGTAGACGAGGTTGTTCGTCAGCGACGAGTGAAGGAGAGGGTTGTATAGGTATGGCGAGAGGAAGCTGGGTTAGGTTATCGAACTGGTTCGAGTGGTGTAGAGTGTTTCTTCGTGTAGGAATGGTTTCTAGAAGGCTGATTTTCTCGGAATTTTTAGAATAGGATTTTTAACCCCTCTATAGACTTACGCTTGGAAGTTTGGTGCGTTCTTCGCTTCTTAGACGAAACTGAGATTTTTGTAGATTTTGCTGGAAAATAAGAATATTATAATTGTAGCTTCTATTTTTGATGAAATACGAATTTGGAATGGATGTTATTAGTTTCATTATTTCTTAAGTAGTATCTGGATTTTCTAGAAATTTTCTAGAAAGAGTTTTGAACAAAGCTAGTTGAAGTTTGAATTTCTTGCCAGGTGCACTGATGTCTTTAAGAATCTTCAACGGAATTAAATATTTCTTTGATAAAAAAAGAATTGATTAATATTTTAAGAATTTGAAAAAAGGAATTCCCAACTAGGATGTCTAAAAGATATAGTAAAAAAGATGTGTAAACACAAAACAAAAGTTGTCAATGAAAATATTAAAAGCGTAAAATAAAAATTAAAATACCAAGTAGAACAGCTAATCTAAAACTTTTCTTTCATCACGCCATGCTAAAAATATTACATTCCCTATACTATACAATTTACGTTATATACATACACATCCAAACGTACGTACAAAAGTATATAAAACCATCCACATAGAACCGATAATATCCGGTAGCTTACCGGTTAATGCTACGACAGAACGATGTATGTATTGTGGTCTTTTCGGCTGGATTTATCCTCCATTATAACGTCGGCGTGGAGTGTGTGTTCTCGACATAAATGGGCCCTATCGCTGTCACGTGGACAAAGCACGGGTCGACGTGCCCGTGACGGCAACGCGATACCTCCACCTAACAATAATCATAATAATCATAATCATAATCATAATCATAATAATCGGAATCATAATCGTGGCGCGGCTAAGGGTTTGCCGCCGCCGCCGATGATAAAGGCAAAACGCGGCATATACTCTCTGTACGAACAGAGAAAGATAGAAAGAGAGAAGAAAGATGTGAAAAGGGTGAGTATAGTAGTGGTGGGACCTAGTGTACGTTCACGCGGCTTCCTCCTTCCTTTCCTCTTCCATAGGCTTGCTTCCCTTTACCTCCTCCCCTTTGAATGGGGAGCAGCCCTCCCGCGCCCCCGGATACATCATCGGATCTGAATATGGATTTCTTTCTTTCCGACCGCCGCTTTGTCGAATTATTATTCTCCCTCCTCCTATATGTACTTACCTTAACCCCACCTCCACCCTTTCTTTGTACTCTGGGTGAATCACCTAATCTTGTGCACCTGAACAATTGATAATTTAGATTAGGTTGAGATTGGTTACTTCATTTACAATTAGACTGCGAATTTTTATACAGTTTTATGTTTTTATGAACAGGATTAAAGAAATGAAACTTACATAGAAATTTGTTTCATCCAATAAAAATTATAAAGAATACTTTGGACAGAGCATTGGATATTTTATTATTTTC
The DNA here is from genome assembly GCF_014825855.1 of Bombus pyrosoma. Taxonomy (NCBI): domain Eukaryota; kingdom Metazoa; phylum Arthropoda; class Insecta; order Hymenoptera; family Apidae; genus Bombus; species Bombus pyrosoma. The sequence continues at coordinate 4,367,842 of NC_057776.1, forward strand.
CTAGATCATGTACAGTCTGTAGATTTTTGTACTTCTAAATTTAGTATAAAAGTCCGTAGTTTATCTGTAATATACCTATTGGGAAATGGTATTGTAATTAATTGTGTTATAAGATTTATTGTGTGGCTTTTTGAAGAGGTTAGGATGTAAAATATTATTGATGGACGGTAGATGTTATTGTACCTACAGGAAAATTAAATGTGCAAAGATGTACAGAAGATATTCACTGTAAAGTATTTAATGTAATATTCAGAGAGTGAAACAAATCTCCAATTAGCGTTCTCTTCTTTTATTGGGATCAGAAAAGCTTGAGTTTGCCCGAACGTTCATAATTTATTCATAGATAACCTCCATACAACAAATTTATGTTATGATATAGTATATAATATGTGTACTGTACATCTACATATCATCAAAATTGCCATGTTAATCCTCTTCCTAAAATGTAAACTGTATACAATATAGACAAAACTAATAAAGAATGAAAAATGAATGTCAGTATGTATGTATATGGTTCCAATTCAAGCAAATTGCAAGTGCAGATTGCAGTCCATATATATGTTGCATTATAAGTTATAACATAATATAACCAAACTTGTTTATTTTGTCTCATGTACCTCCTTTACACATTTTAGTTTCATCTTTTCCAACATATCCTTACATGGTTTCAATTCAATTGATTCACTCCGTTGATGGCAAAATCAGATTGCACCCTGATTGCAGCTCATACATGTTGCATCTAACCTATCTGTTATTCATACATGTTAATCTGTTTGCCTTGCCCCGTTCATTTTCCAATTATAGTTTCATTCTTTTCCATTACTTTTTTCCTTTGGTCGTTTTTTTATTCTCTAACCATCTCGAATATCCGTAGCTCACTGCGAGACCTTATCCCGAACAGAGTGTGCACTCGACTGTTGCATCCTTTTCTCCATTTGTCTCCTTCCCCACCGCTCGACGCTGGTTATCTAGCGCGACGGTGTCGTTTGCCCATGATTCCATTTCGAACGATTTGTCTGGGTAAACGGAGTTCTCTCGCGGGATCAAGTTTTTGCGGTTTTTTGATCGTCTTCAGCGGCGAACTGCGGTTGGTTGTGCGGAAAGGGATCCTTTTTAAACTTGTGACTTTGTTTCTGTGGAATTCGATTAAACGGAATAAGTGTTCGGTTTTGTCATTGATTTTTGATATCATTATTTGTGACAATAATTGAGTATTTCTGTGAAATTTTAAAATGAGAATACTTAATAAAATTGTATCAAATTGTTATGCTAAATAATATATAATGAAAATTATTTAATGTTTTATAGAGTAATCACAATTCTTTCTGAATCTGAGAATTCGAAAAAAAAAATTCCCTAGACCCTGATCTGATAACTTTTCAAATCTTTTATTTAATATATTGTAAATTCCATGCGTGTACTTATACATTATAATCATAGTTGTACTAGAATTTCTTCTTTAAAATATTAAAATATTAAATTCTAGATCTTTGTTTCAGTATATTTTAAATTCTATGTATCACGCTATGTAAATTACATCGTAATGTACACACTGCATCGTAAATTCGTCCCACGAATTCATTCTAAGAATTCTTTAGATCGAGGATTCTTGCAAAATCTCTATCTACATTTCTACAACCATTTATGTGTATATATATATATATATGTATTTATCTTCCTCCGTCTCTGGTCTATTTAACCTTGACCGCGTTAGTCGATGAACCGTCGATACCTTTTCCCCATAAGAGCCGGCCACCCGAACCATATCGCCAACCGCCTATTGATTGCAATATTGCGCGACTAACACGTATTTAAGGGTAGCCGACCAACAAAATCTTCTATTTAACCATCGGCTTAGCCTTTTCATAAACATCGATACTCCAAATGACTGGGATGATCTTCTCGTCGATGATGCCAATACACTATACGGACATATAGGACACTTCCTTCGTCCCTATGATTTCGGGTTTTATGATCTTTCGTAACATTGTATAACATACAATAGTACTTGGACTTTGGCTCACTCTATTTCAGATCTTGTTAAATAAAAATATTTATATCGATGACAATTATCGATAATTATGGCTACAGATATTTTTCCATTTCTAAAAACTTCAAATATTAAATAGCGTGATTTCGTTGTGGGGGTGGAGGGGTGGTGGGAAGAGGTGAGTGAAAGAGAGCCGTATACGGTGGTCAAACAAATCCGAAATAGGTATGGAAGCTAGTCGAGGAGTTTGGCGCGTAAATAAATAATAAACGCTCCTACGCCGTTGCAGCGGTCAGCCTCGTTAGATGACTCATGTGATTTCCGCGCTAGAGATTGAAATTGCTGGCGGAGGATACGGTAGTGATTAGAAAGAGGTTTCGTGATGATGGTACGTGGTACTGGTTTTTTTGAGAGCATAAATTCTTATAGGGAATTAATATCAGCGGTAGGAAGAGATTCGAGAAATGCTGTGATTGTTTCATTCGAAATGGTGGTAGGAGGAAATTCGAGGAAGTCAAAGGAAGAAATTTTGATTATGATTAACCGACTTAGTATAATTTTTGGTGACTTAAAAGAGAAGGTGAATATTGCTAGCGGATCAAAAGATATGTATTTAGAAAATGTGGTTGCTTAATTTGAAACGAGTTTTTAAACATTCTACTAAGTTAAAATTCGCAAGGAAAGCAGGGAAGTAGAATTGAGAAAAGTAAAATTCAAATATTGACTGAATTTCTCAATAAATAAAATCATACTTCTTTTTATCTACA